>NC_143017.1:92641090-93014215 GCF_055824585.1 Amblyomma mixtum | reverse complement strand
TAATTAGCTCCCTATGCCCGCATTCAAAATCACACTTTGAGGGATCGTTTGGTATCTCCTTTTATCACGTGCAAAGTTGTGGCACTTGCATACCGTAACAAACAAGATTATCTTTGCCGTGTTCTTTTGGTTTTTTCGTAGAATGTCCGGACAAATAACAAAAATCCCTTCAGGAAATTCAGCAATTTGCCATACCATTTCCGGGGCCTCATCACGTAGACACATTTGCGCCTTTTGACATGAGCTCAAAAAAAAAAACGAGAAAAATAAAGAATTGCAAACACATCTGTCAGTTACCAGTGCCTCCCAGTGATATTTCTTTTGGATTTCGGTTTATTTCCAAGGGTCGTACATGACAAGATGGGATAAAAAGCTGTTTTTATGCAACTTGACCAGCTCCCATCCCCTTTTCAAGAGCATAGCATCGGTACATATTTTACACAGAGAAGCAACAACCACCTCTTCCACTGTAATTAAAGAGAAACAAAAAGTGCGCAATCGTTCAGACCCACATTCAGTAATACACACATCCGTACGTTATCAGCAGAGCACGAACAAATGAATCACAGATACAGTCACCATTAGGCATGTGAGTATTTCTACAAATGACGAAACGAAAAATTCACAAACAGAGCTGCTTCGGTTTACCAGCTGATAATAAATTTCTGATAATTTTCTGATAAATTTTCAATGTCAACTCCACCTTTCCTGATAACAATTCAGCGTTTCAGCACTTCAACCCTGCAATACTGCGAAATTTTATGCTCGCAACGGAGCTGCTTGTAACTGAGCCATATGCTGCAAAAATATTTTCATTTTTATTTTTCTAAATACTCGTTGTGTGGACCTTAATAGAAAGAATCAGTATGTAAAACACGGAATCCTGACGAGCTGGCGTTTTCTCTCTTCTGCTCCTATTCCCTCCACTTCCGGGTAGCCGTGATTGGGCCCAAACGGCCCACTGTACCGGACAGGCTTATTTAACCTATGGGGGCCTGTTGTGTTCTGATTCAACCAGTGGTGAGTCCCCGCTAGCTTGAAATGATTTCATATTCCTGCTCGTTTATTTACTTTGTGTTTTGTAGAATATTTTTGTGTACGCTTGAACTGCATTGCCCTTAAGTATTACTGACGTGTTAATGCGGCTTTCTCTACCCTTGATTAACTTACTGCAGGAGCCCTTTCCTGGGATGTTCCAGAAAGTTTGTTCGGAAGTCCCGATAGACAGCCAATGCCAGTGGCGAAGGTTGACTTTTCAAATGGTGGTAACTGCCCCGAGGATTGGATTCCATTCGGTGAGGAATTGTGAACCTGCATAGAAGACAACAACAACAAGCAGTCGAGACAGCGTTGTCTAGACTGTTTTTTTAGTCGTCGACCTCTCAACAACTCAGTGTAAACGTTCTGTGCGCTTTTTTCTCACAGGTGAAAACTGCTACTGGTTTGCCAGCAACGAAAGCCGCCTCATGTACTTCCAAGCTCTCAGCCACTGCAAGTCGCAAAATGCAAAACTAGTGGCAGTGCCCACGGAAAAAGAACAAAGTAAGGATCAGCGGTGTGAGGAAACGCAGGAAAAACAATAATGATGTTTGGAGAACAAGTTGGAGAGCCACAACTAGTTTACCTTAGTCCAATGTTTGGCTTTACGTACACAGCATTTCTCCTATCAAATTTTCATTTAGAGTTCGCATTAATAGAAAATCATGTTTAATGCGAGAGAGCTTTAAAAGCTTCATGGGAAAAAAATGTGCTGGCATTTATAAAATTCGCCCATTGTGTGGAAGGATGTGACGTCACCAGACCGGATCACTGCTATTGGATGGAGGGAACACATGTGACCAGAGTGGAAGTGATGTCACTTACGGTAAAGCATCAGCAGCTTCTACTGCTATCGCATTGTCAACACATAATGCAACATGTCCCCTGTGAATATTTTTAAGTTCGTCAAATGCGCTTCAAGCTGAGGTGGATCCAGACCGCAGATTTCTGGGACAGGAAGAAAATAATGGAGCTTATCAGAACGCTATCAGGCGTGCGCTTCAATTAAACGGCCTGCCAAACCTACAACCACACCGCCGTTTCCAGTCGCTGTCTGTTCGAGCGGTATTGATAACAAGATAAGCATTCGCTGATAACGCACGCCAGCGGTGGCAGTGGCAATGACATACCGCTTGTCAGTGTTTCGTTATATTAAAGGGACATTGAGGTTAACTCCATCGAAATATTGTTCTCAGAAAAAATTGCTACCGCGGTTCTTTCTGACTATTTTAACGTTTTCCCGGCAGCAAATTACGCATATTTATTGCCGAAAGAATTGGATATTTAAAAATATTTCTTCCAGTCAATTCAAACTTGCCTGGTCCTTACTGAAAAAGAGAGGTTGCCACCGTTTTGAGGTGAATGGCAATATAGCGTAGCCTCTGGGATCAGCGTCAAGTAATCTGCATGGACGCATTCGTTATACTTGCGAATTCGGCCGGTGTTGGGGACAGCTGTATTCCGTATGTGCGGATTGGTCATTCGCTAGTGTACAGTCATAGATCACTGACAGTCGTCATACTACTCCTGACGCAGTGGTGCAGGGGTTAAGCAACACACCAGAGACCCAAGTTGCTCTTTCCGAGCAGCCTCCAGCCAATCGTTAATTAGTGGGCATGTTGTGATGGCGTCACAAGGTCACGTCACTTAAGCGGTGAAGATGGCGTCACAAGACCACGTCGCTTAGATGGTGAAGTGGGTCACCTGCTTCTCTCAACGCCACTGACTCCAGGTTTTTCTCTCAATTAAACCCTTTATAGTATTGCGCTGAAAATGGCTGGCGTACGCGGAATGAACTGCTGTTATTTTTCTACCGCATCACTTGACGTTTTTGGACATGAGAATGAAATATTTGCCGCGCGAGTTTGCTAAGGAATGAGGCATACACAGGTTTCAGACCTTGTTGTGAAGGCCATAAATCTCCCTCACCCCCCTCTTCCCCCGCCCTGAACAGAGTTCCTGATGAGCCGCCTTTACGATGCCACAACAAATTTGTGGATCGGACTGGAACGGCTGCCGAATAATACCTGGACTTGGATTGACGGAAGCTCTGTGGAGTACACAAATTGGATCATCGGCCAGCCCCGTGAAACTGGCGTAAGAAATAAGCGCATTTTCTTCTGTAATTCTCAGGGATCAAATTAAGTAGGGTGTGCACCCCTGTCAAAAGTTTCATGGAAGGCCACTTGACCTAAACCTTTTTTAATTTATTTTCATTCAGAGCACATTGCTTGAGACTAACCGGAGCAATATGTAGGTAAAATACACATAATTAGGCTGCGCATAGAGTTGAACTTCGTTGAAATGACGTTGAAGGGTGCCCGTGATTACTTGTTACAGCCATTTCTTCGTTGTAGTGGTACGCTACCTTGACTGCAACTGTCGCATTTCAACGGGCTTGCCTGCCGCTGCATACCGAGGACAGCACAGCTAGTGTTTACTGTGCCGCCGGTGCGCACTGTGGAAGCCTTCATCAACTGAATATAGATATGAGGATATATTCATTGTTATGATGCAATCTTACGATATGCAAAAAATTGGCATTTATAAAGAAATTCCTGATGGAATAATGAGCTTGTCCTTATTTTCTGGGTATGATAATACTCTGCGATTATGTGTACTTTCACAGAAAATTTCCTGCACGTTTACCCTTCTGGTAATGCGAATTTCAGCGACAGCCAAGTGGAGCGATGGGCTGATGGCAGTCAGAGTAGGGGTGTGGGTAGGAGTGCGGGGATGTCTGTTAGGTTTTTGCAGCTACTCACATTAGCGTCACCGGTGAACTGTAGTGAACGCATGTGTTCCGGAGTAGCCGGGTTTTAGTCCGACATGGTGTGCGTTAGGGTATAGTTATAGGAGGGACAAAAGTGTGTTGTGTAAGGGCATGGAGGTAAGTTATGAGTGCTTCGTACGTGCTTGACGGACACTCACGGCTCTCTGCGCGTGACAAGTGCATGAGTCGGGCGTTTGTTAAGACTAGGGACAGAAATAGAAGGTCAGACGGGGTGCACAAGCTATGCCCTCGCCGACGACGACGACACCGTAATTTCGTCCGAAGTGCCCGATACAGCTGTCGTCGCACAACGGGTCTTGTGCCCCACTAGGACAAAATGACAGGAGGATGACAAGAAAGAGCCTCTGGAGTGGGATCTACCCATTTTAGTCCAGAACGTCCAGCTATCTAAGTCTATGCCTATATAAGCATTGTTTTGGTGATTGCAATATTTTTTACTATTCGGCCATTCCTACTGATATCAATTACGTAGTCGATAAACTCCAAAGTAGCGCTTGTAGTAATCCTTGACAATATTAAGGAAGGTTTGCAGAGGAATTAAAGGTGTGAAGGCAGTAACAAGAATTATAGAAAAAATGCACCGAGTTTGATGGGAGGTAATCTGAGGAGCAATGTTCTAGACGTCGCCAAAATAAAATCTCAGCCCGTGTTACTCGACAGCGCTGCCATCCCTACGTTCCCCCCCCCCTTTTTTTTTTCATTCAGTGACTGCTGAACACACAGCTGCCCTTCTGATGTTTCGCAGGGAGATTGCAACGAAATACTGACGGGAACTCTTCACCCCGGCCGATGGAACCAAGTCCGCTGCAATGTTAAAAGGATGCACGTCTGCCAGAAGAAACGAGGTGCGGGATTTCCGTCGGCTCCTTGTCGATCGTTCCGAATATCACGGTTGCAGTAGTGAAGCGTACGACGTTGAAGAATGTAATCGACAACAACGATACAGTGGATAGTCCTTGCTGCTGCAGCACGTGCAAAGCTTTCTAGGACGGCTGAAAGAGAAAGTTTACGTATGCCGCTTGGTTTTATGGCGACTGGTTTTACGGGGTTTAACGTAACACAGCGACTCAGGCCACGTCCTGAACTGCTGCATAAACTAGAGAATGACACCTGCCTCGCGAACTTTCGTTCTAGACAACCCGGTACAGAAGAAAATGATTTCTTTTTTATTCATGAGCACACTTTATAAAATGCAATAGTTGTTTAGTGATAAAATAGAAGAACTCTTGTCTCGCCGAAAACATTTATAACAAGTGTCTTTCCACTTGCGTCGGTAGCTCCTGATATCACGATTTTCATTTCATACCATCTTGTAAGCCACTTACATAATGTTAGACACCAGTACCCTGTGCTGGGCTATGTATGACCAGGACGTAGGGTAGCTGGGTGTTCCATGCATGGCGTGTCTTCGTCCCAGCATTGGTTCAGGTACAGCTTTTCTCCAAAATATACAGCCCACCGGATTATTTTCTGGCCCACGAAGCGTGGTTATTAATTTCTCGTCCAGGGCTCTACCAACTGTATCTGGTGGTGGTGGAGATAAACGCTTTATTCAATGCCTTGCTTTGCGCACCCCAAACTGATAGGGACTCATAATCTAGGGCTACTACGGCCTTATGATTGTCCTGCGCCCACTCATCCAGCTGTCTTCGGTTCTCTAGGCGTGAGCTGGACAGCATGACCTCTCATTGCTCAGGTTCAGGGTTCGTGATTTTCCGGTGGCCGCGTGCTTTCGCAAGCCCATGTAGTCGGATACAGTGCGCGGCGTTCTTCGCATAGCGGGCATGTGTTTGGTTGCTATATATATGTAATCCATTACAGGGATGTTTTCTCCAGACACCCAATTTATGCGTTTGCTCATTGCGTCCCGCAGACAAGTCGCTGCCTCCGCCACCGGTCACGCCCAGCGAGTCGCGGTGCGACCTGGCCTACCCCGGTTCCTTCGGGTACCGGTCGTCCTGCTACCGCATGGGGGACTACCAGGACTGGAAGACCGCCGCCGAGCGTTGCCAGGGACTGGGGGGCCACTTGGCCCACGTGCGAGATGTCTTCGAGGACGCCTTCCTGTCCGTCAGGTTCAACTTCCGCGGTGGACTCTACTGGATCGGTCTTCAAGACGCTAAGGTGCGCAGCAACATGGCGCACTGAAGTGGAGGACTAGATGCTTGTTCCACGAAGTGTGAAACGTTTCACCCGAATGAGCTCGTTTGAGCGTTTCGGACATTCTTCCGCTACCTGCTTGTTTTGATCTAGTTGTCACAGTGAGGACTTCCCCGGCAGGCTATTCTCATAACCACGAATGGAGTTTACCTCACATATTGAGGTAATATCGGGGACCATTTCGGCTTGGCCCTTCTCAGTCTGCAGTGTCAACTGTGTTCTTCTTGGTAGTCATGAAGTCATTTTAATAAATATCTTCTCTTTTTATGCTTTAAACGTGCTTATAAGGACGTATCATTCACATAAATCAGTAAGAAAATTCTCAAGAGCTCTTACTCTTTACTTAACATCGAGACGTGTTTGTCATATACGACCCTGTTCGTCCTGCACCGCAGGGGACGGGTCTCTTCTCCTGGACGAGCGGTTGGCCCGTGCACTACACGAGCTGGGCGCCGCAGCAGCCGTCCGCATCCACCGGGGAACGTCGCTGCGTCGCCGCGGACCTCACGACGGGACTGTGGAGCGTCCAGCCCTGCCACACAGCGCTGCCTTACCTCTGCCAGTTCGACACTGGTCAGTCGGCGCTTCTACCCCTGCGCTGTACTCGCTTGACACGCCTCAGCAATGTACTTCGTCACATCAAAGAAAAAAAAAACGAAATTGCCCTCTCCTAAGCATTTGCGATGGCGGTTTCTGAAAGAGACATCGAAATATGCACTCCAAATTTCACTCCAACGTTCATTGGCCTCTTACTAATCTTTAGAAGTGTATGAAAAATCTGTTGACTCTTCAGCAAACGTGTGACATTTTTTTTTTTCGTGTCTGGAAGCTCCCAGCGCGCTTAAATTCCCTCCACTTTACGGATTTCTAGCCCCGTGTCCATCGTTAGTACCACCCAGCCTTCAACGGGCACTCAACGAGCGAGAAAAGTTGCTTTCCCTAATTGTACAGGAAGGCTGCGTGCGACTTTCTTTCCAAGCGCTTTTTATCACCATCGAATAAACTTCAGCCTAACCCCGAGTTTCTGATCACCCCATCTGGCGTACACATGTATGGGACAAAACAACAAGGAAGGAACCAAGTCTGAAAAGCGAAGTGTAAAGTGTGCAGCCGTGCCCAGTGTCCTCTATATAGGACCTCGCTTTTCTGCGCAATAACTGCAAGAGTTTACTCTATAAAAGCTAGGCCAGTAACGTAAGTTCAAGGCGTTCTAAATTTTTCCTGTGCGAACGTTTCGTTGCTTGGTTTAGATTTTGTGCGTCGTATGCGTTCTCAAAAATCGCCAGTCTTCTCTGGAAGAAATCGGGAAAACCAACCGCATCGATTACATTGGAATTTCGCAAGAAAAGCAAACAAGATATGAGCACTGTTGTTAGAAAACCGCCACGCGTGATGAGAAATGCGATAATAGTGTCGATCTCAAATGTTTCAGGTCTTACCACAAGCAACAGGTAGAGCATTTTCTTAGTGATATACTGGACGGCTCTAATGTCGGTGTTGAGAAAAATATTTTCATTAACAGAAGTATGATTCCGAACTTTGAAATGAAAAAAATATATATATATATACTTTAGACCAAATAAATATTGTAATTTTTTATTTTCTGCAAATTAGGCCTATATGGGTTAACGTTGCTTAAAAATGAAACATAATCTCTCTCTCTCTCCCTCTCTCTTTCTCTCTCTCTTTCTCTGTCTCTCTCATACACACAAAACTCTTTTATAGAGGAACCGCCCAAGGTTGAGCATCACGACGGCCCATGCCCGGAACACGCCCGGAACTGGATCGACGTGGGAAATCCGCAATGCTATTCACTGGAAACGGAGCGCGTCGTGACATTCAGCGAATCCCTAGCCATCTGCAATGGCAAAAGTAAGGACGAGAAACAACACTTTGACGTCACTGTAGTTCCGGCTTTCTTTCAGTAAACGGAGCACAATTCCCTCTCTTTCAGACTCGACTCTAGCCAGCTTTCACTCCAAGGACCAAATCGACAGACTACGTCCGTACCTTAGCAAGTCGCAACACCCTGTCTGGATCGGCCTTACCAGTGCTTACAATGGTAGGTCACCTAAGCTGCACAAATTATCAAGTGAAGAGATTATGAGTTCCGAATTAAAATCTATGCGTAAATGCTCCCCGACACTGTTAACGGACAATATCACTTGCGATAATTGTAAATTTAAATTAAATATTGCGAGCAAAATGAACTCCCTCGTTTATTGCCTTGCGATACGGACGTCATCTCAACGAAGCACAGCATGTATGCCTGCGTTTGCGAGCGTGCGTACCGTTCACCACGGGGAGCTGACGTCAGATATTCGCGCTGTCTTCGCCACTCGTCCGAGGCACTGGCGCTCAAGCCCAGCGTCAACGCTGCGTCTGGAGCTTGGGCCCAAACGAACGCCATTTGTGTGTTTGTCTCGCTCCTTGTGACGTCAGATTCTACTGTGCGTTCTTAGCTACAAAATCAGCCCGTAATAAATGGCGACAGTCATTTCTTATGCTTTGGTGAAGCTGAAATTATTTCACTAATAGTGCTTGGTCATAATAAGTGCAATAAAGCCGCAGTGTTATCTCACTTCATTTTTGTTAAAAAATTTTCCGAGTGCCCTTCCAGAGGCCCACATTGCTCACATAGTTCAGGACCGTCTGGAAAGCGTCGTCATAGATAAACACGGGAACGTGCAAATTTTCGGTTGTCATACATACGAAGCAGACATCTTATACACCGTAGACAGTTCCTTATCCGGATATCTATGTAGAATTCTACAATGCCCTCATGACTACTTTGAAATCACACTCGCAGGCACGCGAAATATATATCTACAGCTCGAAGAAAACTTTGAAGTTACGTAACAGGTTGCGCGGATTGATGTACATTGAAATATTTGAACCCTTCATGCCTGGCTCTGGTTATACTGCACCATCAGCAATTAACTCAGTGGCCCTTTGTATTTCATTTTACAGATAGTTTCGAGTGGCTGGACGGCTCTCCGCTAGATTACGAGCACTGGAAACAAGGGGAGCCGAGCCACGCAGACGAGAACTGCGTCGAGATGCGACAGTTCGACGGCCTCTGGAATGATGCCTACTGTCACGTGAAAAATGGCTTCTTATGTGCCGTGGAGAAAGGTGAGAACAGCTCTGCCTCTGTGGCTATACAGATGTGAAAGACGTGTCTTTATGTTTAGCGCCCGCTCTCGCAGTATCGGGCTAAACAGGCAGGTGCAATGCTTGTTCTGAGTATACGGGGTACCGCCTTTGAAAGGAGCCCCGGAAAAAAGTCTCTAAAAGGAGACTGAAGGCAAATAAAAGTGAGCCTGCGTCGATTTGCTACCACCTCCATGTCGTAAAGACTACACTCTCACCGAAAATGGAGCCTTTATAAGCTTGAAGTTACAAAAAAAAAAAAAAAGCACGGAATACATGTGCCGCCCGCATCGGCCGATTTCGTAATTAAAATACGTGCGTCGAGGCTGTTTTTTTTTTTTTTTGCCCGGATACCAGAGGCTACATTACACTGTCATTCATTTCATGATGGTGCCAACCCGTCGCTTTCGGTTAGGGTGTCACGAGTTTGTATCGACTGGCGGGAGGATTTCGAATTCCAATTCTTTCAGCGATAAATACCTCTTTGCTGCCGCACAAACGCCAACGTAGCCAGGAAGCAATTATTGGATGAAGTTGCCCTCGGTGTGCCTTTAATGCTGGGCGACAGGTGCGAATGAAACTAAATCTGTATATAAATTGCATGCATGTGCGAAGACTAGGGAACCATTCCAACACGGTGCTCACATCGGGGTGGGTGCGTTGCTGTGCCGTTCGGCAGCTGAGCTCAAGTTCGCTGGTTTAAACCGGGCCACAACGCCCGCGTTTCAATACATGTGAAAGCCAAACAAAAACCAGGTGGTCTAAAGCAATCTGGAACCCTCCGCTACGATGTGCTGCCTCATTAGCTCACAGCACCGATTTCGCCCGTAGAAATTCAATCAGCCAATAAAATCGAATCAGCATGGTGCTGAAAGCGACGACCCTGAGAGTCCGAACACCACTGAAGCTGTCGCTGCTATTTCTAAAGAAAGCAGGTGAAATTCGAGAAGGCATCGCACAGATTTCGCCTTGAGTTTCCTACTCCGAATCGACCACAGTGCATGGTTCTTAGTGCATAATTAGGGCTGAATTGAGTTGAAATTGCTTGCAGTGCACAAGGAGCAAAGACAGGAGTGCTCCAACTAGTGCGTGGCGTTGCTCCATGTTTTGATTCATTTTCACGGACACACGTGATTTTTGTATAAACTTTTCCTCTCTATCGATTAAATGTTTCTTTTACGGGTGCTCTATCGTACTGCACTGTCGTTTCCTTACGAATGTGCTTAACGTCCACAGAATGTTTCGATTTAGTCAGCTACACACCACATGCTTTATCTGAATTCGCTGGCGGTGCGAGCAGTTGCGTGACAGAAAATGAAAAAAAAAATGGCATTTAGGGCAACAGCCTTCATAGCCGCGGTGCATTAAAAGCCGCGTAAAAACCTCAACGCAACTGCACAGCAAAGCTCAACATTTAGAGCTGTCATTCGTGATTTTTCATTTTTCGCACAAGAAAATTTGCATGACCAAACCTATATTGATAACTAAGTGGGTGATTTTTCGAGATTAAAGCGGAATCAATGTTACTGTAAGTAACTTTAAGCTACCGTAAACGCTTTTCCTTCACTGTTCCCTGCGTCTTATTCATCATAAACTTAAGAACTCCTTCTAACCAGTCCAGCTAGCTGCACGGTTTTAATTTGAAGCTCTTCGAAATTCAGTAATGACACATCTATATGAAAATTAAATAGGCGGTCTCCAAACGTAGCGATATACATGATGAGGAGAGTCATTGAAGCTTGCAGCACATTTACGAATTTGACATGTGTTTGTAATTTTGCTTTTTTGTTTGCATGTTCTAGACCCTCAACACGACGAAACCGAAGGTAAGTAAGACCATCGCTTCTTACAACTTCAGGCGTCATCCGACAGTTACCGTGAAGCCACATGTTCGTTTGCTACCTTTTTGACTTATTCTCAGAGCAATAAGGATGACTACTCCGACAGGCACGACTACAAGTTCTTTTTTTTCAAGAAGTGACTGTTGAATATTGTCTAAGATATTCTTTAACTTCAATTAATTGCGCACCAAATATTTTTAAAATATGCAGTATGGAAACACATTGACGGACAGGTGAAACCTTATCGAGTCCAGACTCTCTTTCTTCATACAAAGGCGATTTAATGAATACTTCTGAAATAAACTTAAGAGGAGGAAACACACCTAGTGACCTCAGATTAATTGCAGCGTATGCTTGAGCACACCAGCCGAGGAAGTGCAACGGTGTGCTTAGGAATACTCATAAATAAAACATGTTCAGCGGACTGGGTAGGCACCAACTGCTTAACTTAGGTAGCACGGAGCTAGAAGAAGGACTGTAGCACATCTTATCTAAGCCCAGGTAGTGACCTAAAATCCAGGACGCAAGAAAAAGTTACCGGGAAAATAAAAATGGGATAGATTTCGGTGTACAGGCACTCCAAAGTTATGAACACTACATTACACAAACAATTTTAGAAAAAAAAAATATATCACTGTTGTATCCTGCCAGTACTCGCACATGGGCCGAAAGTGGAGGCCAAGGAAAAAGCTTGAAAATGAATTTACCAGAAAACAGCATGCTATAGAAAACATTTCGAGCATTAGGCTTGACAGATAGAAAGACTGCTATGTAGATTAGACGACGAAGTCGGTCCAACCTTTCAAGGCGCGTCACACAGAGTTCTGTATATATCCAGCCATAATTAAAGGAAACAACCGGTTTGCACAAAAATATGAGTTTTTGTTATTTCTTGCTAAGTTGAAAATTATTTTTGGATATGATACGACAGGAGAAAAACCAGTTATAAAACAGGAAAAATTCTGCTTGTCACACATACTTATGTTTCAAAACACAGAGACGCCGACCGTGCTTTGAAATGTTTCGCCCCGGCCAGACGGGATTCCGTCACACTCTCGACTTCACACACAATTATGGGGAGATCATGAATTGAATATTTAATCCTTTTCCCTTACATAATGAAGAAACGTGTGCATTGCGAAGTCGCAGCTTTCTGTGAGAGTCGCATACGAATCTTGAAGCATTCATTTTGTAACTTCGTTGTATTTTACGCTATGTAGCCAGCTTAGCAATATTTCACCACAGAAATGTTAACTTAGCCGCAAGTGCTTCAACTTCCCCATGAAAGCTTGTTTTGCTATTTTACTTTGGATTTATGTCCTTATGTGGAGCATCAGAAAAAAATTTTAACTTCATTGAAAAATCTATACATTGCATATTCGACAAATGCTAGAGATTAAACGCGAGCGGTAATTTTTAAACAATTTGTGCATGTCGACAAATGTGTACAAAGTGACTTTGTGGAAGTACGCGCATACTTCCCGCTCATATGTATTTGCGAGTTACTGGCATTCTCGTCTAAAATATTTTCTTTCCTCCTTTTCAATTTGCAAAAGAAATAGTGCATGGAGCAAAAGAAAAATATGTCTAAATTCAGTTTTATACCAAACACGGAACCATCGCGCAAGCTCACTATGGAGAAAAATATAAAAAAAAATTAACGGAACGAGGCTGTAACGCTTCAGCCACCTTTTATCATATAGTGTAGAAGTGAAGGAAGCGTTGTCGTCAGGAAATGGCTCTCCACGGAGAACGCAGGAAATATCCCTCATGGAAAAGTTATCATTCGTATCCTCGAGCTGATGCCGCATTCAATCAAAACCTAGACGCTAGCTTAACCGAACCAGACGACAGTTCCTGGCCACACAATTTGCTTTAAATGTACTTCGCTTCCTACATCAGGCCCGTAGCCCGGATATCCGAATCCATGTGACATCATAGGAAGCAGCGCCTGGAGCATGTGTTTACTTCTGACAGTGGGCGTACTGATAGAGAATCACGCGTTACCTGCAGGCTGTATCTTCCTTTCCAGTGTGACAGCAGTATCCTTTTGGGAAAATGCTTCCATGCCAGAAAGTAATGAATGGAAGCCTCCGCTGGCGTGCCTACGGTCGACAGGGAAGCCACGCGTGCCGCAACCCGGCGCTAATACATTTACAAAGAGTAGTCTACTGGCCGCAGACATTAAATCTTCCAGGGGTCATTCCATTGTTTTCGGAGGGAGGGACTAGTCTTGCCTGGTCAGACAAGAAAGTATTTCTAGGCCTTCCTCGTCGAAAGCATGGCCAGGGTAATTGCAGATTTTCTTCTAACCGAGCAATCAGCCTTTATTATGCCGGAAAAAAAGACAGATTACTCCAAAATAAAAAGCTCTGATGGATTGACTGCCTTATGGGCATGTGTTCTTGTGGCTTCCAGGCCCTATGGGAATGGCTTTATTCCCGGTTAGTAATTGTCTCAGGATCTGCCATGCCCTAGTTATAATCCGGGATGGGCTGTTGCCGCATAGAGTGCTAACAGTAAAATGAAATTGAATAAACATAGTTGTGGTATTATACTCCCTTCCGTAACCAATATGGGAAACGGGGGGCGACGCGCAAGTCCACAATTGTGTGCATGACAGTACAAAATAAATTGTAGCCTCTTCTGTTGCAAAACAAGTTGAAAAGCTTTCCTAACGTCCGGCAGAGAGCGTTTATGCTTTTGAAAAACTTCCACGGAAATAGCGAGCAATGTATGAAAGATAAACCTACTAGTAGCGCTCTTAAACTGGCGTTTCTTCAAAAATGCTTTGTATTTATTTCGTTAATGATTCATTTGTCTTTCTTTCTCCCCAGGTGCTGCAGCCAACCGTGCAGGTAAGGGATCACATCGTTCAATCGTTAAAGCCATTTATGAATATTGCCACGATCATCCACCCCGTTGGCTCAGCGACTGATTAGTGCGAGTTCATGAATGCGATCTCAGCCACGGCGGCAGCATTTTTAATAATGTCGAAATATATGAATCCTCCCGTGCTAAATTTTCAGTGAAAACTAGGGCGACACTGAGGTGAAATTAAAGTTGGCCTCTACCGATAGATCACCGAATTCTAACAATTGCGCTACTTTAAATGAAAATGCAGCTTTTAGAAGGTATACAAGGAAAATAATGTATATACAGGTGTCGCCATCACCGGCCGGTTTGTCAAGTAAAGTACGTACATCGACACAGTTTCCCGCGCGGATAACTGAGGCTAGGCTACACTAACATTGACTTCGAAACTGTGATCACGGAGTCCTTTGAATAGAGTGGAGGGTAAACTTTTAAATGTCATTGTTTGAGCAGTCAATGCGTCTTTTGTTGCCTGGTAAACATCAGCATCCCCAGAAAGAGATATTGAATCGATTTTTATTACAAACGAAAATTTGAGGAAGTTTTACACAGTGCCACTTTAAAGGGGCTGCAGGTTACTCGTTGCACTTATTACCTTAAATCCCACAGTGCTGTTTCTTGAAATGTTATTACTGCTACGCTACTACTCCTAAGACAGAAAATTTGTTTTCGATACTGTCAGTCTCATCAGACATCATAGAGTGTGAAATAAAGTAATTCATGTTGCATGTGGTTTATGGGGCTTTAACGTCCCAAAGCGACTCAGGCTTTGAGGGACGCCGTAGTGACGGGCTCCGGAAATTTCGACCACCTGCGGTTCTTTAACGTGTACTGACATCTCACAGTACACCGACCTCTAGAATTTCGCCTCTATCGAAATTCGATAGCCGCGGCTGGGGTCGCACCCGCGTCTTCCGGGTCAGTAGCCGAGCGCTATAATCACAGAGCCACAATGGCGGCCATGTTGCAGGCCAGACCTAATCCTTGCTGAGCAACTAGTTAATCATCGATGTCTCTTTAGAGGCTTAAGTATGTAAGAGCGAGGAAACCACATTTAGTTTGTGTCTTAAGTTTCTAGGCCACAGCAAGCATGCAGGCCGTGCCACTGCTATCTGCTGCTCTCCCCGGTACCGAGCTTGCGCCGGTAGAGGTGGCATGCCGACCCCAATATTGTGGCCTTGCTGGTAGTAAGGCCCCGAAACAGCTGGAGGGACATGCCTCCTCACCCGACGCAGCACTGGTAGTGGGGAGCACCAAGGCGAGCGCAGTAGAGTTACTGTATATGCTACCAAAGATAGCATATACAGTAAGTCTAGAGCGCAGTAGACAGCAACGCCACCTCTCGGCAACGCTCCCGCTGCAGCAGCGGTCTGGGTCGCGGCCGAGTACTAACTTTTGAGGAGTACTGTATAGCGCCCAAAGAATGAAACGGAGCAATCAATTGTTCGACAATGTGCGCATGCCTGTGGCGAGGGAGTTTACTCGGAAGGGCAGAAGCTGCTAGAGCGCCTGTGCTAATCTCGTTTTCTAACGTGTCCCGAAGCATATACAGCCTTTGTCAAAAGTTTGGAGCCCAGGGGGTTTGCTTCTGAGCGACACTGTGAGGTTCGTAATGCATCTCCAGCGCTCCAAATTTCCTGAAGGTAAGATGATTTCTGGTCCTGCCTCCTCCAATGGGTGGAGTTGCCACGAATGCTTCAGGAGTCCCACTACAAGGCTTTGAAGCAAACCCGTTGGGCTCTAAACTTTTGACAAAGACTGCACGCTTCCTCCAATGCACGCAGTTCGCCGAAGGCCAAGCGCGTACACAGTCTCACGTTGTTTCCTTTGGAGGCTTTACAGCCAAAATCAGTATAAGGGTGACCCCTTTAGGTTTGACCTCATTGGATAAATTCAGCCACCGCTGATCATGTTTATAAGATGGCCAAACAATACACACCAGTGTGCAAATTTAGGAGCCTTGACTGCTCTATCATTCTCAAGCGACCGCCTTTATTTCGGTTCCGACTGTATACTGCAGTCGGAAGCAGAAACAGCAGCCTTCCCCCTCCTCCCCTCACGTTTCTAACAGCATTTGCACCCATAATGAACAAAGCTGTTTTTGTGCCTGAAGTTAAATTTGAGAACTCGAACACACAGAAAAAAAAACAATAAATTCAAGAGTTTTGTCAGAGGAGCCGTTGTTCTAGCTCTAAACTAAATGTGCTCGGATGTATTCCTTTGTTTAAAGCGCCCTTTTACTAGAGATTGGTCGTACAATACGGTGTCGCTAAACTCGAAAACTCAGCTGGTTGGTTCACATTTCCAAGCTGTAGCGCAAATGAAGTCAGGGAACAGTGAACTTTTTCTGAAGAAGTTAGCGCAAAAACAAGGGACAGCAAGAAAGGACACATAAGACATTCACGACCGCATGAATAAACAGTTAGTAGTAGCGCTCGTGAATGTCTTATGTGTCCTTTTTTTCTTTCCCTTCTCCGCTTTTTGCGCTAACTTCTTCAGAAAATGCATCACCAACTAGCCCGGCAGCTTGCTCTTCTGAACAGTGAGCGGTCGGTGTGTTCTTCTCGTTCAGTGTTCCTTACCTTTTGATGCTCTACAGCTCGGTGAGATGTATTTGTGTCTTTCCCATTACCGTAGTCGTAAAAGCGTGGCTGTAAGCGTGACACCGTCACGCTTGAAGTGCCCGGTCTCCGTAAGTGTAACAGCGTAGAATTGATGTACACATCGCTCATACGTATACCCTCATATTTTATTTTCTCTTCCATCAAGGCAAGCCCAGTGCAGGCGTCTGCGTCGCCGTCGCCCTCGGAGCCCTGCTCGTGCTCGTGGCGACCGCGTTCGCCATCCAGCAAGTGGTCCGCTACGTGCGCCTTAGGCGCCAGAGCGGGCCGTTCTCCTTCGAGAACAACGTGTACATTGACCCGCCCGTCTATGACACGCGGGGCGCCAGCATGGATCTGAGATGATGCCGCATCTTTGCAACACCCTCCTAGAAAGAACACGCATCGCGATGTCGCGCTCTGAACGCCCAGAGAAAGATGGTGGGCGGTTCTTTCCAATCTCAACTAACGGCCTCCGGTCGGTCCATCCAGCTGTTCAGCTCGACGGCTTACGCGACATGAAAAAAAATATATATATATAATTGTAATTTGTAACGAGAGCATGTCTAATTCGAAGTGCGAATGGAAGCGATAAACGACTACTGATTATTTATAGAGCACTTGTATTGCTTTTTCATTGGCATTAAACTTTGCCATACTGGCATGCCATTTTGCCATGTTCTAAGTCCCAGCGCAGAAACAAATAAATGGGTCTTTGCTGCCAAAGTGTGAACGGCGCATCATGAATCATATAGAAATCAACCCAAAAAATACTATATTGGCCCCTTCATTGATGCAACCATCAATAGCAGGGAAGCGTTTATTGCGGAGGCAAGAGAGGATAGAGCTTCAGTGAAACATCCGTAAATTTTCAATAAAATTATACAAAAAAAAGTTGCGTTTTCTTTTTTCCTCCTCTTGGTTTTCTACACTAGGAGTGAAACGACGAAAAGAAAGGAAGCCGTTTGCTTTTGAAGTGCGGTTACGCTTAAGCAGAAAAAAATACACCCAGGTATTGCTGCAATGATTCTTAAACGTCATTGCCTTTCACGGTGCATTTATATAAAAAAAAAAAAAGCTTTCGAATAATGAACGACTAGGAGAAAACACGCTCGTCCAGAATGGTCGCAATGAAGCCAGTTTTTAATCTGTACAAAAACTACACTATTTAATTCTTTACCGAAAGACGTCCACTTCACGCTGGAATTTCGGATATTGTAGGAATTCGAATGTGATAACGTCGCAGGGCACTAGTTACATCCGTACAACTGGCTGCATATGTACTTTGATTTAAAATAACTCAACTATTTAGGCATATTGCATGCGATGGTCAGTACCCTTTCCAATCTACTGCTGAACTCCACAGCAATAACTGTCACAAAAATTATCTCCTTGTGTTTTTGTCCAGAGTAACAAAAGAAGACGATATTAATGCGAATTTTTATTCTTCTCACAGGAAGAATTGACTCTTGGCGCAAACATCGCAAGTCATGAGCGCTCTAGAGCGCTCTCGAGCGACCCCCGAGCGATTGCCCTTCTCCATGCGGCTATCCGTCTGGCTTCCTGTTTGTGACAACACCCCCATATGACCCACCTCTTAGGAATTCTGTCATCTCTGGCGACCGTGGAGGCCGCCCGACCACCTCAGCATAGGACGGAAGATAATGAAAACAATGGGGGACTGACCGGCTCAAGAAAACTCTGTGCAGGTTTTTTACTGCTCCGTACCGGAAAAATGTAGCAGCGTCATAGAACTTGCAGCCGACTCTGAAAATCTGGCACTGAATTCCGCAATCTTACGGCACATTAGAAAGAGGGGCATATCGTTTCTCCGATTACGTTACACCCCTTTTTTATGATCGCATAGCGCTTCCGCCAGGCGATAAGATTATTGCGCAGTGCGTTGATACACGGTAGGCGGATATGCTTTGCACAAAACGGAATGGCTTCCTGGGTTTGCAAGCGAAAATATCAGAAGATCGGATCAGAGCAGCCGCTCCGAATCTCATAGCCGGCCTAAAATTTGACTATGCTACTCGCGTTTACTGCAGCTGGAGACGCGTATTTCTGTGTGGTTCTAGCATTGGTCAGAAGCACAGGCTGCGTTAATGTTGCTTCCCGTACGAAGGCCACAACGTTCCTCGAAAGGTTTGCTTTTTTAATTTTTTACAAGGACACGGGTTATTTTTTCTTTATTTCTTTACGATTGCTCTTCCGACTGCCACTAAATGTGCGACAAGATCAGCACGTCCGCCGGAAGTTCAGATGCCGATCTTTGCGACGAATGTCAGAGTTAAGAATAAATAGACGCTTTGTTTATATCAGGGCGCGTTATAGGCGAGGCTTGCCCGGAAACAGTGGTTAAAAAGCTTTCGGACGTCACCAATATTGTAGCTGTTTCCGAGACAAAACTTCACGCACCAGGCGTGTCTCTCTCGATGTTTGAATTCTATATATTCTTAGTTTCATTGGGGTGCAGCTGAAGAACGAACCAGCAAATGCCCATACAATGAAGCCCTCAAGCTAATGGCGTTCACCGATTCATGACGTTTTGGTCCTGCTAGCATCACATTATAGGAGTTGGCAAATGAAATAGGATTTACTACGGCTTGATAGGCTTAACCACGGCTTAATAAGCTTAACCACGGCGTCATGAAAATAGATGGACTTCGTTTTACAAGGAGTGAAGACATCAGATTTTTAGTAGTATATTCTTCTCTTCCAGTGAGGCGGAAGACATTGGTAAACATGAACCACCATGTGAAATTCGTCTACGCTCAGTAGCCAACAAATAAGTGAATTTATTTTTTGATACACTTTTGGTTTCGATTTCAGCACTCGAAAGACAGCTGCGACATCACAGGTGACCTGCAGATCACGCGAGGCATGCAAAAACTGTAATATAATTGTTCTTTGCTTACCTGTTGTCAATGCGATTTCTGGAGCAGCTTAGCGTAAGAGTTGGAATTAAAACGACAACAGCGGTCATAGTGCAGTTCTTGTGTGCCTCACATCATCCCATACTCACTTGTGACGACGTAGTCATCGGCTGGCAAATTAAACAAAATCTAAGAACTAAAGGGGAAAAAATTTTCATTTGTAAATCCTTTATTGAGCGCTGGCGAATTCCACGTCGTTATTCATGTTTACTCATGTCTCACGCACCGTCCAGAGCAGAAACAGCGCATGTCCTGTGTCAGTCTTTCTTTCTTGAGTACGTCTTATTGCAGCGCTATTACCATTTCTGTCTCAAAGAGCAGAAACACACTCCGAAAGTTTGGTGTCCCCCCTCCTGTCAGTTGTATCCGATTAATAGAAGGCAGTATGAGGCAGTCATTACCCTTTCCTTCCCCTCACCTTTCCCCCTTCATATCAAGCAGCGCGAGTCTGTACTACAAACGGCCAGACGGCACGCGCGAAGATAGGCCGGCCGCTGACTCACAATAGGCCTCTCTGGCGGTTTCTTCGACCGCCGTTCAAAGACCTCCAGGGGTTCGGAAAGAGGGGCGTATAGGCTTCCTCCCGTACGCCGATAAGCGAATTATTGAAAATGGTTCTGCACGCCGTAATCCCTCCCGTGAGACGCATGGGTCAGACACCTCTTCAAGCTGCTCTCACATGTGTAGCTTCTCAGCATCCCGCCGTTATTCGGACGCAATACATCCCCTGTTTGCACTACCCCGCTCACGTTGTCGCAGTTGTTGTTGCTGTTGAGTGTGCGTGTCGCACGAGTGGTGACAAGCCTGAAGTGAAAAGCACGGATTGCAAACGACGAGGAGAATGAAGTGAAATCTGCCAAGTCTGCCATGGACGATAATCACCCGTTCGGTACGTATGAGCTTTTCCCTCATTTAATGTTCTCACACTGTCTCTTCGTTCTCACTTTTTCTCGGTAGCGATTTGAGTCGCGGCTAACGAGTCACTGACATGGTCAGAGATACTCGCTTTCTTTGTAGGTTATTACTTTAATTTAGATCTCATCGGCGTGGGCCGTTGATGGATGTGAACCGACAAGCTTCATTCCCTGGTCGTGGAGTTGATGTCGCATAAATTACTTGAAACTGCCAATGCAAGTAAGCAGTTATGTTGTTTGTGAATCGCACGCGGGAGCATTGTTGCAAGTTTGAGGGCAGTGAAGTTTGCATCGGTTATCGCTGCTAATCCGATTTTGCTGCTTGACCGAAAAGCATTACCGGAAAATTAATTCAGTTAGCCGCGATTATAACTCTGATCTCTTGAGGTTTTCCTCTACCTCCGGTGCGATCGGTGTCAGCATGCTTCGACTCAGAATCTTGACTCGTGCCACAAAAAGAACACGCTATCTGTTCGCGGAAATGCTTCTTGAGCCGTTATTGATTAAAGTATGAAGGTGTCACCAAATGAATCACAAATGAAGCGGTGCCTTGACGTCTGCGGCCCTTAGTTGCTGGGTTAAAATTGTTCAGAAATTAGGGGGGTAAAAATCGGTTGTGATTCCTTGAGGTCTATATCGGTTGCAAATTGTTATATTTTATTATTCTACTATTAGGGATTATCTAGTTGTTCTTACCAGAGAAAATCGCTGTTAGCGCTTCTTCTGCTGGAAATTTGGCCAAGTCGGTATTGATCCATATCCATATTGAGCGCCTGTGTTGTGGGTGTGTGTTCTGTCCTCTTTTGTCCGTCGTCCTGGTTTTGCGCTACAGTTATGTTATGGATTTTGTGTTTATTGTTTCTATAAACGGCTGCTTTTACCAGGTAAGTATTTACTAAAAAAAGGCATTGTTTTTCAACCTCACTGCAGTTATTTCCTGAATGTACTTTGCCGTGGCTATATATTTGCACTACACACATCTGCCTCTGGGTGTAAGACATTCTTTCAACAACGCACCAGCCAATTGAAACGCACCTTAGTTTTGCAGCAGGACGCCCCTAGCATAGTTACGCTTAGCGCCATGATACCCCTGTGATATTAGGTCAGTACTTGTCTCTTGGCCCTCGCATCAACAAGTATATCTTGAACAGATGTCTAGGTGAAGCCACACTGTACTGAACAGGTGTTAAAAAGTTAAAGGGGTGCACTTAAGTCTCCTTACGTAGGATTCAGAGTACCGCGCGTGTCGACATCCAAGAACGAACTGACAGGGAGCGACACAGCTTATTGTCTAGGCATGTTTTTTTTTTTTATCTTTTGTGATGTCATCAACTTGTCGACAACCTCTTGTTTAGACATGTTCCTGTTACGTGATTAGTATGGTCCCATCACATGACTGGTTGATGACGTCTCTATAACTATTACTATCACTATTTATTACTAGCACTAACTATTGAAGGTCAGACGAAAATTGTCAGCTAGACAACATTGCAGGTGAACTTGTTTTTCTGCCCACGCCCTTTTACATCCTTGATCTTCTGTCACTGCTGTAACATCAGCACTTATTCGCAGTCTTACCGCTTCCGGTACCCGGTATCACATCTAAATGAGTCTCTCTTCTATCTTGCAGCTATTCTTGCCGGAAACGGAACGCACAATATCTCCAGGCTGTCTCCGTATGGCAGCCCCTTCATATTGCCAAGTGAGTTCTCGTCCTTATAAAAATATTTTCATGGCGAAATTATATTTTCTGAATTGATGTGGCCCCCTTCTCAAAAATGTTCTTTGTCTTCATATTCGGTAAATATTTGAAATGTGATTGAAGGTTCTCAAATCCATCATGGATAATTTTGCGCTTACGATGCTAGGCTTTTATCGTACGCTTATAATGCAGTTTTCGCAACTGTTCATCGAAGAGTTTAAATATGCCCAAAACTTCAAAACTTTAGAATTTCTACACACTGTTCTTTTTTTAGAGGCCTCCTTCTTTTTGATGACCTCGAGGTGATCTGTGCCCCAAAAAGTTCGAAGTCTCAAGATGTCTGACAGCATTTAATTTTTCAGGTAGCTTAGCTACCCCTGTCGTGCCCTCTTACTATGGCCATGCCGTTTATAAATACGATGTATGTATGGATGACTAAATGCAGTAAAGGACTAAACATTGCGTCACAATTTTTTTTATTTTCAGCATGCGCTCAGTGAAGGAGTGGCAAAGCACTTAAGGTTTAAATCTTGTGCTCATAGCGTCAAATGATACTTTTAAAGTGACTGTCATTTTTGTCTGTCAGTAGAGCTAAACAGCGACATTTTTTCGTATCTATGCAGACAACTCGCTCCAGAATGTTGTCACGGAGGCCCAACAGCTCATCAAAGGTGATTATTTTTGTGTCGATAGTCTTTTTTTTTCTCTTTTTTGTAGGCCTTCTAAATGCCCCTAGATCGGACAGATAACAGGACGTTATAAACGCTTACTGCCGCCAGCTGCTAATGCTCTTCCTCTCACTCTGTCTCTCTTTCTCTCACCCTCCCTTTCTGTCTATCGTACTGCTTCTGCAGCCTTTCCGGACGAGTACGGGGGTCATCATCCAAATAACATTGCTGGTGAGCAAATGAACCTTGCGTTTAAAGAGCGCACCGATGCCTGCTGCCGCTCACAAGTTGTGGTATCGAATTAATCAACACGTATACCGCAGAAAACTGCAGCGTTGGTTGTATGGATTAGGTCATTGATCAAGAAACTCATACGCCAAGGCGCAACGTTGTCCGTTTTCTTTGGTTTATGTCCACCCATTCGACACTGCAAGTATCAGGAGAGGTTGGGAAGGCAAATTTACTTACTTCCCAGGGCTTTCCAACGCCTTTCATGTGGTTCGTTATGCGCTGCTAACGGCAGCACTCATTTGCTTTTTTTGCTTTCAAGCACATTTCACTGACGCACGCTCGCTCACCTACGACTAGAAGACAAGGCAGAACTTCACCAGTGAAAGTACGAGACACCAGGAGAAGAACAACACAGGACAACGCTTGCCCTGTGTTGTCCTGTGTTCTTCTTCTCGTGGTGTCTCGTACTTTCGCTGGTGAAGTTATGTCTGATGTACAGCAACTATCCCACATGGGTACCTTGTTATAAAAGACAAGGGCTGTGCCGATCCCGTCGTTTTGACAGTGTTTTTTTTTCCGAGACACGGTATATTTTCCGCCGCGTTTTGACAATGCGCCATCTAATGTGGCAGTGGCTTACTTTGCGGAAAACACGGAACACTAACGTGCAGTTCCGTGCACGCACTGACTAGGTACCGCTATGCTTGTCCAGGGAGCTTGCATGGCGCGCAGCGAAGCGAGGAAGGTGATAACTTACCAGGCTGCTTTGTTCCAGAGAATGCTCGCGGTGCGACTGAAGCTGCGTATAGGCACGCGCCGGGAACGCGAGCGGAGTAGCTTGAGGTCCCGCTTTGTTTGGTTAATTGTTTGGTTAATTTGTTTGTTTATTTACTGACTTTGTTTGCTTGCAGCTTTCCGGTTTGTTTGTTTCTTAGTTTGTATGCTTGTTTGTTACTTTTTGTTGGTTTGATTGTTTCCGTGCTTCTTTGCACGCTTCGTTTGCATGCTCTTTTTATTATCTTCCTTCTTTGTGTCAAATCACTCTCAATTTATGTGGCTTTGTGTGAAGATCGTGTGCAGCAAACTGCAAAAACAAACCGTGCAAAGCGAAAAGCGAGTGGCAGCACGATTTCGCAACCTTCTCCGCGTGTCCAGGATTCTCCGTGTCCAGACACGGTGCATGCTGAAAGCGTTGAGATGGAGTCAGCGTTAAACGATTCGCAGCGACGGCTCACACACACGCACACACACCTGTCAGGACGCGCGCTGAGCTCAGCAGTTCGTTCGGAATCACGCACGACTGGCGCATGCTATGCGCACGACTACGGCACGACGGGGCCGCAGCTAATTGCGGCCGCGACGACCGCGGGGACGGACTCTAGAGCGTCCGGCCTTTTGTTACGCTCGCTTTTCAGAGCACGCATACTTCTTTGCCGGCTCTTTGGTGAGTCCTTTCGCTGCCGGGCATTGCGGCAACTCGCCTAATTAGAAACTCGGTGAAGCGTGGGCGGACGCATCGGCTGAATGCAGGGAAGCACCAGCGCGTACTTTGCAGTTTCAAGCAGTTGGTGACTGAGTATATTTTGGGCTCGAATTAAAAAGCTGGCGTGCAGAAATGAATGGGGAGGACGCTCTGCGGCGTTAGTATTCCAGTTCATTGCGCGCCATCGACAAGCGAGAGAAGTAGTCCAAACGCTGTTTTGGGCTTAGAAAACCCTCTGAAGTTTTAACATCCTGTTTTTTTTTTTGTTTTTTTTACACCTTGAAACCCAGACAACAAATATGGCGCCGTACGAGATATCGCTGACCACATCTCTACTGGCGGTGTCCATTTATTTTGTTGTTGGGGCCCATGTTCATGACTCTGAGGCTTGAGTGCGAAAAACAGAGCTTTTGTGTTACTGCAGTCAGAGAAACTGTTCTGAACAAATGAACGAGCCAGTTCGTGCGTTGTCCCTGCCAAAGTCTCTACAATGATGACTTGCGGTCCGTCATACAGTTAGCTGTTGGAACTCCCACCGTGTTGTTCCATGCCTTGTGTTGAATATCCCTGACCTACTCTGAGACCTTCCTAAGATGGCTAACTACTCGGGTCTTTTTCATAGCCTTCAGAGCTGCGCGTCGAAAGTCAGTTTCCTTGGCTACTCGAAGCAGGCCTCCTTCATTACCGTATGCCGCGATGGCATGTTGAGCTGCAGTGCTTGATCGTACCTGGTGTGCTAGGGCAGCCCTGTCATCTGTGTGGTCTGGGCAACAGACAAAGCATTGGAAAGCAGTCCCCATTTCTAAGCTACATAGTTAATGAGGTAATAAAACCTTTAGTGAAAGTGAGGGACGGCTGTCCGCCGCTGTTGTGGAATTCGGAGGGATGGTGGCGTAGGCGCACAAGCAACCTCGACTCGGGTTACAGACAGCGCCAACCACCACTAACCAACTCACCTTCACCTTACTATAGTTCATCCACCACTACTCACCCGCATACACCCTCCAGAAAGCCCTACTCACCACCCATCCCCTCATCCCCACCCTCTAGTCGCCTCTACCCACGAGAAGCCCACCCTGCGCCGGAACGGAAAAGTGACGGCGAATTGCAATTCAAAGACGCAGTGGGAATGCGATCGTTGTAAAACGAAATGAACAGCCTTTTTAATGCGAATTTGTTTTATCATATCTTATGATCACCTGTTCATTTTTTTGTAGCGAAAGCTACACTAGGCTAGCAGAAGCGCATTTCGCGGTGCCTGCCGAAGGTCACTACTGCGCATGCGCCGTTACCATGGCAATCATAGCGCCGTAGCCAGCCATTGCACTGCACTGCGCATAAGCATAGTCGCGCCGCGCAGATGGGATGTAAATCGGAAGCGATGCGCTCGCTCCTCAGATGCGCACCATGGAAGAAGGAGAGAACGGCCGTGCTCGTCAGGGCAGCAGTACAGGCTACGTGAAATTGAGTCTTCCGATCCAGAAGTCGTTGCATGGTACAAGGCCGGCCGACAGCGTGAAAACGAGGCGAGAAAGGCTAAGCAGGCGGCCGAGACGCCCGAAGAACGAGAGGAACGCCGCCAAGCTGCTGAACGACAGCGATGGCGTGTCGCTACCGAAATGTCAGTAGACGAAACTGCTTTCGCTACGTATATCCTGGCCTTGCTAAGCTAAAGAACTGCCATTTTCTTTTTCGCGTTGTCACAGTCAGCATATACTTACTGAGCCAAGCAACGTAAACACACAAGACAGCGCAAAGACAACACACACATCGAGGCGTCAATGTCGTCTCCCTGCTACTGTGTTTGTGCTCCTTGCCAAAAGAGGTAATCAACAAGTCCAAATGTGAACATTCGTAACACCTTACGGCGCAGCATTGTTTAGTGTTCTTTATTCATTCAGTTTCCCTCAATGCTCTCATTATGAAGGTATTACGCGAGAGAGGAAGAGCAAGCAAAAAATAGTGACATTAAAAATGTACAGTAACTGGAAGAAACGTCAGGAACAAATATCACACGGTTGGAACAACAGAAAGCGGAAGCAGAAGTACTAAAGCATAAAGGAGCACAGTCATAGCAGTTGACGTTAATTCAACAAGTGCAAGGCATGAAAGAGGCCAAACTAAATTAAAAAAGTATACTTTTTAAAAACGCCGATTTCTCTTGGAGATTTTAGTACTGATGGCATGCCACACCTTTTTTCAAACAAAGTTGATTGCTGTAGACATTTGGACGGTTACAAAATTCTGTGTGTTATTTCTTTAGTCTTCGTTCCCGAACCGTCATACTTGTCCACCTTTATGTCATCTGTTTTTACTTGGCAAGAGCTAAACGACCGCTTAGATGTAACCGGAAAGGTATGTTCAAAAGAGGTGTGTTATGGTCTACTTTTGAGAGAAAACAAACATAATGGCAAAATTTGGAGCCCCTTCCCAGTATCATAATCACAGAACGAAAATTCCGTCATTGCAGCAGAGTGCCCACGGTGCCACCATCAGGGTCACATCTAGCGTTGATCAAAGTTTTCATTTGTGATGAAGCGCCAACCGACCTAAACTTAAGCGGCTCTGCAGTTCAAAAAGGCTATTTATGCTACTAGTTTACAAACACCAAGGCAAGCAAAAATTGCGGGGGAACTTAAGCACCGACATGAGAGCGTTAATGGCTTCTTCAGCGCTTTCTCTTCACGCATAGCCAGTGTTTTTTGTTCGCATTCACTCAATTATCACAACGCATTCTCCACACCCTTGTCTTCGAACTCTTCCACACTGTAGTTTACACACATAATGTTACTTTGAACAGTGCCTCTCTAACTATCTCTTCTCTAGTTCACTAATTATCACATTACTAAGCTTTAAATGAAGCCCACATCCCACCCTCCTTGTACCTCGGATAACCTAACGTGCTTATGTGGCCTAGTCGGTAGCGTTCCTGGCTGGCGCCCTAGAGGTCGTGCGGTCGAATCTCGATGATGATTTTAATAGAAATTTACGTAAAGTCAATTGTTTTATACAGTCAAGACGTTTGAGACATGCGCCGACATGCGCCCACGCATGGCGTCTCGCGTGACGTGGGACTTTCGACACAACTATTCTGGGTTTTCCGCGAATTCAAACCTTAACGTTGTCGCGTTTGTACACATGACATGACCAGGGTCAAGTATCAGACGTTGCACAAAGTGTTTCATCTCTAACAAGGTACCCATGTGGGCTAGTTGGTGCACATCAGACATAACTTCACCAGCGTTGTCCTGTGTTGTTCTTCTCCTCGTGTCTCGTTCTTTCGCTGGTGAAGTTATGTGTTTCATCTCACTTGGATTAAGCTCTAGGAAATCACATTGCTCTGCAGAAGATTTGGTTACTGAAGGGTTACAGGCAGTCGACTTGACTACGACAGCAAATCTGTTGAAATGCACCTTATTTGCTGACTTACAAATAATAATTAGTTGATCATTCTATCTTTAGGTGTAACTGGAAATATTTCCATATAAATGTTTTAATGTTCTGAGATGCGAATTCCCGTTGTTTTCTTCGATGCAACTTCAGTGTAGTATATTTTGTTAGCTCAAAGGAAAGCACATGAGATTTAAAACTGAAAATGAATATGTACCATGTGAACATGTGCTCCCACGTATTGATGTTGACGCCTTGAAACGTGTCCCGATAGAAATAACTCGATTATACGAAGCTACAATGAATAAACCGGCCAGTGATCACAGCGTTGGTTCAGCGATGAGCTGAAGTAACTCGTTTTGTTAAAACAAGGCTACGCCATCGACCCCACCTCGATGAACGGTATTAAATCTTCTGTCTTAAGCTGTAAAGCGACGAAGGTGTGGTCGCACTCTTGCTGAAGCGTGGTGATAGATCATGATGGTGCAGCTAAAACGCCTTTACCACAAAGCCTTACTTTCACCAGTAAGAGAAGTGTCCGCGCACATCGAGGAACCACCGCTGTGGACCGTGGCCTATTTATTCATTGAAGGTTTGCGTTTCCTTCCTTCCTCAGTAGAGGTGCGTATGAGCTACTAACATCACGATGTGGTTGAGCATGGCCACATGACGAGCTTTAAATTTCGCGGGTTACATTTTAAGAAAAGGAACCCTGCTCAAGAAATCAGGCTGAACGCAGCTCAGTGTTGCTTTTCCTCCTTGCCATACAACAAAAACTGGGGTAAAGTTAGTGACAAAGAGCTTAACTAATTATACTTTGTTCATTAGAAAATCGGGTTCATGTAAGAAATAGGTTGACCTAGTCAAAACGACTGTCTATACCCGTCCACTAGTTGAATCTTCATACAGCGCATTCGTTTTTCTAAAGCTTGGCACAAGTTAGGTGACAGACCCTGTAGATGCGTTAGTTTGAAAATAAAATATTCGAAAGTAGCTCTTCTTTTTATGTCCAAGGTAGAGAGAGGGCACGTAGATGGATTTCCTGGCAGCAAAAAGTGAACAAGAGGGGGTCTCACGGCGCTTAGCCAACGTTCGACAAGAGGACTTGTCTAATGTGACGAAGAGTTCTGGTCTCGAAACGCTGGCTTAGCATCCTGAGGCTCCCCACCTACAATGTTCACTTTGTCTTGTCTTTTTTTATGCTCCTTTATATGTCTTGTTTGTCTTCGGCGGTTCTTTAACATAAATTATGCACCGACTAGTTTCTCGCATATCTTTATATGAAGGCTCTGTCGTGGCCCCGTCGCAGGTCGACACCACGAGGACTTTGGCGCCGCGGGCCCCGTGGTGGTCATGCTGGGTTGCCTGTTCCTCATGTTCCTCGCGGTGGGCATCCCCACTTTCATCCAGAAGAAGCGTCGGGAGGCCCGGGAGCGGAGGGAGGCCATTCGCAGGCTGGCGGCTGCCGAGCGTCGGGAAGCCGCGGCGGGACTGGCCTTCCAGGTGCCCTCCCTGGACAGCTGAACGCCCTCCGCTTCGTGAATCTCTCGGCAACGCGTGAACAGAGAATAAACATATTCTTGAAGAAAAGCTTCCTCCTGTTGCTTCACATCACATCGGTGGAGTCCCCGCCGTTCCCCATTACCAGGAATTCGGTAAAGGTACTTCTAGTTCCCGTGGCAGCCACCAGGTGGCATATGCTGTAATATTCCAAAATAGAGCGCCGGCATCATGCTAAAAAAAAAATCCTGCATCAATTGAGACTCGATCACATGTCTCTGCTGCTCGGAAGTAGCACCGTTAATACGCTCTGCCACAAAGCAACGAAATCGCAACAGCGGGCAGGTTAGCTCTTAACCGTACTGCACTGGAATAAAGGGCTATGTTCTAAAAATGTCAGCTTTGGACACATCTTTGTTGTTATGACAAAGGCTTGAAGAGTAAAACGCTGTGTCCCTCCTCTGTTCCGGCTGCCAAAAAGTGATCGAAGCAGTAGATTCTTGACAAATCGTTTTCGCCTCCCAAAACACCTTCAAATTCCGGCCGTTTGCATAGACGACCATTGTTTAAACTTTCAAGGGAGTGGGAATAAACTCCCGATCGGACTCCGGGGGGTCGCTGCCTTCAGGTGCTCTGGGAGATCTGCAAAAAGCACAAATAACCCAAAAAAATCCAGGCCGACGTCTGTGTGATTAGTTGCAGGAAAATATCTGTCGCCTCCCATTGAACGGCTGCAGCCCGCTAGTCTTAGTCCCAATGATTTACGCTGTCCCAAATTCCTGGTAATGTCAAAGTTCGGAGACGCATTTGTAGTTACGACACCGAGAGGCTGGTACCACGCGTAGATCGCAAGTAAAAAATGCCCTGAAAACCAAGCTATATTCATAAGCAAACTGTATACTCGAGGACAGCCACCTGACAGCCTCAGTTGCGCGCCAGCCTCACGTGGGAAACGCCCATTCGTATTACATTATTCTTCTTCCATCTCATACTTCATCTTTCACCGCGATGAGTTTCACAACAGGGAACGCCGCTTTAGGCGGCGACGATTACCTGTTCCCTTTGAACGAAAACAATTATACATACCAAGCCCTTGAATACCATGACGTGGTACCATCACACCAAGTCAGAGACAATTCGAGACGACACCATGGTGTGACGAGTGACAAAAACGGTGGAAATAATGCAGCCGTCTATTCGTACCGGGCGGACACAGGGCCAGCAGATGCTTAGAAGCATTAGCGCTCGTTGCTCGGGGTAATGAGTCTTTTTCTTCCCTGTGCAACGTGCCTCACAGTTATAGAAGAACCGTGGCCGTTTATTACTGATGCAGTGCCAGCGCCCACATCAGAGCAGAATAGCACAATGTCACCCCGTTGGCGCGAAGCTATACAAGTCATACGAGCGCCGCAATCACCACGCCGCGGCGGTATCGTAGCGCCGTCTGTCGATTCAAAATAGAGGCTCCTGCAGAGCAGTATTCCCTCCGAGACTCTCGCCCCAACCTGCTCGTGCACGCTATCTCAGGGGACACAACTTTGCCGTTTGGAATGATTGTATGTACGTTGCCATATTATCGAACCGGTCTGCGCATCTGTTCACAAGGTGGCCTCTGCATGAGCAGCTCAATACGGTGCCTCGGAACCACTCGGAACTGATGCGGAGTCAGAGGAGCGTGCAGAGCACATGTTTGAGTATAATGGTGTCTGTACGTTTGGCGTGCGTCGTTACGCTTACTTTAATTTTTCCGAGCGCTGTGCCGTAACGCTTCCGTGCGACTCTGGTTTTCGCACTGAACAAGAGCGGAGTTCACCCCGTTAGTGGGAATCTTTCCATTGAAGAACAAGACTCACCCGCTTTTTGTCGGCGAATGCAGTTCAAGAGATGCAAGGCGCATATGGAAATTAACCACTGTCTCCAAGAGCAGCCCGTAAATGTGGGCTTGGCAGTTTATAGTTCTCCCGGTGGCTGTGCCTTCGTTGTGCGTCAGTAAGCTGCCGAACATGAGTTGTCATCGTTTTTCTTGAAAGCTATACTCACGAATATTCGGCAAGCACTCTGGCAGGCTTAGATACCGTGAAGGCGGCTCTCGGGGTGAAGGCGGCTCTCGGCTCTCGGGCATCTAACTACGATATCCAGTTACCACCTCATGGGAAATCGACCATTAAGAACACGTGCCCTGGCTACTTCCGCATGTTCAATGCGCTTTCACCAATCTCGAGTAAAAGCAGAGAGGCATGCTACTACGCTTTAGAATGTGTGGTAGAACGATGGGAGGTATTCATGCTCAAAAATCCCTTTTCAGACGCAGAACTACTGTACGCTGTACAGTACACCTCATTATACTGCACCAAACAACGCTACATTTTATTGCACTAAGCAGCACTACACTACACTATAAATCAGAAGCCACTGACAACGAGATGCCGTTCTTTTTGAGACACAGCTTTGCACCCCCTTAAAGTTATTTAGGAGGGCAGCATTTCCTTCTTTGCCCGCCAAGACAAAACTGCTTCTTGTCAGAAAATTCTTGTCGCATGTCAATATTTTAAAGGTTTTGCACACGGCAAGCACATGTGATGACGTTGCGCAAACAAAAAGTTTGGTTCAAGCGAAGGCATTGGCATCGACATGCTGGTGTATGATAATGAAAGTAAAAAATGACTGGAGGACATGAGAAGATAATTTAAGAAAAAGACGCAGTGAAAGGCAGACTTATTTTACTGTCATATTTGAGAAACTTACTGCGATTTCCAGCAAAATAAGCACGTTCGACAAAACATGTCCAGCCTTCTTGGACAAAATATTTAATACTGGAATATTGTAAGGTACTGCTATGGAAACATTAAAGATAATTGTCCATTCTTCCTATGCGTAGCACAATCTTTCATTGAAGTTTTTCCGTTGCTCGCATCGAGTAATTAAGACTGCCACAGAAAGCCAATGAGGAACGTTTTTGACGGCAGCAAAAAACGTTAATAGCAACACAATGCAAGCCTGCAAAGAGGAGATTGTGGGTATATAGATTCGTATAGCAAATTCTTACAATATATGAACCAATTGCGTTCATAAACTTTTTCCCGTTGAAAAATGCTTTTCTGCAGAATTGTTGGGTATGAAGCACAAAAGACGAGCTTGGCGGCATCTGCGACTGTCCCTTTTAAAATAGCGTAAATACGGATAGGTTCAACTTCTTATCTTTGAATATTAGGCCTTATGCCCCTTTTAGAGACACAGTGAAGATAGCGGCAAGCGAGAGCTGCCCAGAGATAAACTGCATGATTATCGTAAAAGCTCACGTGTGCACTTATGTCGAAACGTGGGGCTGTTGGTTCATATTTGCACAGCAATATAGCATCAAAATACAATGGACGGAGAAAGACGTGGACACACAGAGCGCACATATGGACACAGAGGACATGAGTTCACCAGCTGCTCATTGATAATATTATCTAAGCGCGCTCTGGAGCGGCTGCATGCTCTCGAACATGCGCTCTTTGCGGTCATGTGGTCTGCATGGATATGAGCGCTGTGGATTTCACATTGGTTTTTTTCGTGCACATAATTTCGCGTGGGTCTCAGAGTCCCGCGCAGGATTTCATGAGCGACGATCCCATGCGGGAACCCATGTGTGGCCAGATAATGCTGAATACACCGCAGATCCAGACATGACCCTGTCTGGACGAGTTGGCGCAAGTTCTCTGTTGAAATGCCCTAAGACGACAACAAATGAATGACGACACTCATGCGCCTGTGGGTTGTACTGTTAACACAAATACGCCCATATTGGAGTAAAATGGGAGTAGGATGTCCTCTAGCGCGCTCTTAGCGCGCTTTCAAACAAGAACATAGAAGTGGCTTGGGACAAAAGTTTCAATGATAAAGCACGTCTCTCGCCTGCAGAGGTAATTACTGTTGTGCGCATGGGCCGGCACTCTGAGATCACGAATTTCAGCTTACCAGTATCCCTCAAGAGAAAAGTATATGACAGCTATATCTTACCGGTACTCCTCTATAGGGTAGAAACGTGGAGGCTAACGAAAAGGGCTCAGCTTAAGTTAAGGGCAACGCAGCGAGCTATGGAAAGACAAACGACAGGGTTAACGTTAAGAGACCGGAGGCGGTCAGAGTGGGTGAGTGAGGGAACAAACGCGTGTTAACGACATCCTGGTCGAAATCAAGAGGAAGAAATAGGCTTGGGCAGGGAATGTAATGCAAACGCATTATAACCGCTGGTCCTCTGGGGCGCCAGATTATTAGATGGGCGGATAAAATTAATAAATTTGCGGGGATACGGTGGTTGCAGCTGGCAAAGGAGCTGGCAGCTGGCATTGGAGAAACATGGGAGAGGCCTCTGCCCTGTAGTGGGCGTAGTCAGGCTAATGATGATGATGATAATGCATTGGGGAGGAGAGCAATAACGCTATATTACTAAAAACAGCGATAGCCATTCGGTGCCGCTGCTCACAACAGCATTGACTTTGACACAGGGAAAGGCGACAAATCGGAGACATTATTTCATATTTGCCGGACTGTTTTCACTGAGCACCGCGCGCAGTAGCTCTGGCTTCCGGCCAGATGCGCTAGTTGAGTTAGAAATTAGAAACTTCAAAAAAAGCAAATACGTTCTGCGAAGAAGAGTCTCTGTTTCTGGAGGTCACCTCATCCAGCATGACTCAATGTTCTCATTTCCTCGCTAGGCAAGAAACTCTTGAAGCTGTGCATAAAAAATTTCTTTGAAGAAGTTTTTGAAGTGTCATGCTGAAAGCCGAATGAAGGTGCTCGAAAATATCCCTGCCCTTTCCCGACATCTTAGAAGCAGGAGGTTGCTGGCGATCTCGAGTGATGTGTCCGATTAAGGCGGAGTGAATTTTTCTATTAAAATTTCAAACAGATTCCGTACGCACCGTATTACCTGTTTTCAGTTCACTTCATCATCAGCCTAACTCCATCTGAGGCAGGACAAAGGCCTATCACATATCCCTTCAATTAGGTATTTCCTGTGCCAGCTCCGGCTACCTTATCTCCGCAAACTTCCTTACCTCGTCCACACGCCTAACTTTTCCTGCCGCCTCCTGCTACGCTCGCCTGTCTTGGAATACATTCCGTTACCATAAGGGATCATCAGTTGTTTTCCCTTGGCATTGCATTCTCTAACGCCCGTTTAATCTTGATTTAAACTACGATATTATTAGCTCGCGTTTGTTCCCTGACCCATTCTGCTCTTTTTTTTCTCTTAACTCTACGCCTATCATTATACTTTGCATAGCTTCCTGCAGTGTCCTCAACGTAGTTTCAAGCTTTTCTTTAGCCTCCAAGTTTCAATAATGGCAAATAGTAATGGCAAATTCAACTGTTGTATACTTTGTGCTTAAGAGACAATGGTGAGCTGATCTTTATGAGCTGAGCGCCTGCCGAGTGAACTCTACTCCATTCTTATTATCTTAGTTATTTCACTTCCGGGGTCCGAGTCAGCGGTAACTGCCGGCCCTGAGTACATGTATTTGGTAACAACTTCCAACTCTTCACTCATAATCGCAAGCACGTTTACTATTTCGCCAAAAATATGAGCGAAACAAAGTTTGTTTGAAACGCAGTGAAGAATTTTGTACAACTCTAGTGCAGCAATGTAACCAAACGCCACGTACTTTTTCTGGCAAGCCTAATGATTTCTGACGAATAGTAAGCATTATTTAATGAACACGAAATGTAAATGTGCATGGCGATTTCGAGGAATTACACCACTAGACTCAACCTGGAAGGATAGGCACTTGATTTTGTTTTCCTCTTAGTTTCAACAACTTGCGCTCTCTGGCTTATTCAAATTCTCTTTTGTATGAGCACCCATGTATCATATAAATCGGAGCATATGATGCTGGACTCTTCTTGATCTTAAAGAGCAGAGTCAACACCGGTAGAGGGCAAACAAATCTTATACTAAATGTGTGCGCAAACTTCTCGAATTGATGGCGAGCTACATTTTTTATTATTTCTTTTTATTGCGTGTAAACACTAATGTGTACACATTCTCCTTATTCTTTGAGGCAACTTGAACGCATAGGTAAGCTGCACGTATGCATACATTGCCAACGTGAGAAATATCTCACACCAAAATCAGTAATATTTTGTCCAAATGAGGCGAGACCACACGAAGACATTGTAACATGTTTTCAACATTGATGTTTCAACACTGACATATTTAAACTAAGGTTTCAGCCTGAAATAAAAGTCTAGTAGCTACGCTCGAATCAAGCTCTACTATAAAACAACCTGTAATATCCTATCTAAGGCAATTAATTGCTGCACTGTTCGAGCGGTTGTCTCGAGCGGGTGCTACCAAAAGCTAACAAGATAACGAAGCTAACAATTGCACAAAGCCGTTCTAGTCCCTGTAGAACCAGGGTGCAGGGTAGACCCATGACGTCCTAGAAGCTCAAGCCAAGGCCAGCCCAGTCAGCGGAGGCCGGCTCTCATCGCTCAGTCAATATAATGTGTCACATATTCTTTCAATACTGGAAGTTACGGCCCTTACGTCATCTGGGCCAGGAGGTGAATATTGGGGGCGTGACCCAAGAAGTGCTCCACCGCATCAACCACCTACACTTAACCCCCATCTTCATTTAAATTTGCACGGAAAATTTTGACTTCGCCCCCGCATCTTGAAAGACGACTAGTGTCGAGAGTGGTTGCTACAGGGACGAAGGGTGGTGTACACTAGCGACCTCTCCGACAGCTTCTGCAGCAAGCTAGCTACAGTGGTGCGCATGCGCGAGTCCTCTTCCTCACGAGCCGTGGTGCGTGGCGTGATCGAGGTTGCGCACGCACTTGCAGGCGCGCACCACGGGCACCCGGTAGCTCTGGCGCTCCCCGTTGGGGCAGAGAAGGTGAACGCGCCTGAGGCGCACGGCGCCCGGCTCGCAGCTCCAGCCGGCCGAGAGCGCGGCGGGTGAGCCGTCCGAGTACCAGGGCAGCTGGTCCAGGGGGAGACAGGCGCCGGCGCACACCACCTCGATCAGGGGCCGCGCCGACGTGCACTGGCCGTCCGAGATGTAGCGCTTGGAGCGCAACTCCTTGCAGCCCAGCATCGGGGCGCCTGCGTTTGACGTACCCGCAGCAGAGCCCCGGCAGTCAGTCTTGCGGGGTTGCGCCTCTACTCAGAGTAAAGCAGCTGTATTGCAATGCACATGAGTAAATGTTTTCTGGACAGCGCACAGGTCGCAGTCTACATCACCATTAAAGGCTACACACGCTAGCAAACGGGCTAAAGTAAAGGTAAAGCCTTTGTCAAAAGTAAAGAGTCCAAGCTCTCTTTCTAAGCCGTGTAGTGGATGGAGCTCTCCTAGCATCTGTGAAAGAGGTGATTTTCGGTGTGGGGAGGATGAGAGTTCCAATCGCCTCCATGAGGTTCAGAACGCTGGCGATACCAAACGAGCCACATCGCATGTCCCAGAAGCGAACCTCTGGCACTCTAAACTTCAGACAAAGGCTGCAGGTAAAACAAAATGCATCACTCAAGGTGCTCACTCGTCGCCCGGTGTTTTGCGCCCAATTGCTTCGAAAAGTATGCAAACCAGCAGTACTCCCAAAGCCTAGTTATTGTGATTCCTAGGGTCGTAGTACGTAACGCTACTTTTCCAGATTAATTGTTCTATTTCTTTCCTGCTCTTCACAGCTAGCGCAGGGACATCACAGCTAACACTATTGGCCAAGTCCCGTTTCAAAGGCGAGGCTGACGAATCTCAAGAGGGTAAAAGAATAAATCAAGAAAAACACTGTCACTAACTGCGACCCGGAAGTGAATTTTTGCGAAAAAGTAGCCTATAGGAATTAACGATAAACGCAAAGGAACGGCGAACATGCCCAATGTGGTGGCTCATACTTCATGTTTGTTTCAGTCTTGCTCTTACCATGGAGGTAAGAACGCCACCTCGCATAAAGGCTGATGCTTTTGAAACAAATTTTGGTATCTGTTTGAGGAGGTATACCACAGCACATTTTGCTGATTTTCTTCCCTAAATTTAGAATAGTTTGTCCCCTGAAATGGAATGTCATTCGCGCGACTGCCCACTTTGTTTGCAACGCATTTTTTACCTTTCCTTTTCCACAGCATGACCTCTATCTTCTCAGTGCTAATCACATAAACTTTCTACAGCTTCCGAGACTCAACAGGTCACGTTATAATCGTAGCTAAAACCAAGTAGCTAGCATGCTGACAAAATGCGACTATTTGCCGTTATGAGTTTAATTACATGAGCAGCCACCGTAGCTTGATTTTTCGCTTTTGGCCTTCATTGCTCTTCACATGATTCAAAGAATAAGCCAGTAGGCCGCGTATCTATGCATCCTCCTACTTCTAGTCATAACGATTCAAGAACAGTAGCGACCTGTGGAAATCACAAAACGAGCGGTGTTTCCTCAACCTCCAGTTCACTTTACGCCTTTGGCAGCCTTCATGCAGAAGCGTTTGCCTTGCACTGGTTAGCCTTTTTGTCATTTGATGTGAATTGAAACCTAGTACGCTTTTTTTTTTCGTTTCATTTTTAGTATGTAGCAGGAGTACATTTCAATTTTCCTGTTGGCCTCCATTCGCTTTTCTCGCTAATCACATAAGCGCAGAGGTAATCCATTCTAACACTGCACTCGCCCTGTATCGGCCTCATGCCTCATGGAGGACGGAACCTATTTAAGGCTAGAGGAAAACTCCTTAACACGACGGTGACTGTCTACTATAGAAAGTTGTGACGGCATAAGGAGTATGAACCAATGCCGTGCAGTGTTTTACGCCACGGCAGATACAACCTCGTTCCCTCCGCTCCATCTGACAACCTTTAGTGTCGCAAACAACTACCCAAAATGGCGGGAGAACGCGTACCTCGCCTGTTGTTCTCTTCTCTCGTAGCTTGGTCACTGTGGTAGCTGACTGCGCCGAAAGCACTACGCGCCAGCAGGAGCACAAAGAAGGCTATCTTGGCCCACAGCAGCATTGCGACTTCTTCCTTTCCGGCCGTCTTCTTCAGCTCCACATCCGCAGCAGTGCGTCTCAGCGCCGTCACATCATTTCAGAGCTTGTTCATGGGTTAGCGCGAAGCGTGCAGTCGTCTGCGCAATACTCGGTCACACGGCAGCAGCGACGTGAACGCCCGATGCTCGAGGTCAAAGATTAGCTGCGTCGAAAAACTTTCTGCGGCGGCGGCCCCGTCGTCTGGGCGCGATCCCCACCCTCCTCACTCCGCGCGTTCGCCCATCCGGCCCGGCTCCTTGGAAGTTCTAATTGCCGCCTCATGAGCGGCCCGTGCCGTATCAACCGCCGCCGCTGCCGTGACGCATCCCTCCCCCATTCAGACTGCAGCACTTCCGACATGTGCGCTTGCTTGTTTCGCCTTCGAGTTATGACGGGGCGTCAGGTTTCGCCTGAGGTCCCGCCATCTGCACGAGCTTGCCAGAACTAAAAAGTGAAGAAGGGACAACAAGAAAAAGAGAAGCGATGTGCAAGGAACGGAAGCCGTCTAAGAAGCCAAGCTGACGAGACACTAGCTCCACCTATACCCGCTGTCTCGAAGTTGAGATGTTATTGTTATTCTAGCCATAACCAAGAGTAAACAGTAAGCGTACCGACGGACCTTAGGAACGCGGCAGCCTTAATGGATGTTTACTATAGGCGCCGTCTTCCGGGGATATGTTTCTGTCTGCGTAAGAAGTTCGTTTATTTAAGAGGACGATGTTTGCGTGCCCCAAGTGGCATGCAAGATTTCTCCACCGTGGTAGCATTTTGCTATACTGTCTGCCTCTGCTTATTTTACATGCAAAGGACTGTGGCAGAGTGCCGGACGTTGGGATCGATTTCAATCACGTGTAAACAATTATGCTGTATCCATTGGATCGCTCCCATCAGCCTCCTTTCCAATAACTCATGTAATTGGTACTCGGTGTGATATATCAATACTGCGGCCGTTAAAGTTTAGGTCAGAGTAAACAATAAAACGAACAGACAAATACTACTTTTTTTGTGCTGCCTGCAAATGCCATGATCCGCCTCCGTTAAAATAAGCAGTGACTAGGCTAATATCTTCCGAAAGGTTGTTTTTCGACGCGCAGCTGTTGCACTCTGCAGACATCGCGGCCCAGAAACGTAAACAATACATCAAAAACGCCGGCACCTCTCCTTCTCCAAGATGTCAAACTAAAACGTTTCAAGAAAGCTTTAACAGGTTCTCAAAGAAACTTCTTGAAATGTTCCTTATTCCTGTCATGAAAGCAGTGTGTAGCCGGTACGTTGGTTGATACCCATATACACGACACAGGTCGTCATGATTGCGGCCTACGATGTATTTAGTAGGAGCGTTTATCTGCCAAAAATGAATTATTTCTTCGTTTTACGTGGCGTCCAATGCACTGAGATAAACTAACCACGTTATAGGATTATAGCAGATAACAAATAGTCAGTGCATACTAATGACAGCTCACATACACTCTGCCCACCAATTCCAGATCGTCGTGAAGCAAGGATGAATACACAGAGATTTCGGTGCTCAGCTGACGGAGACGCCTGAAGCACCGTTCTACACCTCTCTCATCCCGCGTCAGTCCCACATCTCCATCTGGACTGCAGCCTCTGCTCAGAAAACTAACACAGACACCGAACTTTACCAAACGCTACCAGTCTTCACAAAGGCAGACTTGTCTGCACAATGCTACCTGCGCGTTTCGTGAGCGTTTAACGTGCCCACAACAAGATATGACAGCTCCAAAAACAGGTACCTCTTCAAACGGTGTCACTTCCTTCCTAAAGCACAAGGTGACCGTTCTTGTTCCCATAAGTATAAGCGGCGACATACACGTGACTATAACCAACCACACACTTGAGGGCAGGAGGGAAGCCTTGGCTCTACGGTGGTCTCGTCTTCTGTCAAGTTCTGTCCAATTCGCGCTAACCTGCTTCTCCAACATCTGGTCAGAGTTTTTGGTTCAATCGATGACGCCAAAATTTGAGACGAAAGAACTTACACTGATATACGTTCCCGAGTGATGTGATTGGCAGCCACTGATCATTGTCAAAAACACCGCCATCAGCTTAATTCAGCACACTGCACATGCCGCTCACACTCGGTCCCAGCATACTGCCTAAGCTATTCATTGTATTCGACTCTTCGCCGCTCTAGATTGCACTTTCTTTCCTTGGGGTAGATTTTGTCACTCACAGGTTATTGGAGGTTCGATTCTTTTTATTATGCGCTTTCTGCTTGTTTATTTACTCCGAATTAAAGGTATAGTATTAAAACTTGAATTATCTAAAGCGTGCTGCTTCCTTTCCTTCACTTGATGTTACGCCCATGTCTTTTTTTTCTTTCCATTGCTGCTTCTTCCTGTTGTTCGCAGTCTGATATGCCAACATTCCTCTTGTTGCAATTTCGGTCCCCAAGATCACGCTGTCGTCCGCCGAAAAATCCCGTCATCACAAATTAAAGCCTTAGCACCTATTGTTATCGATTACCAAATTCGTGAGTAATGTGAACCGTATTGTTGTTTCCCCGGTATTCTTAGTTAGTGCTGACTCCTGATCCGCCCTAATATATATCGCAGTGAATAACACGCGGTGACAGGCAGTGAATAACAATGGAAAGGTATTTTCTCCTGTCTGGCAGCTCTTTTGTTCGCATTTGCTCACGCGTGTCTTGTTGACGACAACCGTTAAAGGTGCACTGAAGAGGAATCTGAACTCGTCTTTTTGCCGCGGGAACTCATCTGCACGTTCCGAGCATTCTTAGAAACTGCGATTTATTGCCCTGTGTGGCCGATTTCCCTAATTGAATCGAATTAACGCCCGGCTCCCGCTTTTTTTTTTTTAATTCTTCCTCGTACGGTGGGCGGAGTCGACCAACGCGGGGAGTGCCTTTCACCCAGTCCCGTGGCGGCTTGCCGCTCTGCCATCGGCGGAGTAATACGTAGCAGTCCGTAGAAGCAAATAGTCCGCGCGTATTTTATTTCTGCGGGCTTATTTTGCGGTTATATTATCTGCAAATGCAACTATTTATTCGCGGAAACCGAAAAAACAAAATGAAGCGAAAGCAAAGCCTCCACGGAGCTGGCTGAAAGGCACTCCCCGCGTTGGTCGACTCCGCCCACCGTACGAGGGAGAATTCAAAAAAAAAAAAAAAGGCGGGAGCCGGGCGTTAATTCGATTTAATTAGGGAAATCGGCCACAGAGGGCAATAAGTCGCAGTTTCTAAGAGTGCTAGGAACGTGTAGATCGAGTTCCCGCGGCAAAAAGATGAGTTCAGAGTCCTCTTCAGTGCACCTTTAACCGCCGTTCACTGCAAAAGAGAACCATCACGCGGTCATATCAGAAGAAAATAAAATCAGCGCCCGCGTCTTCATACTGCCAATGACATCGGCGTTTGTTGAAAAGCAAGGATTTACAACAACACAGCGTATTCTAACTTAAAGAAAAACCGACGACAACTCAAACTAATTATTTCGCAGTAAAAATTGGTTCTTTGGTTCTTTCTGCGTCAGGTGGCGTCTATCGGCAGCTAAAGACGCATTTTTCAGCAAGAAAAACATCCCTCCGTTCGATTCAAACTCGTGACGTCCTTATCGAAAAGGTTGGGTTGCCACTGTTCTGAAGTGAATGGCAGTGTAGCGTAGCCTCTGAGATCCGCACAAGAAATTCATCGTCGACGCACACGCAGTTTACTTGCCAAATCGGCCGTCGGTGGCGACACCTCTATTTTGTTTTCTGGTCTTTTGGAGCCTGCAAAAGCTCCGTTTTTGGTGAGACTGGTTACTTTGTGATTAGAACGAGGGGTCCGATCGACGCAGGTCGGCTTCTACTTTCCTCAGTAGCCGCCGCGGTGGCTCAGTGGTTATGGCGCTCGACTGCTGATCTGAAGGACGCGGATTCGATACCAGTCGCTGCGGTTGAACTTGGATGGAGGCAAGAATTCTAGAGGCTCGTGTACTGTGCGCTGCCAGTGCGCGTTAAAGAACCCCAGGTGGTCGAAATTTCCGGAGTCCTTCGCTACGGCCTCCCTCATAGCCGGAGTCGCTTTGGGACGTTAAACCCCCATAAGTCAAACCAAACTTTCCTTGGTGCCCCTTCAAGTCTTAAAGAGGCAGTGTAAGCGGGCTGCTTCAATTGATTATGTTGGGAACAGCACTGACACAGGACGAAGCGAGAACACAACGCAGGCGCTGAAGTAACTGGCGTTTATTTCAGAAATACAGATATGTATATGCATACCGCAACCCCGCAATCAAGATAAACAGATTAAGCTTGCTGCGCGAAAAGATGGCGAAGAAAAAGGCACGTTCTCAGCTCATGACATAAGAACCTAACTAGAGATGAACCGGCAAAAAAGTGAACGGGGGAAACGACAGGGTGGCCGGGAGAATACAAACAAGAAAAAACAATAACAAGGCTTTTTTTTTTTTTTTTTGCACTGCTAAAAGCGCGCGTCACGTATGAAATGGAAGGCACATGTTTGTTTTCACCCGCAGGAGGGACGATATTCAAGCCTTTCCACTTTTAGAACAGATGGGGAGGGAGAAGGAAAGTGGGAGAGGGAAGAAGAACAGATTGCGGTAGAAGACGGGTGGCGGCTGGAAAAGTGGTGAGGTGGAAATCTCCCCCTCCAATTTCATAAAAGGAAGGGAAAGGGAAAGTTTAACAGGGAATACGAAAAACAGTGGGAGGTGAGAGGGCGATCCTCCTTTCTCCTCTAAGGGAGATGAGGGATAGGGACGTGGGAGAGGGAAAACGAAGAGAGGAGGAGGAGAGGGATGGCGGGTGCAGGAGACCTTTAATAAATGTCTCTGTCTCAGTCATTCGCTAAACAAAAAGAACACATAAACACATAAAAGGAAACCGAAAGAGAATACGCCTAATGTTAATGCAATTCTGCACCACCTACTTTTTTCTGTCTACAGTGTGTCGTCTGGATATGCCCAACACTTGCCGGATTCATGAGGTCTAGTTGTGAAGGATATCACAGTCATCATCATGAGCAGCAGCAGCCTGACTACACCCACTGCAGGGCAAATGCTTCTCCCATGTCACTCCCATTAACACTGTCCTTTGCCAGCTGCGGCCACCGTATCCCCGCAAACTTCTTAGTCTCATACGCCCACTTTCTGCCGCCCCCTGCTACGCTTGTCTTCGCATGGAATCCACTCCGTTAGCCTTAAGGACCAGCAGTTATTTTTCCTTCGCAATACATGCCCTGCCCAAGCCCATTTCTATCTCTTGATTTCGACTAGGGTGTCATTAACCCGCTTTCGTTCCCTGACCCACTCTGCCTTCTTCCGGTCTCTGAACGTTATAACTATCATTTTTCGTTCTATAGCGCGCCGTGTTGTTCTTAAGCTGTACCCTTTTTGTTAGCCTCCACGTTTGTGCCCCATAGATGAGTACCAGTAATTAGATACAGCTGTAATGTACTTTTCTCTTGAGGGATATTGGTAAACTGCCAATCATGATCTCTGGAGAACCTGCCATACGCGCTCCACCTCATTCTTATTTTTCTAGTTATTTCCCTCTAATAATCCGGATCAGCGGCCACTACCCGCTATTATTAGACGTATTCTCTTACCCCTTCCACCAGCTCGCTACCATTTGTGAGCTGGTGTTCCATTGCGAGACTGTTGAACATTAATTTGGTTTTCTGCATGTTAATTTTAATATCTACCGTTTTTCTCTGACTGTCTATCATGATTTACAGATCAACTCCTGAGTGATTTAGCAAGGCAATGTAATTAGCGAGTCGCACATTACTCAGATATTTTCCATTAACTGTTATCCACAACTGTTCCCAACCGAGGCCTCGGAACATCTGTAAACAGGCGGTGAATAGCATTGACGAGATTGTGCCCCCCTCCCCCCTGCCTAACACGTAAGGGATATGATACAATGCTATACAAATCGTCATCATCATCATTCATGCGATTCCCGCTGAAGAGCCAAGGTCTTTTCCATTGCTCCTAGTTAAGTCCTGCTTAACCACGTGGTGCACTCTTGCAGCTGATTTCCTAATATCCGTTCCCCTGCCTCACTTTTGTGCCGCCCGGTGTCCCTGCAAGAAATATCAGAAACCACTATAACCGGGTGCTTTATGGACAGATATAAAAGAATAATTCGCGAGCCATGCGCAGTGTCATGCGTGGGACGGTGAGATGCGTTAGCGTTCCCTCGATAATGCTGACATCGGAGTAAGTTGATTTGTTGAAGGGCAGAGCATACGAGAGAGATATGTCGGGTCCATGAATGGTCAATGGTCTGTCTTGGTCTTGTTGTTTCTGTTATTTTGCCCCTATTATTGCATTTATTTTGATAAAATCACATAAGAACGAAACCATGCTAATAATAAACAATTGAACTCCGCGCAAAACCTTACCTGTTTCGTCTGTTTCGTACCCCTCCCCTGTCCGCATTAGTGCACAAAAACAGCGCAGCACATACCTTCATGACGTTCAACCAACTAACCACCCTTTTATCTTCGGCAATCAATTTTAAATGCATCAAGAAAGCCGAAGCAGGGAAGAGCAATCAAAAAGTCAACGGCCTTGACAAGAACGATGCTCCTGGTTATATTTTGCCGGTAGGAGCAGGAACACACAACATAGCCTGAACATTCTTACAAATTTCTATATGCAAAAATGCAAAGCGCATAATTACAGCTAACTAGGGTGCAGACACATATAGTAACATAGCTCTGTTCCAAGTGTGCAGTATCAAATTCTGCGCGCGAAAATTATAGACGTAAATGTATACAGATATATCGCGACGACAGGTCGAGCTCGATCAGACAGGGCAAAACAAAGAGGACACCACATGCGCTAACTTTGAACTGATTTTTTTTATTCAACGCAGTACGGGTTTTTGTGCACGCTGAATAAAAAATCAGTGGAATGTTAGCGCATGTGGTGTCCTCTTCGTTTTGCCTTGTCTGATCGAGCGCTACTTGCCGTCGCGATACACCAATTCGCCCAGACAGTTACCCTCATCAGATATATCGCACCACTGAATCATACATCTAGCAGTGCCGTAGCATACAAGAGCATACAACAGAAACAGAAAGATCGAGGAGCACTGGAAGAGATTACTGCAGCTCATGAGTGGAACCATACCTGAAGCAGTGCACGAACGAGCACTTGGAGTCCAGCGTGGATGCCTCTTGCTCGTAACACTGGTAACTGCTGTTGCAACCTTTAATTCCCATAGCTGCATATGCTAAACAGGATCTTCCAATCAGGACCGCAACGAAACTGCCTTGCTTTTGTGTTTTGCGTCCATTCTGACAATTTATTTCAGAAGTACTCTGTGTAGATTCCTGTGATGTACTATAGGATCATCATATATTTTACCCTGAATTGCTATTCTATCCGATATTCTATGCCTATCCGAATTATTCTATCTCTTATTTGATTATTCTATCCGAAATATAAAAGAGCATATGTGGACACTCATCGACAAGATATTTTTTTACATCACGGAGTTGGCAGTGTAGCGCCACGTATCACAAGTCAATTTATGCTGATCTCTTACACTGACAGCTACAATGTATAAGCAATATATGAGCGCTCGTAATGGTTTTATACCGCCTTTGACACGAACATTCGATGTAACTGCTCATACTCTGTCATTAAACTGTCCACGTACTCTGTACTTAATAGCTGCGCGGCGAATCTTGACAGCATAAGTGGCTGCCCCTGCCGCGGATGTAATATCTCTAAGGCATGAGTGATGCTATCTTCCAGTCTACGCTCGCCGGCAAAGCAGAATGCTTATGAGAACACAGAACTGACTATGATGGCACATATTAACATGTGTCGAATTATACGTAATGCGCCTTTCTATTCCATTGTTGTATTTACTAATTTATTAATAATTTATGTATGCGTTCGCGCCTAACTTCATGCTTGGTATCGCGGATGGTAGCGGGAGGGGCAGCGGTGTTCGGCACAAGCAAAGCGATTATGAAGCTGTAGATAGACATGGGATGTTTAACGGCATGCACCTGTACTACGGCTTTCAAAGGCGCTGCACTGGAGGTCTAGAGATTAATTTTAGCCGGCAAGGCTCCCTGAGCGTGTACTGATATTGGGGGTATTTGAATTTCGCGTCCATCGAAATGCAGCCGCCGCGGTCACGATTCGATCGAGTGATCTTGCGGCCAGCACCAGAACGCCTTGGCCGCTTAGACACCTCGGCAGGTCGAAAGGACATGTAAAGGGCCCTTGCAGGCCTACAGGACTCCAAAATAAACAGGGCACAATAAACAAGCAGAATTAAAAAGTAACATATTTCAGAGCCTCTTACTTTCAAGCTACGACAAGTTGAGAAATGATTAACATAATGATGGCGAAACACATGAATGCCACTGACTTTCCATTGATCCTATGCAAATAGTCTAGTAGCCTATGAATGATTGGGCTGATTCTTGGCTGTGGGAAAGTGCACTCTGCATAAAGGTCAGGGCGATAAGCTTTCCGGTTCGACTTTGGTTGTCCGAGTTGGAGTGTACACGTCCCCGAGTCAGCAGCTGCCTCATATTTTTGTTCTAAGTCAACCTACGTCCATGCATTCCACGCTGGGAAAATCAGACATGCGGACAGGACAACATTGTATGAAAACGTTTAGGGAATCCCCCAAGGTGGAGTAGATTTGTAAATAAGGGAGTAATTACTCACTGACATCCACCCCTGCGCAGCCATACGGCTACAAAGGAAAGCTATACAGCTTTCTCAGAAACTTCGTAGTTAAATAAAAATTCCTCCTCGTCCGGGGTTCGAACCCGGGACCACCGCTTCACCGGAGCAGTCGCTCTACCAATTGAGCTAACCGGGACGGCAAGCTTGTGGTAGGGCGAGAGCGAATTGATCAATAACGCGAAGTGGGAACTGTGTTGGTCAAATGTTTAGGGGAATCCCTCAAGGAGGAGTAGATTTGTAATAATGGAGTAATTACTCATTGACGTCCACCCAAGCGCAGCCATACGGCTACAAAGGAAAGCTATACAACTTTCTCAGAAACTTCGCAGTTAAAGAAAAATTCGTCCTGGCCCGCGGTTCGAACCCGGAACGAATTTTTCTTTAACTTTGAAGTTTCTGAGAAAGCTGTATAGCTTTCCTTTGTAGCCGTATGGCTGCGCTTGGGTGGATGTCAATGAGTAATTACTCCCCTAATGTTGTTATAGTGAAATCTTACAATACACGAACAAATTGAGCTAATAAACTCTTTGCCGTTCAAAAATGCTTTTGTCCAGAAATATTGGGTGTGTACCGCCGTTAGAGGTGAATTAAGGGCTTCCTGGCGTTTTCTTGCAAGGGTCTAGAGTTCAGATGATAGTGTTCTGAGAGAACCGAATTTCGCCTTACATGAAACATTTCTCATTAACTCTTTGCCGCTCAAAATTGCTTTTGTCCAGAATTGTTGGGTATTCAGCGCCGTTAGAGGTGAATTAAGGGCTTCCTGGCGTTTTCTTGCAAGGGTCTAGAGTTCAGATGATAGTGTTCTGAGAGAACCGAATTTCGCCTTACATGAAACATTTCTCATTAACTCTTTGCCGCTCAAAATTGCTTTTGTCCAGAATTGTTGGGTATTCAGCGCCGTTAGAGGTGAATTAAGGGATTCCAGACAGTTGGCTTACTCGGATCTAGAATTCAGATGATAGTGTTCTGAGAGAACCGAATTTCGCCTTACATAGAACATTTCTCATTAACTCTTAGCCGTTCAAAATCGCTTTTGTCCAGAAATGTTGGGTCTTCAGCGCCGTTAGAGGCGAATTAAGGGATTCCAGACAGTTGGCTTACTCGAATCTAGAATTCAGATGATAGTGTTCTGAGAGAACCGAATTTCGCCTTACATAGAACATTTCTCATTAACTCTTAGCCGTTCAAAATTGCTTTTGTCCAGAAATGTTGAGTATTCAGCGCCGTTAGAGGCGAATTAAGGGATTCCAGACAGTTGGCTTACTCGGATCTAGAATTCAGATGATAGTGTTCTGAGAGAACCGAATTTCGCCTTACATAGAACATTTCTCATTAACTCTTAGCCGTTCAAAATCGCTTTTGTCCAGAAATGTTGGGTATTCAGCGCCGTTAGAGGTGAATTAAGGGATTCCAGATGATTCGCTTACACGGATCTAGAATTCAGATGATGATTTCTCCTTAACTCTTTGCCGTTCAAAATTGCTTTTTTTTCCAGAAATATTGGGTATTCAGCGCCGTTAGAGGCGAATTAAGGGATTCCAGACAGTTGGCTTACTCGGATCTAGAATTCAGATGATAGTGTTCTGAGAGAACCGAATTTCGCCTTACATAGAACATTTCTCATTAACTCTTAGCCGTTCAAAATCGCTTTTGTCCAGAAATGTTGGGTCTTCAGCGCCGTTAGAGGCGAATTAAGGGATTCCAGACAGTTGGCTTACTCGAATCTAGAATTCAGATGATAGTGTTCTGAGAGAACCGAATTTCGCCTTACATAGAACATTTCTCATTAACTCTTTGCCGTTCAAAATTGCTTTTGTCCAGAAATGTTGAGTATTCAGCGCCGTTAGAGGCGAATTAAGGGATTCCAGACAGTTGGCTTACTCGGATCTAGAATTCAGATGATAATGTCCTGAGAGAACCGAATTTCACCTTACATAGAACACCTATGTTCCTCACGGACAATTTCATATCCCAAGTGTCACAAATAACCGGTCGTACATTCATTTTACACAGAACTTGAAAGTTACCTTTCATCCCTTTCAGCATCCTTACTGACAACTTCATTGCTTCGCGCCTCGCGTCCTTCTGAGGCCATGATTGATTTTTGTCACGTTCAGCAGCACAAGGTTTCTTTTTCCATTTCTATAGCGCGCAAACAAAATAGCACCGAACAGAAGCGAGTCTTGGCCACGTTCCACAAGCACGGCATAAAGATTTATCCGCGTGGCGTGCATCCCGCGATACACGCACGAAGCAGGAGACACCGCCGGAGGGTTTTTCTTTCTATTTACGCGCCGTAACAGCCAAGAGGCAAAGGTAACGTAGGGGGCAAGGAGGCCGGCACGGATGAGAAGTTGCCGCAAGGACTCCGGTGGCACAGGTGCGTTGCGGCCTTTGGCCGGATTGCGGCATACTCGTTTTTACGCTGTTTCGCGCGTAAGCGACGCCTTGCACGGGGTGCGCACGACGGCGAGAGCACAGTCTGCCACGGTGGTGTCACCCGCAATCGCGCACGAAGAGTGTTTTTTCCCCTGCCACCGCCGCTGCCGAGTGCAACGTCGAGTACGGCCCCACACCTACACGCCCGGAGTGCGCCACAAGATTGTTCCGTCAGGGGGTGACTCAGTGAGTGAGTATACATTTGCACACGCTTCACGAGCTAAGTGGGGTGTAGCTGTACACCTTCGACGCATCGCTTGCGCGTGAAAATATTATCTTGTTTTAAAGAGTCCAGGGCGGCCAATGGTAAGCGCAACCGCCTACTAACGTGTTGTCCACATCGTGAGACGCAGCTGGTAGCTTCGAGAAATCAGCTCCGCATCTTAGAATCTCTTGGTGACGCCAGTCCCGGTATAGCCTTCTGACGTATTGTACTGACTGCGACTACAAGCACTAAAATACATCGAAGGCTTTCCATGCCAGTGCTTGTGTACAATCGCTATGTATAAACCACTGATTAATCCGCTCAACATAGCAACAGAAGTAGCTGGAGGTTTTTTTGGACGTCGTCATCCCCTCACTTTTGTACAAGTTCAGAATTCATGGACATCAATTTTAACTGTCTTTTTCATATTTTTTTTTTGTCTTGGTTGGACTCAGAACTCTGATCCCCCGCTACAAAGTGAAATGGTGGTATCAGCGTCAGCATCATGAAGAAACTATGGAATGTTGTAAGGCAGTGTTACGGAAATATTAAAGGTAATGGCACGTTCTTCCGATGCGTAGCGATATCGTTCTTTTAAAGTTTGTGCATAGCTCGCATCGAGTAGTGAAGACTACTACAGAAAACCAATGGGGAACATTTTTGACGGTCGCAAAAACGTTACTAGCAAAAAAAAATGCGTCTGCTAAGGAGAGATCTGCGGATATACTGATTTTTATAAGTGGAACCTTGCGATATATGAAAAAATTGCGTTGGTAAACAGCTCCCCGTTGAAAAATGCGTTTGTCCAGAAATTCTGGGTAAGTATTAAAAAAGATTTTTTAGTGGACATTGCCACTTCAGCTAGAATGTCGATAGACAGTGTTCAGCCTCCTCTGAGAGAAAATATTTTATTTCAGCGCGTTTTTGTGTCATTTTTTCATGAGTTTTTTGGCAGTGGCGAGCTACTCATAACTATAATGAATCGCTTGAGTATAGTCTCGGGTACTCTACATCTTTTGCAAGAGTCAGAATATATACCTACAAATCGCGGTACAGTTGTTCTGAAGAGTGTAGTAGGGCATGAAATACTTAAAACACGGCATTTATGCTGGTTATGAACACGGTTTGGTATGGTATGGTGTGGTATGGTATGGTATGGTATGGTATGGTATGGTATGGTATGGTATGGTATGGTATGGTATGGTATGGTATGGTATGGTATGGTATGGTATGGTATGGTATGGTATGTAGAGTTTAACGTCCCAAAGAGACTCGGGCTATGAGGGACGCCGTAGCGAGGGACTCTGGATTAATCTCGACCGCTTGGGGTTCCTTAACATGCACTGACATCGCACAATACACGGGCACCTTGCGTGTTGCCTCCATCGAAACGCGGCCGGGATTGAAGCCGCGTCCTCGGGCTCCGCAATCGAGCACCCTAACCACTGTTCCATCGCGGCGGGGTGTATGAACACGTAATGAGATGTTACATACCGGAACTTTTATGTTACGGCGCTGAGTGAACTTGATGTATAGTACCCGCTCACCGCGTACACCCGGAGTGAAAGTTACTGTATGCCTTGCGTGGCGTCTTTACCACGAAAGAGGCGTTTCAACTGCGTCTTACTTTCTATGAAGCCCTAGCATGTAACAGTGAATTATATTTAGATTTCTCTCTCCTACCTTTTATGAACAGAACGCGGCGGGGGGGGGGGGGGGGGGGGGGGAGTTCGAAAGGGAAAGTGAATAGTAAAGTTAAAGCTCCGATGTACTTAAAGAACCGGTATTAGTTGCACATGCCTGCGTCACGTGTTTGACGGCTTCAAAAACCGACTCGCGGTCAGTGTTACTCCTTACTGCTGTTGTTGTTGAAAGCTTTCTTAATGGCCCATAAAAGAGGGGGAGAAGGGGAAAATGGCTCTTATTTGTTGCAACAACCGTGCGTTGTGTGGACGAAGGAGAAGTCTAATGTACCAGGCAGCCATCGGCTACGCACATTTGAAGTAAGGTCAGGGCTGATTCGTCAGCATCGCCCAAACCATCCAACAAGCAATCTCCTTTTGTAGTGGTATCGCGTTACTAGCCGGCAATAGATGCTCGGCCATTGTATTTTTGCAACGTTTCCGGTTGGCTCAATACTAAGCTCACCCCAAAGTTCAGGCAGTAAAAGAAAAGAAATGTCAATCATGGACATGATGTCGCTGTACAATCAATGGCTGTAGTATCAATTCGTGACTCGATTACTAGCGCAGTAGTTTACACAGAGTAGTGTGCTAGTGCAGATAAACGTCGACATATGCTACGCCCGCACAAGTGCGGTCATGAGGCTGTTGTGAGCCAGCTGATAGTTATACAACAGGGGACCTAAACTAAGTGACCCTCTATTCGTACGATGTACGGCGGTCTTGCAGTGTGCACTTGCGGGAGCTTTAGAATAGCGTACCGGCCGCATCTCGGTTGGGTAAAGCACTGATGTTCTAAGCGTCGCAAATATCAATTTATCTACACTTTTATTTATGTTAACTAAACGAACACACGGCACTGAATAATGAAAACAATGTATAAATGGGGAATTTATAGACTCTTAGCTCTTTTATAGATTAGCACCACCGACCTATTTGAACATCCTGCACTCTCGACATCGTATTGCCATGAAACCAAACAATGCCTACTCGCCAAGCTTAGGTGTCCAAATCCAGAATCAGTCTTAAAACAAGAGGAGTTTTATAGGTTGGAATTTTGTGCTGTGGGCATCTTGAGGCAAACTAAAAGGTTCGCGCACCATTCATTACCCGTCAACGCGAGAGACAGTGAAGCGGCAACGACGAATTGGTGGTGAAACCGGGGGCCTCTTTTTTAAGTGACGCCGCCATGGGGCCCTATCCCATCAGGCTTAATGAGGCCAAGCTATTTCGTCGGTTAGCGTCCCCCGCTAACCCAAAGAACTAAGTGGCGTGTGCAGAGCGTAGCTTGCTATTTCTCTATCCTCCAAAGCGATAGGGTCACCCTATTCTAAAACTGTCTAATAACTCAGATAGCAGTTCCAGCTCTCTGACGAGAACAATGAGGAACAGGCAAGCGTACTCAAATGTCGTGTGACACGTGACAGTGAGAGCGACTGACAAACAAGAGCCGAAATCCGCAGAATTTCCCAAAGACCAACAAAGGCGAACAAGTGTGGCGGTCGGCGCTCAGGTTATTTTATCTACAACCACCAACCTCTCGAAGCTGCGCTGTGCTTTTTTCTTGTTTGAGCTCAGATAAACAAGAAGGGAGAAGAAGAGGCAGCGTTCTTTGCATGTCTTGCTTTCCGACCGACGTAGCAATCATCAAGCACAAAATTATCGCAAGTCCCTAATCGCCGAAGCTTTCATGAGAAAACATTGCAGCCCTCCGCACAAACACTTAATCACACTATCTGCCAACAAGGCGCCCAACTACCAAAGTGCAGACATCGGAGTTCCTGGTTGGCACAAAACAGCTATTTGCCTCTTGCCTCGTGCTGCATATTTTTATCAAATGGATATTCTTCTATCGGTGCAATATCTGCAGAAAGCCCTAATCAAACTATCTGCCAACAAGTCGTCCAAATTGCAAAATACGGACATCTGCGTTTCTGGTTGACACAAAAAACTTCTCTATCGCGTCGTGCTTTATATTTTTTTTATTAATTTGATATCCTTCTGGAGTTGCAAGATCTGCAGAAAGCCCTGAGCACACTATCTGCCAAAAAGTCGCCCAACTTCCAAAGCACGGACATCGGAATTCCTGGAGCGATACAATATCAGTTCTATTGCTTGGCCATCGTAGTTGTACAGATGTCACCAGGAATTGTAGAACTAACGAACCGGCGCACACACTTATACATGTGTCGACCCAAACTGTTGCGTTTGTTCTAGCAATACTTATAACAGTATCTTGTAACAGTACCCTTTATGCGAACTGAAAAACAAACTTGTCATGTTTCATATTTCTCTATTGACGCCGAAACTAGATAAACAAATCAGTGCAAGGGGCGGCTATTTGTGGCGCAAATTCTTCATTATCGCTTTCTCAGCACAGGCAGAAATGTTAACAGCGCCGGGATAGCTGCACATCAACTATCTCCAGCTAAAACCGCTAGCTGCCATGCACTCACAAACGACACGAGAGCTTTTACAGATGAGTTCGCAGGCTTCTTCTTCGCCGTCCTACAATCGTACACATTAAGTGGTACAGTAGATGACAATTTCGATAATAGTTACTGACTTGGCCAATCGCTTGCCCTGTGCAATTTCCTCAGCAAGTGACATGAAATTAAAATCGACCGGAGTAATATCACATGAGCTATTCCCTTAAGGGACATGTGTGTACAAGAGCAATGGCGCTCTGGCGCTCGTTGGCATAGACGCAACATCCAGGTAATACTCTCTGTTTATTAAAATAGCACTGAATATGATGCATGACGGTAAGAGCGGCGGTGGAACATTATCAGCGATTATCATGCAGCTAGTCTGGATGGAGCGAAGTTGAAAGCCATACAGTCAAGAGATAATGCTCCTGATCTTCTTTAATAAATGCTTTCTGTTAGAACCGCACTGAGCGCATACTGATCTTTACGCATACGCTAAAGACCACTCGGAAAGGCTAATCTCAGCACCCCCTGACATGTTAACGCAGTAGCGTTAAACGCCCACTTACGCAGAAAATACAGCGTGAGCGTTGTCGACGTTGCCGTCGTCGGCGCAGTCGGCGTTGACGTTGTCAGCGTTGCGAGCGAAAAATCACGAGCATGGATCTGGCAGCTGGCGCTTAGAGAGCAACCTGGGAGGCAGGTGGGCCACCTAGGTAACGTGACCTTGCCGCGTCATCACAACCTGCCCACCGTGTTAGGTGGCAGTTAAACTAATGATAGTCGCTCGGAACGAGCAAGCAGTCGCATCGCTTAACCGCTGCACCACTGCGCCTGGAGGACGTATGAGAACTCGCAGGCATCTATGAATGTAAAGTCGAGAATGACCTTTTGCATATATGGGAATTAAACCAGTACGCTAACGAGTCGTACCCTTAAAGCAGAGCTTAATTAAGTGTCCCCTCCAATATTTCGCTACACGTAGTACAGTCGTCCACACACAGTCGTCCATAGCAATCGCCACTGACTGGCGCGCCCACAAGATCCATGTGAGTGTGCATGCACCATACTATATAGGTTTCGTGCCCTAGGTCACTCTAAATGACACAAGTGTACTTCTGGTGCACCATTCTAGCGATCTAGACAGTTGTGCGGACGGCTGGACATGTAGCCTAAGCAGCATGCAATCACTCTAGGAGTTCCCACTTGTTAAGTTGGCGCCACGCGCTTTTCGTGGCCTTTAGAGTTAAGCGTGGAAACTACTTTTTTTTTTTTATGTGCCTTTTCTGCCTTTCAAAGTGCCACTGCGTTTTAGGCGAAATGACAACTTCGAGCGTGGTAAGCAAGTTCTGCATCATTTCGCCCCGTAGTTTCTCTGGCCTCGGCAAAGCCGCCTTCGCATTGGTTTGTTTGTCCCTCTTTGCGCAGTGAACAACCTTTGGAAACGTGGCTGCCCTGCCAGCTCTATGACTACTAGGCACGAAAGTTCAAAAGGAAAGGAATGCAGCCAACGTGTTTGTCAGACAGTCAACACCTGTCAATTTGAGAAACACATTTTTCTTCGTTTCCACGTCGACACTTCACACGTGCGTTGGAAAGTACCAGTTGGACAGCCGCGTCGAAATTCTCTGCAGCTTACGTGTCCGGAAACGCAGTCGCACCTCTCTCGCTTTATGACCTTACTGGAAACCTTGCACGTCACTGAGCACATTTCAAAAACAGACAGAGAACACAGCAAAGCACAACGGCCGCTAACGTATGTACTGCGCTTGTTGAGCTTGTGGCGTGCAACGAAGACTGAGCAAACGTGCCTTCCTGTTCTATGAAGATATACCTGCGTTAAATTAAAAGTAAAGTAAGAGTAAAAATGAAGGGAAACAACAGATGTGTGTCCTTGGAATAGTCCTTATTCCAGTTTGACCATGACTGTTGTAATTAAAACTGTAATACTGGCAATGCAAACCAACTGTACGCGCCACCTAAAAGAGAGGAGATACTAAATTTTAGTTGTGTGTTTGGATGACGCGCATGCATTAAAAAACCCAGACAGCCGCATTGGTTGCGCCAACAAGCAGTAAATAATTTATAACTTAAATTTTTGTCATGCGATGTTTCGTTTTCGTTTTCAACAACCGAACGACGGCTGTGACGCCACAGACTGTTTGTGATCACCTGATTCATGCGATATAACCGATATTCATCGCCGCTTTCTTTGTTTTATATACCCATAAATTGTGCATTTTTCAAAGAAAAATTGTTCATGAACGCAATTTTTTTATATATAGTAAGACTGCACTGTAACATACAGCATGGCACTGATTCGTTTATGTACTAGTTTTTACTTATGTACTAGTTTTTACCTGTCTTGGCATAACGCTGACAGTGTGAATAAATTAAAAAAAAAATCAGGGGAGCACTTTACAATCTAAAATGCGCCGAGGCGGAAGCCTTTAACCGCCTCTGTCGCACCTTCGGTCTTCTTTGTCGGAGTGGCTGGCAGGCGATTCTGACGCATCCGCTCAGCATTCTGGATCCTCTCGGTATGCATGGTGTTCACTTCACTAATTAACTAATTATCACTAACTGTACTGTTCATACATCTACTGCTATATCATTAACTATCATTACTGACTTTTCAAGTAACCATTAGCCAATCTTGCTATCGTGCCGATGATTGACAGGTGCCGCCGGCGCACGGACGGACGGACACGCTGGCGAGTCGGAGCCATAAAAGGCTTTCGCCTTAACCAGGGCTCGCACTGTTTGCTCTTCGTCCTCGTCTTTAGCGCTGTTTATTCATTATGTCACCGTACCAACTAGAGATCTCTTCTTTTTCTTTTAAAAATTACGCAGATCTCTCCTAGGTAGGATTGTGTTTCTTGGCTATTAACGTATCTGCTGCCGTAAAAACGTCCCCCCTTTTTTTTCTATGGCAGCCTTAACTACTCGATGGGAGCGATGGACAAACTTTAAAAGAAATTTTTTGCTACGCACCAGTAGAATTGGCCTTTGCCTTCAATATTTCCATAATCGTGCCTGACAATATTGCACAGCTGCCTCACAATTAAAATTCATGTCCAAGAATCACTTGAACTCTAACTATAACTCTTACGCAAGCCTGCCCAAGAGTTGTAATCACCCAAAAAAAATGAACAAGTAGCGATTATCTCGCAGTTATTGCTTGACACATTTCACCTAAATGGTCTATGGCGTGACAACCGTCGTCCGGCCGTTGAAACCAAAAGGGCATGAGACAAAATTTTATTATAAATTGTTCATCTGGAGCAGCTGAATTCCACGTCGTTACTGGTGTGCACTATTGTCTTCCGCAGTATGCCTATGAAAAAAAATATGCATCCAAAAATTTGGTATCTGTAGTCCTTTCATAGGGTCGTAAATCGTCTTGAAAGGGTGGAATATTGGCGTCTGGGCTTAGAGATGTTGGGGCTTGGAAGGCTTTATAAAAAAGAAGGCACAGAAACCTACGTTGACAATTCCGGATTGCAAGATATTTTTAATATTCCCTACACCTCACGAATTTCCTGACTTCAGAGGCCCTTGAGGTACGCAAATAAGTAAATCAAAAGCGACTACAGCACGAATACGAGAATGCTAAGAATGCTTATTACAATAAATAATTTTTAGTGTAAATTTCAAACCTTTAGCGAAAACAGCGTTTACTGACGATATTGTGCGCGTGAGACAGTAGCACTTTAGCGTTTACTGATGAACCCGTGCAACAAAAGCGGCTGTGCTTGACTATATGTATATAGAATGATTTAATGCAGACAGGGAGAAAAAAAATATTGAGAACGTACTGTTCATAATAAAAACACAAAGCTACATTCGTTACTACGCACAGACTGGGTAGAAGCGATGAAGATTACTTATCAATATTTGTCCCTTAGAGCAGTCATGTGCAATAGTCTACATTGTTAGCTTGGTCCTTAGGGTATGCTTATCTTGTGTTGCGTTCTAGCTACGAACAGAGAGTAGCCTTTGCCAGAAATATTTGAGGAGGATAAAACTAATAACATATCATTTGGAAGCTATTAACTAACGGACTACCACCATCAGGGAAGGCAAGCAAGCCAAACTTGCAAGCACATCAATCTTCGTCTACATATACGAAACCTTGTTTCCACACGTCTCACTGCCTTACTGTTATCGCCTTCAGGAAAAAACTTCGGGTTTCTAAGTAGCGAAGAATCGCCAGTAAGAAAAAAAAAACATTAAGAAAAAGTTGCTGCATTATAAACATCACGCTGCCAGGTGCCGCGACCTTGCCCTTTCAATACGTGCGTTCTGTTTTCCTCACAGAAATGAAACAAATATCGTAAAAATGAGCAGCAGGTAACACAGGGAAATACAGGCGCCGTCAGTCGTTCGCCCCAAACTAAGAAACTTTTATTCGAAGGCTGGAATTATAGCTCAATCGCATTCACCTTTTTTTTTTTTTACACTATTCTTATGGTGCAGCGTGAAGAACCTCGGAGCGATGACTAGGCGTGTGAAGAGAAAGCCAATTGATACGCGAACCCACTGAAGAACTCTTTCAATGCCTGGTTTAGCGTTATTTTCAATAAAATAATACTGTATTGAATTCCTATCTTGGGCCAATGTTAGAAAACGTTGGTAGAATCCCGGAAATCCAGTTCGTTCATATATTACAGCCAATCAGCGCGCTTTAATCTAATGCCACGAGCAAAACCTACCATTGTTTATTACTCCGTTGTCAAACCTTTCCAGCGCAATCCTGCCCGAAGGCAGACTCGTTTTGTTGCGTGCGTGCCCCGTGCAGCTCAGGACTCGGTCAATAGCGGTTAATGTGTGGGAGAAAATGGCGCCGGATTATGTAACTCGTGCGTGCGTACGTTAGCTGACAGGCAGCAATAAAACCCAAGCACGTACTGTTATTCGTTAATTATCAAAAAAGCAGCTCGAACATCAATACGCGTCCGGTTGAGGAATAAACGCCTCGCAAAAATCCGTACCGGTAGACGTAACAGGCCACGGCTGCTGCGGTTTCTGAACTTTTGACAAAGACTACACGTACGCACGTATGTACCGCATGCCTTTACAAAACATTCCTTTCTATTTTTCAAGGCCAGTGAAGCCGCAGAACCAACGCAGTTTCCTTTCCGAATGTTTATTTCATCTTTCTTTGCCTAAAAAGAAAAAAAAGATGAATGAAAAACGAAAGAAAGAAGGCACCACCGCAAACATCGGTCCTGCATAGTGAGGAAAAATCAGACGGACGTGCGCCTCCCTACGCGGATAGCCGCGCCGCATACAAACGACAAGAAAGCGCCTCGGATGGCATCTGAATGCTCAAGAACGCTCGCCCGGAGCCGCCGAAGGGAGGCGCTGCAGCGGGGACGACCACCGACACACGCGTGCGGTCCGCTTTTAATTGACCATTCCTGACGCACGCCGGCGAGCATTCTTGCTTTCCGCGGGCGCGGCAAGCACTCTGCGGCTGAGCAAGTATCCTGTTTCGCCGGTGTGTCTCTTTTGTGGACGACGACCTAGAAACGGCCGGCATTCCCGCCAGCAGCAGAGAGAACGAATAAAAAAGAAAGGCAAGAAAGAAAGACTGAAAAGAATCGGGGCCGCCCGATACATGAGAGCAGCGCCGGCAGAGTTGCCTGTGCAAACACGCGCCGAGTGGCGGACTACACAACATGCGTAAATGCGCCACTTTCGCGCACGTTCGGATTCGCTGAAGTTGCCCCCTCCGCTGGACTCAACGAAGTCACGTGAGTGTTACGGTAGACCTCGTTTCTGTTATCGGACGTTTCTCTTGCCGATCCGGAGCAGAGATAGTGAATAGAGATATTGCTTTTTTCTCCTCGGACAACGGAACGCTCTAAGTGCACGAACGAGGCTTATTGATTGCGCTGAAAACTTCGACCCGCATTGTCACACGCTGTGAAAATCCCGTGGACAAGTGACAGTTTGAAATAGGCGCTGTACTATGCGACTTTGTTGCGAAAGTTTCCTTCGAGCGAATTCGTTCCAAGCGGGTAAGGGGTAATGGACAAGTTTGAAACCTGTAATGTTCCAGGCTCTTGGGGGTTGAGGTCCGGGTACGGAAGGAATACTATGAAGACGTAACTCCAAAGGCCGACGTAGGGTTGTAAGAAAGAAGGCTCCAGTGCAGCTAGCCACTTCATGCGCAACAATTCTGGACAAAAGCATTGTGGAAGGGGAAAGAGCACGGTAAAGAATCCCAGGGGATCGAAATATCCGGAGCCATCCACTACGACGTCCCTCATAGCCCTAATCGCTTTGGGACGCTTCATCCCTGGCGTGACGTCACATATCACGTGATGCAGCGATGGTGGCGCCGCCGCCGTCGCGCGCGACGGCGCGAACCGAAGCGTGGAGGCCTCCGCCGGGCGACGTCCGACGGCGCGATATGAGGCCCCATCTGCAGCCGGTGTGACGTCATCACGTGACGTCACATCATGTGATCTCACTTCAAGGTCAATGGTGGCCACCGCCGGGCGTCGCGCGAAGGCCCGAAACCTACGTTAATATGCTTCGCATAATATATCGCGTTCCCCATTGGTTTTCTATGGCAGTCTTAAATGCTCGATGCGAGCGATGGAAACTCTGTAAAAGGAATAATTTTGCTACATATCGGAAGAATGGACCATTACCTTCATTTTTTCCATGTCCGTACCTTACGTTTTCCCAATTTGCAAATTTTTTGTCCAGAAGTGTTGGACATTTTATACGCGAAGCAGCCCCGGGTACAAGAGATAGTATTACCGAATGGTTATTTCACAATGCTCATCCTCAAATAAACCACGTGCCGTTCAAAGCGCCGTCAACGAACTGCATGCAACGAGAGCGCAATAAAAAGCAATTACTCCGCCTACTTCGAGAAAATGCCGCCCCATTCTGATCGCCTGTAATGATAGCGTCGCCATCGACAACAGGAGTGTCGATGGCAACGCTTACAATCTTCGCAGTTAGGTTGGCCGCGTCGTTCCCTCTAACGGAAATTCGCAAACGTGAAGCAACGTTTCTATAGGGGTATATACACTTCCCCAAGTAGCTTTTCTTATACTTCTTATACTTGAAGAATTCGCCGCATCGTTGAATGGAGCTTCTCGATGTCTCGAGCGTTTATTTTTATCTTTTTTGCCTGGGAAACTTTAGCGTGCTCTTACGGAAAGGTCGTTCGCTCGCGCCGTCGTCTAAGAAAATAGCAGACCCCTTTCTAGGTCGCCACAGCCGCGAATACCGGTCGCGCGTCCATAGATACAAAAGCAAAACGGAGCCTCGGATCGAACTGCGTGGCTGGCACGGATGGCGCGCAACACGCGGAAGGCGACAGCGCGTGAGGCAGCGGTGACTATGTTCCTATTTTCTTCTGCGTTTGCTCCGACCTCGAAAGCGAAGAAAATGGGAGTTCCACGGTTTTGCTTATTTTATTGCAGCTCTACTTTTCATTGTGTATCAGCACATGTCCTTCATTCATTCATTTTTTTGTTGGTTAGTTTGTATGTATGTATGTATGTATGTATGTATGTATGTATGTATGTATGTATGTATGTATGTATGTATGTATGTATGTATGTATGTATGTATGTATGTATGTATGTATGTATGTATGTATGTATGTATGTATGTATGTAGCACCCTGAGAGCCCAGCTGTGCATTACGTAGGCCAATAAACGCAATAAAATAAATAGCAGGGCCTTAATTATCGTTATATTCGCCAGGATAGGAGCAAAAAGGACAAGAAAGAATAACGAGAGTTATGCTGTGGTTATTGCAGATAAGTTCCATCGCTACAGAAACAACCGTCAGAAACGAAAGCTGCTTCGAATGTCGCGATGTTTCGTGTCAGTATAGAAGCATTGGGCTTAGAGTCCTGCTGAAGAATAACTTTGACAACGCAGAGCTCAACGGGATTGTGCCCTGCAGTTGTCTGCATAGTGGGTTTAGTAGGAAACAATTAGAGGCTGCAATGTAATCTGTACGCTCTGATCCGCAGTAATGTATGAAGTTCCACTGTGTGCCAAGGCTGGGCTCCGGTCACAGCGCAGCCTTGGCCAGTAAAATAGGTCAAATTGTTGTTGTTCCGGGAGCTAAACAGTATAGAAATCGCTTACGGCCAGCGTCATCAGCTTTCGGAACTTCAACTACAAAGTTTGCACTAATGTGTCGTTTTATGACAGGAATACAAGCACACTAAAGGAAGCTGCTGACTGGCTCTATCTTTGGTGTGCTGCTTTAATTCGCGTTAATAAAGCTTCCTTTTTGTTGAGCAGATTTCACGAGAAACATTGCATCCCTAGAAGCGTCAATCAAGCTAGCCAGCGTTAGAACACGTCAGAATGCCTGCCAACCAGGCGCAGTAATGAAGCATAGTTTTGAATGGGTGCAAGTTAAAGACGGATGAGTGAACGAGGGAAAGCGGCAAAAGGGGGGGGGGGGGGGGGGGGGCGTGCTCGTTTCTATGTAGTTGTTTATCTCTCGTTTCTCTCCGTAACACTACCGCAGTGACGTAGATTCTTTATTGCGCATGACGGAAGCGCACAGCACACTATGAGGACACAAAAAAGGAAGACACGTGAGAAGCCAACGAGCCCAAACTGGGAGGCTAGTTTATTGCGCACTCTAGCTTAGCCCTTTATTCTTACGCTTATTGTCTCGCTGAAAACGCGAGATTGTGCATGAAATAGAGTGAGCCGTCACCCCTCCCTTTCCTCCTCGCCGTTTGCCGCGTTTGCACCACATATAACTCCTCCAACGGTAACCCAATAACCCGATAGGCTTTCTTAAAAGGTTCAGCCGCCGATAAAATCCTTTTTTTTTTTTTTTCGATGCTGACTGCGGCTGACGTTTCGGCTTCGGGTACGCCTAGCAGCATAATATTGTGAAACAAGAGAAAACCAAAAACATCCTGCTCTGCCGTAGATATCATAGCCAGTTGTGTAACAATCCACACGTGGGCCCGGGAAATTGAGCTGCTGATGAGGAAGACGCCACGCCTCATGCAGCCGGTGCCTCGTTGCCGCTTTATGCAAGGAAAAGCTCCACGGCTCACTCTGGAAATTCTTCCACGCCCACCGAGCACTCAGAACAGGTAGATCCTCATTCAACGCGATGCGAAATGGCCGCCGGAGAAGCTGACTCAAACACTATACTTTCTCCTAAATGAGCAACACGCACTACGCGGACCAAAGTGGAAACGCAGAATCAACGCGGCGGACACGCAACGAAACTTCACCCGGAAACTGCGCCCCCCGCCGACTTCACGATCTGCGACGTGCAGAAATGCAATGACTCTCGTACACAGTTGACCAACAGATCCGCCTCTGAGTCAACGCCACCCCGCTCGCTTGACCACAACAGGCGCGCAACCGCGGAGTCGCTGGGTAGCTTGTGCGAGAGCGGGCTCGTCAAAGGAAAACCGGTGCAGAGGCAAACACATGGGGACGTGTTCGGCGGCGGCGTGGGTCTTTCGGGTCTTTCCTTCATGGCCGGTGCGCGCAAAAGCGCCTGGCGGGGAAAACCCATTCGCCGCCCCTCGCTGGTTGTTGCACGCTCCGATGCAAGCGCGCGTACGAAAAAAGGGCCAAAGGACCTTCGCTGTGCCGTTGGGGGCGTCACCTGGCCGGAGAGGAGGAAACGGCTGAGGCTAGACCGCCGCTCTGTCAGGTGGTTTGGAGCATCGTCAAACCGTCCCGTTCGTTGATGGGCTCTCGCTCCTCCGGCGTCCGTGGTATCAGATCCGTGCACAGCATCGCCGGCGCGAGGATAACGCTCCTTGGCGGTCCGTCCATTGCTACGACTGGAACTGTAAGTGTGAACGGCGATTCCTCCGCTTTATGAGAGAGTTTGACGCGAGCGTAACTCTCTCATTTAGCCGATCATGTATACGCGTTTGGGGAAGACAAACTATAGCAAGGTGTAGTCTTTATCAGTTTGCTCTATAGAGATAAAATCAATGGCACGCGTTGAGAATATAGTTTAGGGTGTACTTGAGAGTGTGGCGCTTGTCTGTCTTTCTCCCTGTGATCGTCTGCGTAGCGCCGTTCTGTCTGTTTACTGTCTTGAAAAAACTCGCCCGAAAACTAGTTCCGTTCACTACATGGAGGCCCCAGGAATTGAAATGAAGTATTGCAACTTGTATACTTTGTTTTCTTTGGAGCCTATTTGCCGGAATATTGTTGAAAGCGTGGAAGGAAAATGTTTTGGAGAATCAACAAAACCATAAAACAAAACTGGACGGGCTTGAAGCGCAGTCATTTTGTATCACATGCCTCGAACCGGAGAAGCGCTTTCATCTTTCTTTTTGTACAACCGATTGATACCTTCATGGTTACACTTGGTAAACATCCCATCTTGCCAATCGAGAACTGCGCTGGCGCCTGCTGCTGATCATTCCAAAGTGATCCATATTCGTTTTGAAACACGGAGACAATGCATTCTTTTGCGTTGACTGCCGACAGCGGTTTTTAGAAGCTAGCAGCCTAGCTGGCGCGAGTAGTCGGCCCTTATTTGAGTTGCTTGCAGCAGATTACTGGCTAACCGCATGAGGCGATAATTCTCAGCGACACGCCACGCTAGGGGCTGGCAGCCGCCGTACTACTGTCGCTCATCGCGTCGCTTAGTTTCTGAGTTTGCAGAAAATTTCGCCATCGCCCGGAAGCAGCTCGCGAGACTAGCCAACAGCAAGAAGTTTTGGGTCAGGTAACTTCCGATCTGGTTATTTTGCGAGCGAAGTATGTTTTTCTATAGCGGTTTCAGCGAAGAAGCTGCCGACAAGGTCCATATGCAGCCAACTCTCGCTTCGTCACGAATACAGTAGAAGGGGCGCTGTCATGATCCAAGAAAGGCCCATGTCTCTACCACTACTTACTAGTAGCCGCCGTGGTGTCTCAGCGGTTATGGCGCTCGGCTGCTGACCGGAAAGACGCGGTTTCGATCCCGGCCGCGGCGGTTGGATTTCTATGGAGGCGAAAATCTAAAGGCCGGTGTGCCGTGCGATGTCAGTGCACGTTAAAGAACCCCAGGTGGTCGAAATTTCCGGAACCCTTCACTACGGCGTCTCTCATAGCCTGAGTCGCTTTGGGACATTAAACACCATAAACCAAACCGAACCAAACTACTTACTAGTACTATCACCACAAAATATGCTCTGGCGAAACTGCAGTGCATCTCTTAGAAATGCAATGTATTACCAATGAGAGATTTTAATCATCGATTTTATCAATCTTTATGCTGATAACTCTTCAAAACTTCTTGCTGACACGAGGCGACTCAGAGATAAAATGGCGGCAGCCTATACTACACTGAAGACGCGCCATTCTGTCGCAAAGTTTCGTCGCTGCGTGCGGGTGTGCCAGCGACAACGGTAGACGACGCCTGTCGCCATCGTACGTCGCGTCGCAAGGAACAACGCCTCATGCGATTGCTTCTTTAACGTGATCTCACAACCGTACAAACATTTCTCACGTGTTTTTCTGAATTTTTTTGTTTGCAAGCTCGATAACTGCTAATTATGTTCCAATCTTCCCAGTGATCATGGCAACATACGAGCGCCAATTTCCGCAGAGCAGAAGGAACGGAAGTTATAACCGCGTTGCGTTGTTTTGCAACTGCACGAGATAAACTTGTTGTGGGCTTTAAGTGATTTCGCGAAGATTGCGGCATATCAGTTCTTCGCGGAAGTCATTTGCAGTATTTCACCTGAGAGACGAACCTTTCACAACACGCCCCTGACACGACACGCACGCGGCGTTCTCTGGTCTTTGTTCTCGTCGTCGCCGGGTTCAATGCTCGACCGCTGCGATATGCATGCAGCCCGGGCTTTCGCCCCTGCCCTCCCCTCCCTGGCGTCCCCTTTTCTTTTTCTTTTGTTTGTTTGCGTCGCCTCTAAGCTTCGCTACTGAGAGCGTGCAGCTTCGCTACAGCTGTCCTGCGGCGCCCATGCACAAGTGCTACACGGGCACGGCTGGCACGCGCGCATTGCGCGCTCAGCCTTGCCCGCAAAGTGCGCGCTAAGCGGCAGCACTGCAGCTGCTGCAGCGTCTCCGGGCGTTTGATAAAGTTCGCGAAGCCGCGCTAGGCAGAGTAGACGCTAGAGAGTTCGCGTAAGAGGCCAGGCCAACCAGTTCTATTGAAGGAGGAGCCTGCTGCGAAGTCTTGAAAACGAATGGTGGTCATGGGAACCAGGACTGTAGGTATTCTTTTTTTTTCGTTATTTTGCAGCGAATTTTTATCCTGATTTGTCAGCGAGAATGATGATCTTGAATTCCTTTGTCGCAAGAACAACCTTAAGGTCAAAGTGCGCCAGGTACAAAGTTAATCATACAAGATAGAAAAACTTCGTGGTACTGAGCGAAGAAATCCCGTATTTGTTTTGGCTGCATGATTCGATAGCAGGTAACTGAACATGAGATCGTGTTCTTTTCGCTGCTGTGACACACCAGTTTCCTTGGAAGTATTTGAGTTGGACCTCTCTGAGTTCCGGTTTCTAATAGGCGCCGAGATCCAAGATTTCCGTGTGCTTCGCTGCTGCCTTTTTCACTGGAACCCCTGGTAAAACCTTCTATAGTAGGATACAACTTTAAAAAAAAAGGAGTTGCGAACACTGGGCCGTGGTCCGCGGCGTCCTGTATTACTCCGCTGGCCAATTGCAACTGTAAACGAAATCAGCTTTTCAATGTTTGACTATATCAAACAATCCATGTATCATAATTCTAGAGCTGATAATTCTTTATCTTGTGATAAGCTTCTTGTTTATCCAACAAGAAACGTTTAAGCAGCGGCTACTTTTTTGTCGTGGAGGAATTCTGTGCGCGGAGGCTGAATCTGGGCGGCTGAATTTTTGCTGCATTCTATGGAGCTGCTGCAGAGCGATGGGGCTTACCTGGATAGCACCTTGTCGAAATGAATGCCAACGCAAAATAAACCTCTCTGAAGACGTCGAAACACGTCTTGCTTCCTGCTCAGGAGCGCATATAACTAAGCGTGCGACCTGAATCGAGCAACCGTCGCACTAAAAAGATTCGCACAGAATTAAAGCACACTTCGTTATGCACCTACAGCTGCCTTCGCCGGCGAACGAGCATGAGATAGCAAGGAATAGGTTCCTGTCCTACTTTCTTGTAATGCTCCGCTGCGCTGCGCATCCTATTGCATTTCCTTGCCCCCTTTGCACGTAACGCTATCGTTTAGGTGTCATTTGTTGTTGTGCGCATCCCACTACGAGCATATTTCGTGTTAAACGCGCTCTATGGCCCGCTTCGAAAGCGCGTTGCATCGCACGATGAATCGTATGTATTCGCAGCAGCCGAGGCGACAAATGCGGGATGTCTGGGTGATTAAATCACCGAACACCGTATAAAGCCAGTGAAGAAGCAAGCAGCCGTACGACTTCGCGCGATTTCTTTACTGTCCTTCCAATCGCGTTCCTATTCCCTTCTGCAAGTTCGCGACCTTCACGACATTTGTGCGCGGCCGAACCGCAAAGAGCAGCTGCTTGGCAACGCATTTTTTCAAGTCTAACTTGATATTAACGTTGCGAAGAAGTTAGTAGAGAAGAATCTCAAAACGAGCCATCCATAATACTTGCATGCTTGATGAGGCTTTATGCTGCGCGGGTGTCGCAGGCCAAGGACCGAAGCTCGCATTTGCTCGCATTACAGTACCCGAGTATTAGTGTGCTATGCCGACCTAAGAGGCCGCCTCTGCGCGCGCAATAAGTAACCTTGCTCTACCGAGATGGCAGCACCATGCGCACAGATGAAACGAGCTCCATTGATCAATCTTTGTAGTTTGCTCATTTCTCATGGCGCGCTGATACTCGTTCAAAAATGTGACCCATAATAATTAGACCACCATTCCTTCGTAATAGCTGAATGCTTTCTGACTCTGTGTAGTAATCCAGCAAGGGTTTTATTTAGGCTCAGAGGCGCTGTTAAGGAAGAGGCGCCTCAGGCCAGGCAGTTGCGGAGCTCGGCAGGCGATGTCTGGCAGTGGAACGCCTCGCCGAACTCTGGCGTAAGGTCCAATGCCGAGTTCATCTCGGTCCACTCAACGCTCCTGAGGGCGCTGTGGTCCCTGTCGCACCAAGACTTGTCCACCATGCGCATAAAGAAGAACTGGCCGTGTGAAAGCCTCCAACGAGAGTCTAAGGTCCGAGGAACGTAGAGGTTCTTCTGGTCGACGCTGTTTATCATGGACCTCAGCGCCAAAACAACACCAACGCTGCGCGAAGTAACTGTGGAAGGCCGCGAGTGCAGCCTGCGGAAACACTGGCGTACGGCCATGAGGTTCTTCATGGTAGCTGTGGTCCATGACATTTCGGCGATCAATAGGTCCCACACGAAGTTGGCGATGTTCGTTCCGAGCCAAGGAAGGTTGTGCATCACTGATGATTCCGAAAGATGAACAAGGTCCCGATAAAAGGACGTGGGAACGAGGAGTTGGTTCCCAGCAGATAGGGTAAGGTGGTGGACCCGGGACTCTGGAGCTCCGAAGACGTGCATTTTCGTCTTCTTGTGCATAAGCCGGTGTTCGTACTCGAGCATCCTGAAGTGGTCTTCTAAATAAGCCTCAGTCAGGTTCGGTGGATGGTTGTCAGCCGCTGCGTACTCGTGCGGGAGCAGTAGCTTGAGGCTCCTGAGGAAGGCTTTGGCCGCCAGGTGATCGCCGGCGGCGAAGACGCTACTGTTCATGACCATTTGGGAGATCGCCTTGGTGACTACATCGAAGATGGCGTGGATCTCCCAGCTTTTGCCTATGTTGGAAGACATGTCGGATCGGAGCTGCTCCCAGGTGTGCGACAGCTCGTGAACGCTGTGGTTGCAGAACTCCGCTTGACTGCCGCTGGCGTCCAGGGAAAGCTCACGTTCGAATTGGCTGAACGAGGCCAGGACGCTGTACACGACGATGAAAGCGATGGAGGTTGGCTGCTTCGACGAATTCGACAGGCTGCTCATGATGTTTCGGAGCAGCGGCTTGCCTTCGACGTCAACTCGGTCGATTTCACGCAGGTCAACATACGCTGCGGCGAGCGCGTTCTTCCACTCGACTAGAGACACAGATTCGAATAGGTCGGCGAGTTCTCCGAAGTCACCGGTTCTATTCGTCGCGTTTCCAGTTTTCTGTGTCCCCAGCTCGTTTCCGAAGTGCAGGAGGTCATTTTCTGATACGTTGCAGCCGATCTTATGATTGAACTGCTTTAGAACGAGGCTGATGCAATCAGTGCACCGGCTGTAGAGCTCCGTTGTCGTGTGAACCCTTTCCGTGATGGCGATATGCGTCGTAGCATTGTTGAGGGCATTGAGGATAACTCTTTTCTCGGTGTAGATCGTCGTCGGGAGCCGGTACTGCAATGACATCTTCAGGAAGAAGCGAAGGATCTCACTCGCTGTCATGGCCTCCTGGACGTAGCCCCTGTCTATGACAATGGACGTCAAGTTGCGCAGGATCACTTCCTTCGACCAGGGCATCGTCATGCAGGTCCTGTGGAAAGCGGCCAGCGTTGTGGCAGCCGGGCTTGTCCACCTGCTTGAGCCGGCTCCGCTCAGAACGTTCTCGAGGAGCCTGCGATGCACGTCCGGGAGCGTGCTCCGGTTGCGACTGGCATTGTAGCAGACGTATCCCGTGAAATTGGCGCACGGGTTGATGCTGTTGTTGATGGACTGCACGAGGTGTCGGGCGCCGTCGGCGCAGCAAAAGGACGTCGCCTTGTGGTGGCCAGTGGAAGCCAGTACAGCACCGGACACGTACCAGATGACTAGGCCGAGTACCAGCGGCGTGAAGACGGCGAGAAAGATGTTGAGCGCCGGCGGCAGCGAATTCAGGCCGGACTCGTCGAGCGGGCGGAACGACTCGGTGGGCACGTCAGGTACGGGCGAGCCCGTGCCTCCGAAGGGTCGCGCCGAAGCGGTAATGACGCGAATTCCGGCGTCAGTCATGACGGCCGTCATCTCTTCGCGCGAGATAGCTCAGGGGGGTCTTAGCTGCGAGTTACGGCGACGAGCTGAATGCGCACCAGGCCTTTGGAACTGGCAAGAAAAAATGCGCGAGACGCGTGGCCTCGCCTCCCCTTTCGTCATCTTCGCTGGAACGTACACTGCTGCACGCATGTCAGGGTGAAGACAATATCACTGTGACACTAGCAATCCAGGTACCGTTTGTTGTACTTATTTTACTCGCGGAATACACTTAATTCGGGAGTGAAATGAAGATAAAACTTCAAATCGGTTCTTAAAAACGGCCTTTTCAGCGGAGTGGAACACGCTGGCACCCTTCCAAGTGAAGAAGGAGAAGGAAGAAAACAACTTTTTTGGGGCCCGGTGCTAGGGTCTCGCAGGTCGTTTCATAACCGATTTTTCCTTTCACTAACTTTGATTCACGCTAACAAAAAAAAAAAAAAACAAATGGCGAGTCAGGTTTTCGCTATGTCTCGTAGGTCCTGCGTCGCCATGTTTTCGCGAGAAAACCAGCTTTATTAAAGCTCCTATCCCGATTTCCGGGACGCGTATTCGCCAACTGCAGCCTGTACAGCCACAAGGCTTGAAAGCGCGGTGAATTGATCACGGTGACTGAAGATTGTCACTGCGCCTTACCTAAAAGGGATAATAAATCCTCTTAAACGGCGTTATATGCCACTAAACGTCACGATTTGCGACCTAAAAGGGAAATAATTGAAACAAATGAAATTAAAAAAAACAATAAAACTACAGTACAGAGAGCGGAGTCGAACGGCCGACCTTCCATACGCAAAACGAGCCTCTAATCCACTGCGCCATAGAAGCGATGTCAAGCTGTCGTTCTGAATGAATATTTATAACCAGCCTTAATGTGGCTGCTACCTGCCGGTGGGAGGTGCTGTCATCGCTGGCTGTACCGGCTGCATTTGGCGAACACGCTTCCGGGACACGATGGAAGATTATTAGGAAGTCCAGTATCGTCGCTCTGGAACTACGGCGCCAAATAGTAAAAGAAAGTTCAAAGAAGGAAAGAAAGAAAAACAGTATTGAAAGCCACAACAACGTGAAATAAAGGGACATACGTTAGAGGCATGGGAACTTTATGAAGGCGTCTCTGAAGAAAAATAGTGTTAAACTTATGGGCCCACGTTTAGTGGTAGTCATTTAAGTTGCTCTGAAAGAGGCTGCTAATATTCATGCGATGTTCCTAAGATATTAAAGGGCGCAGCTTCAGGAACATCCTCCAGAAAGAATTTTTGTAATGCGTTTTGTAGAAGCTGAGTTATCGCTAGACAAAAATTTGAATTTCAGCCCCTTCGCGCCTATCCCTTTCCTCTCGTAACTTTCTGCACGCTCACAGATCGGCGCTGCGTCGCCGGCTCCACCGCCGACGTGCGCGGGAATTCCCCGGGGGGCGCATCTTCCTGATCCACCGGAGCGACGCTGACTGGCCGCGGCCATGGTACCTGTGTGACGCCTGAAAGAATTTAACCGATAGCCATCTGTGAACAGTATTCGCGGAAGTATTCTCTCCAAACCTAACCGTGCATTACCATTCTTCAGGCTCTTGTCCACGTCTGTAACGTGCTGGGCGAGGCCTGGTAGACGGCCGCAGTAATGAAGAGCCCCGAACAGGGGACTGAAAGTGAAATAAAATTTATTCTCTCTCTCTCTCGCTTTGAGACCCGCCAAATAGCGGAAGCCAGTAGCTTTTGGTCAGCTAGGAGAGTAACGTGCGCATCATCATTCGGATTTTGATGCTGCTTGGATGATGTGAATCACGGCACCAGCGAATGATTCGTTGCACTGCAGAAAAGCTGTCATAAAATCATCATGTTGTAAGCATTCTTGTCGCTGTTTCACCTTCTTACTTCCTGAAGCTGCAAGTAAAAAGAGAAGGAAGTAAGATATAAGGTTTGTGCGCCTGGACCGGGAGGAAGTCTCCGGTCAGCGATATTTCTGGGTAACGACTGAAGAGTCAATGTACTGACAGAGAAGCGAAAGCGGCTTGCGCGCTACAATGCACACAATCTTTGCATTATTCCAAACCGCGGTGGCAGCCATTATGGCAACGCCTCATGATAACCTGTCTTTAGTCTCCAAAGGAGGAGGATAAACTTTATTTTCGTCGACAAATGTAGCTGACGGTGTGGGATTATAGCCCCATCAAGTGACCATGAGCCCGTGGCGTTCGGCGACTTCTAGGGCTCTTGTCACAATCCGGATCTGTGTGTCCGAGTCGGAACTGAGCAATGCGGCCTCCCACTGGTCTGGATTCGAGACTCCCTCCCTCGAGGCTTAGTCTCCACAGAAATATGGGACCTACTGGCATGGCATAAACAATAATCTTCACATGACGGGATTGTAACCAGCACCGTGATGACCGATATTCACGAACAGAAATTTACAGACAGCATTTCTTTGCCGCTTTTTAAGTCGAAGGTGCTCAGAAGCTAAAAAAATATTGACTTTGAATTGATTTAAACGCTAGGGGCAGCAGTGATCCTTTAATTTCGTATCTCTTTTTGATACCTATTTTTTGATACCTATAATAGTAGCTTTATTGAGCCGCAGGCGGTTGTCCTAATCTTTTTTAACCCCCTGTTTTTGAGAATGACGTTTCGGCGCAGCAGGAAAGCACCGGCGAAACTCGTAGTTAACACGCAATTCCCTTTGTCGCCGCGCGTGATCCATCCAACGCGCCGGTAATCGATCTCGGGTGGCCTGTGCCTCTGCGCACGCGCCGTCCTTCCATCGTTCTCAATGAAGCACACGTGTTCATCATGCGCCCGGGCAATGCACACACGTATATCCGTGACCGGACGACGCTGCGTCGCGTTTCGAGGTACGAGCGCAAGAGCTGCGTCCTCCGGTCTGGTCTGCCTGACTGGAGTCTGGGACGCGCCTGCGCACTCTGTCATCCTGGTTCTCCTGGTTGTCATGCGGCGTTGTTTTATGCGTAGCATATTGCAATCACTCAGTTCAGCCCTTGGGCGCGGCCGGGCAGCCACCAAACCACGTGACGTGACGTCACCAAACCTTGTTAAAAAAAAGGAAAAAAAAAGAACGGCTGAGCATGGTGGCGGTTGCCACCGCCCCGTTTCAAAGGGGGCGCTCCTAGCCATCCATCCATCCATCCATACGTCACGGAGGAAAAGCTGCTGAGAAAATCAAGTGCCGCCAAACAATACCTCGCGCAAAAAGACCGCGCAATATGCAACGCATTCTTGGCTTAACCAAGCTAAGCCTGGGCATCTTTTTTTTCACACAGCTACCTAGAGGGAAAACTTGCGCTGCGATTGTGCGCGGTCCGTCGATCGCGGGAATGCCGGGAAGAGTGAAATTGGCGTCGTCTGGTTTTACTTGCGATTGGCCAAGAACCAGGACCCGTACTCTGGAAGCGTCCACTAAATGCAAATGTTCAAATCATCATCATCGTTGCAGTCATAACTTCAACTACGTCCACCGCAGAGCAAAGCCTCTCCCAGGCTTCTCAAGTACCCCAGCTCAAATAATGCCCTGCTATAGCCATTTCCTTTTGCAAAAAATGCACTCCGTTACGCTATGAGACCATCGGATATCCGCGCTCCGCGCGGTACATGCCCATGCACTTGGCCATTTATTTTTCTTAATTTCACGTACAACCCATCGTTAACTCGCATTTGCTTCTTAACCCACTCTACTCTCTCCCTGTCCCTTAACGGTGCCCCGGTCATTTTCCTTTCCACTGCTCGCTGCGCCGTTTTCAACTTATTTTCAAGCCCTTTCGAAATAGACGTTGTTCAAACTTTGCGCATTATCTTGCTTCAAAAAACGGCAAAACTCCGCCGCCACTGTTAGTTGGGTAGCAGCTCTCGCCGGTTATAAATCTAATGCAGTGGCCTGTTCGTGTTTTAGAACTTTTCAATACGAATCGGAAATGTTTTCAGTACAGGTTCTCGAATATTCACTTTTGCCCCCAATTTCTGAAGTTATGGCAAGTGCAGTTTCAGCTTAGACGTCCTAACAGGAAAGACGAGTCCCCTGTCGTCATGCACGCGTCACTTCCGCATTTGGGGCGCCAGCAAATCAGCGCGGACCAAATAAAGGCCCTGAATTCGGCGGCAGAAATACCCTTTTTTTTTCTTCAGGCAAAAGTTGACGTTAAATAACAGCAGAGGCTTTTAGCATACCGGGAACGTGTTAGCGTAGACGTATACCGTTTCACCGGGCGGCTTCTGCGCACGCGCAGTGGTAAAATTTTTTAGACAGTCCATAGACTGTCCATAGACTTCTGTCTATAAAGCCTATAGACTCTCTATAGACAAATACTAGAGAAGAGTCTATGGGCGATACAAGTGTTATAGACAGTTGATAGACAATCTATAGATTTATGGTCATATGCTTTTAGTAGACTTTTGTCTATAGACAGTCTATAGACTATGAATAGACAAAGAAATATCTATACGAAGGCACTAGAGTCAATAAGAAGTGTATAGACTGTCTATAGAACATTTTTATAAGGGGGGGGGGGGGGGGGGGGGCAGGCGGCGGCGCCATTGCGCGTACGCAGATCGACGATGACTGGAGTTCACTTGCCCTTCACGGCAGGCATGCTGTCACACAGTGCGCTGATATACTGTGTCCTATATGGGCATCCATCGTTAATAGCAACCTATAATTTCAGGGTGGATGTGTTTTGATGGAACCCCTTTTCTTCCTCTCTTTCTGTCATTCCTGCTCTAATGCATATATTCCGTATGACGATAACGACACTTCCGTCACACAGCAAATCAAAAAATGAGCGTTAAAATGCAGTATTACCAAATGCTCGTGGTAACTGCAGGGACCATTTTAAGATATCAAAAATAGCTTGAACGAACACGAGGCAACTCACACAAGCGCGTGTGCGTCGCCTGCTGTTTGCTCCGACTCTTTTTGCATCCTCTTTGGTAAAACCTCATGTTGCTAAATCACTAACCATCGCATTCGATTTCACTCATCCGGTTGTTTCAGGACAAAGCTTCATTTGAAGCACCTTGAAGAAGGCCTCATGCGCCTGAATATTTTCTTTTTAGAAAACCTGGGAAGCGAAGAATGACAGCGGTAAATAAAAAATTGGTTTTTGAGGAAAGGAAATGGCGCAGTAGAGCTGTCTCACATATCTCGGCGGACACCTGAACCACGCCGTAAGGGAAGGAAGGAAGGTGGGAGTGAAAGAAAGAGGTGCCGTAGTGGACGTCTCCGGGATAGTGGAGGTCGCAGGGAGGTCTCCGGGATCCCTGCCGCGGCGGCCGAATTTCGATGGCGGCGAAATTCTAGAGGCCCGTGTACTGTGCGATGTCAGTGCACGTTAAAGAAACCCAGGTGGTCGAAATTTCCGGAGCCCTCCACTACGGCGTCCCTCATAGCCTGAGTTGCTTTTGGGCGTTAAACCCCAATAAACCATAATTTCGACCACCTGGGGATCATTAACGTACGCTGACATCGCACAGCACACGGGCGCCTTTTTGTATTTCGCCTCCGTCGAAACGCGGCCGCCGGGGTCGGGTTCGAACCCGCGTACTCCGGCTCGGTAGACGAGCGCCTTATCCACTGAGCCATTGCGGCTGGTAATGACGGCGGTAATTTCTTGTTTTCACGCAAGTTTCGACCACAGGCTGTCTAAATAACTCCGGATCCCTCCAATGAGCAGCCTTGGGGCGTTGAACTCCACATACCGTAAATTCCAGTTTCATTCAACAGAAATGTGCAAAGCAGCTGCAGCAAAGCAGTCAGGGCGTGCCGGCAGCTACGGGAAAGTTTAGAATTCTCCGCATGAGCGCACGTGTCCTGTGCCAAGTGAGACAGTGCATGTCTGTGCTTGCGTTCATATCTTGTGACGCCTGCAGATATCAAGGAGCGGCAGATATCTGCAGAACCGTGAAAAAAGAAGCTGAAAATAAGTACAGTAGTGATAACAAGCGCAGACATATTGGGTTTCGGCCATGAACTCCAGTCTAGCTGCATCGCACAAAAGCCGACGGCGGAGATTGCGTCTCGCTCTTATGTAACCTCGCGCCGTTTTATTTCACAACCCTGTACGTCCAAGACACCGAGCTAGCCTTCATTCTCCCCTTCTATTCAAAGTAATTTAAAGCTTCGTTGCTTGAAATATGTGCTCGCTACTTTCTCTAAATGAAAGTTTTCCCCACGCCACGCTTTCCCTCATTCCTTTTCCTTCGGGCGAGGTCGTGACTTCTTTAATAGCATCTTCCAAGTAAATTCAATGCACGGGAAAGCTTGAGCAACAGTGGACTACTCTTCTTAGAAGGGGCAAAAATTTCCTATCTTTTTTTTCTTCTTCGAAGTTGTGGCCGTTCAAACTAGCATAGCATGAAAACCGGACCATGGACCGGTTGAGCGATTGCTGAAGAAATGACACATGCACGCAGGGAGCATTTTGGCTCTATTTTGCGCTTATCTTGGAAAATGTTGTAGAGAAATATTCATTGCTCGAAACCATTAATGGTGGTGTGCGTGATCAACCGGCCTAATGTACTCTTTCGGACGTCGACATTGAATTTGACAAGAGCAGTAAGGAAGGACTTCAAGAGGTGGTAAACGCCTATTTCGCGTCAAGCCATCAGAAAAAAAAATGCTCAAGACAGAAGTCAAAACAGATACACTTTTTTTTTCAGCAAGCGAAAGCTTCCGCATAAGGTTTTCATGCCTACAATTAGTATTTTCTGCAAGTATTACTTCATCTGAATTTGCATCCAGGCTCAGAAAACTCCCGGTTTAGGTTTAGGTTTATTGGGGTTTAACATCCAGAAGCGACTCAGGCTATGAAGGACGCTGTAGTGAAAGGCTCCGGAAATTTCAACCACCTGGGGTTCTTTAACGCGCAATGACATCGCACAGTACACGGGCCCCTAGAATTTCGCCTCCATTGAAATACTTCAGCTTTATAAAATGCTGCTAGGCGATGTTGTGGAAGGCACCAGTGAAACTTCCCCATCATGTATCACGATGTGCAGCCCCATAAAACCAATAGAAAATAAATAAGAACAACAAATTGAAGGCATAAGGATAAAAAGAAAAAAGAAGAAACATACGAAAATGGCTGAAGTGTTCTTTATTTCGATTATGTTGTTCGGGACTTTGAGATAGCTCAAAATGAGAAAATGCCTGAAACCACCAGCATCATGATTGCTCTGTGTGGTATAAAAGATTAGGATGCAGCATTCTTTCGGAAGGCAGACGATCTAAAGTTAGCCCGGAAACTTCCCTGGTTCATGTCGTCGTTCTGCGTCTCATGTCAAGCGCAAGATTACGTCCCCCCACCTTTATGCTATCTGACGACGAAGCAGGAACGGCAGGGCAAAAGTCTTTTTAGAAGAGATTATTCTTAGCACATTCATTCAGGCTGCGCGCAAACGTAGCGGTGCAGAACGCGTTGGCATTATTTAGTTGAGAATCACAATACGAAGAACTTGTGCTGGCCCTCATCGAAAGTGTGTGGCCAAATTCTCTATGCCGTATCTCACTACTTTGTTTCACAGACGGTCGCAACAGCGGACTAGACAACGTTCGCAAATATTTGTAACGTCGCGCGATATACAGAGCGACGCTTTTTGTTGTGAAGGGGTGGGGGGGGGGGGGGGGGGGGGAGAACAACAGTAAATGACTTTTCTTACCCAGAGGCTGTCCTGTTTTGCTAAAAAAAAAAGAGAGAGAGCTGCTCCAGGCACCCTGCGGTATGCCATGACGGTTGCTTGATTTAGAAAAAAAAAAAAAAAAACAGAAGAAATCCGTTACGCAAACTTACACCTTTTCGACCGTCCAGTGCACAGCACAGAAGCGCAAAAGGAAATAGAAACTTGAAAAAATGCGGAGATTAATCGTTCTCGGGTAGGCTATAGTTTCATACTGGCTACACCTGTGGGTTCGACACATCTTCTATATGCCTATAAGGGATTCTTAAGTTCACCTTGAACGAGCAGCGTAGGAGCGGGGTCTTTTAGACGAGCGGGTTCCGCGGAGTCAATATTGCAATCACATAGTCGAACTCGAATATGTCGAACTAGACGTGAACCGAGAAATGGTTGAATATTGTAAGAATTCGATGAATGAGAAATAGCGACAGATAAGCTTATCTGTAACCTAGCAGCAATAATGCATTGCACCCACGCTAGCGTCGTGCTTTTTGCAACGACATGCCGCCAGCTGACGTGCTGGCCAAGCACCGCTCGCTAGGCTTTATTAAGCCGAAACTCCTTCGCATCGAAGCCGCAGCGGACGGCTCTTTAGAAACAGCGACTGCATGTTACAAGACGCCTGACCCTTTTACCAGTACACTATAAATAGAATAATCGCTCATTAAAACTAAGATAAAGCTGATTTAATTGGTTTGTTGATAGAAAGTTGTGGCCAAGTACTACACCAGGGTAGCCAAATTCTGCTCTGGTGAGGGAGTGTGTTGTGGGTTCTGGTCACCGAGATCACGCCGCACCCCAGGTCTGGTTAAGCAATTCCTTTGACAAGTGGAGTTTTTGTGTGTGTATATATATACAAAACCTGGTGTAGAACTGCACGACACCGGGATGGCAGGTTTTCGGAGGTCATGAATGGCAGTTTACCAATATTCCTCAAGAGAAAAGTATGCAACAGCTGTATCTTACCGGCACTCACCTATGGGGCAGAAACGTGGAGGCTAACAAGGGGGGTTCAGCTTTAGTTAAGGACAATGCAGCGAGCTATGGAAAGAAAAACCATATGCGTAATATTAAAAGACCGGAAGCGGGCAGATTGCGTGAGGGAACAAACGCTGATTAATGACATCCTAGCCGAAATCAAGGGGAAGAAATAGGCTTGGGCAGGGCATGTAATGCGAAGGCAAGATAACCGCTGGTCCTAAAGAGTAACAGAGTGGATTCCAAGAGAAGGCGAGCGTAGCAGGGAGTGGCAGAAAGTTAGATGTGCGGCTGAGATTAAGAACTGTAGTAGAAATGCGCTGAGTGTAACAGAACAAGACGATACAGGACTGGCCGAAGCGCCCAAGATCCGATAATGAGACAACTACCCCCACTTGTCACATTGTTAGCTGAGACTAAGAAATTTGCGGGGATAGGGTGGCCACAGCTGGCAAAGGACAGGGTTAATTGGGGAGACATGGGAGAGGTCTATGCCCTGCAGTTAGCGTAGTAAAGCTGATGATGATGATGATGGCAGCTGATTTCCGCAACGCTTTCGGTAGCGAAGCACGCCAGGCGAGAGCCGTCGCTAGGTCTTAGTCGGCTTGGTTTCACCGCATGACACGATGTGTCGTGGAAAATGAGCGCTGGAGACCGATGGCCTCACTCATGCTGCACATCCCCCGTTTGCTTCGTCACGCGGTTTCCCATCGCACTCGAGTCGACCGTCGTTAAAAGCGCCACTTGCAGAAGGGCGGCGAGCAGTTCGATATATCGAAAGACCGCCGAATTGGAGTTCGATATACTGAGCGAATTTCCGACAGTTTTGGACAGGTTTTTTCAAGGTGATAATTAGTACCTTCCATATAGTCAATAATTCGAAATATCCAGGTTCGACATATCCGGGCTCGACTGTACCCCATCCGTTACCATGGTTGTGGTTCCATAGCTTGCTGTATTAATACTTTACCATTTTGTACAGCTACCGTCAGGTATAATAAACTATCTTCTTATAAAGCTGGGGCCTTTAAAGTAAAATACTAAGTAAATTGAAAAAACTGGAAGGCGGCACTTCACTCTATATTTGAGCCCTCTGTTGACGGGTTGACGCGGATAACTCCCCAGACAGTTGTCCATGGTAGAGAGAGGGTGTGGTTGATGGTCCTTTGCGATCACAAAAATGAACAAGGGAGGGGAAAACCTCAGTTTGCTTGAGCCAGCGTTTCGACAAGGGGACTTGTCTTCGTCTGGGCCCAGACGAAGACAAGTCCCCTTGTCGAAACGCTGGCTCAAGCAAACTGAGGTTTTCCCCTCCCTTGTTCATTTTTGTGATCCCCAGACAGTTGACAGTTGTACTAACCTGTATATGCCTGAACTTCAGGAAATACAAAAAGTAAAATATCATTCGGTATAAAATGTTTCCTTCAGTTTAGAATTCAAAATCATCCTGCTATCAGGAATTCTTTTTCTCTGTATCGTATTTTCAGCCGTTCATGTAGCATCTGTCTATATTGCTAAGCGTTAAACACAAGAACATCCGACATGAACTCGAATGTGGCACTTCTCACAAAACACGTGGATTTTCCCGTGGAAATGCGCAAAACTTGTCTGTGTTCCTTGCTGAATCACAATGGGGTTGACGCAGTCGAGTGAGCTCACTGCTTCCATGGCTTGATTGCTTCAATGTCACAGCGTTCATCAAGTGGCTAAAACAGAACGCACAACGCAAGCTTTGCAGAGAAAAAGCTTAGATCCTACTGAACCTATGGCAAGAGGCGCAATCAACTTTTACAGTTACTTCGAAAGAAAGCGGTGCCTTACACAAGGCGAAGGCAAGTCCTCTCGTCGGAACGTCGTTTTCATTTCTTTTTATATTACCAAATCTAGCCAATGTCGAAACGTTGGCAAGCACACTGAGGCTTTCCCCTCCGTTCTCCACTTGGTGATTATTAAGAACCATTTACCCAGCCTCTCTCTACTATGTAGGACATTAGGCATCTATGGACAAAGTAGCATGGGTTATGACACGAAGGGATGTTTGCTTTCGAATCATGTTACTTTTCCCGAGCGCAAGCATTAGTCAATTCACGCCACCGATTTATCCCCCCCCCCCCCCCCCCCCCCCATTTTTTTCCTTTGCCACGAATGGTATTAGTACGTTGTCGTTTTCCTGTTTCTGCAGGACAGCCTGTTTAAAACTTGCAGCTGACTCATGCGCAGGTTTTTTGGGGCAAAAGCCAGCTGCACAAAGCTGCCTCCAATAACAACAGGGTAGTCTAACGGGATGGCTGCAGAGTCGAGCGGGTAGATAATTTCGCATCTGCGCTTAGATGCGTAGGCGGTGTGCGAGCTTTGATCGCGGAATGCGCTTTAGCACAGCTGCGGTGTTCAGTACAGTTTTCCACTTTAACTGATGTAGTGGTGCGTCGTGTTGCGTAGTTATAGTACCTCGCTATAGTACCATTAAAATTAAATCTTCGTTTACAGAAACGTTACCAATATTTATGCACACTATAGCTACTATATATCACCTGGCATAGAAAGAATATCTACCTAATAAGTTGGCCTTCATTGCTGCGGAGTGAATTCATTCTTTGCAGGTACCTTATTTAAATGTCTGCTTTTGCATGGGAACAAACTGTTTTGTATACAAGACTTTAAACTGCGCTGCAGTAAACAGCCATTTGACTTCGCTGACCTTCAGACTGTGCCCATCTGTTTTATGTTAAGCGGTCAGAAAGTCTGACAAAGGACAACATAAATTGAGAGAAGAAGCGTCCTTACATAACGTGTTACACTTTATAAAACTAATTAGGAATTCTAACAAAAATACGAGAGAGAGAGAGAGAGAGAGATAGAAAGTCTATATCGCTGTTAATTGCTTATAAACGTTCCACTGATAATAGGCTGCAGAGCCGGAAAGCACTGCTGCTATCCTGGAATATGAAAAGAATTTTCCAGAGTGACGTGCTCGTACAGTCGCAAGCTTTATGAAAGGGAACGCGCGAGACAGATAACCTCCAACCCTACTTGTGGCGATACGCGGTGGCCGCTTACAGAAACTAAACAAAAACTAAAACTAAAAGGGAGGGGCGATCCTCAATTACCAGAAGCAGGCAAGGCCGCAGAACCGTTTCCACCACGTTGCCAAATGTAGCCGCCGCGTATCGCCACAAGAAGGGTTCAGGACTATCTTCCACGAGCTCGCGCGTTCCCTTTCATAAAGCTGACGACCGTACACTGTGACACTGTCCGACCCTATTCGCCGTCGTCATGAATATGAAGATTTTGTCCTCCGCTGTTCTCGGCAGTAACTGGTAATATTATTCAGTTTAGAACCAGGGACCTAAGCTTTGAAACTTCTATTCCTATTGCGTACGGTAGGCCCTGCGCTATGTATTGGTGCCCGAAAAGTAAAACGAAGCACACGTTTGAAAAAATTGCGCTTTTTCATCCGCAACGCTGATAAAGTGAGCATCAAAATTATAGTACTTGTCAGCAGGGCGCGCCAGGTGCGCCCTGCTGACCCCCTGAGCAGAAAGGAGTAAAAAAATGGAGTCAGCTTTCTTCTAACTGCACTCCCTTTTGTGAAAGGGAGTGAGCTATAGAGGACAACTTACTGCCTCCTTTTTACTCCCATGTATGCGTATTCGTAACTAGATTGTAAGTTGCGCATTTGCTGCTAGAGCTCGGCACGATTCAAGTTTTTCTCCGATCTCGTATTTATTTTCGAGGCACCTGTACGAGGAACAGAATTTTAAAAAAGGTGCCGGCCACTCATTCGCATCGCGTTGGCTGCTCTCTACACAGGAGTTGCGCGCATTTTATTTATAAATGCTTCTCTTTACGATTGCATGAAAAAAATGCACTAAGAAAGATTAGGGAGGGAAAGTAACTACGCGAAAGACGTCCTTGGGACCCTTCTGAGGCACAAACATATGCGCGCTCAAACTTTCCGAACTTTCTGATATTGTATCTCCGTGGCGACCCAACAGTGCGTACTCGGTAAGCCTAGCAGCTGCTCAAATTCAGATGTAGAAAAAAAAATTTGGACATTTTGCTGTCGAAAGTTTGCGATACCGACGTCTTGAGACGAACTGAAAGCTCAGCGCAGGATTCATTTGCCGAGAGTGCGCCAAAATGCTGCGTAGACGACGAGTTGCAATGACGCGAGGCTCCCGTTCCGCCAGGTGCTACAAAGATTTTCCGGCGCGATCTGCTTAGGCGCGTGTTCACGCTATATCCCGAATTTAGCTCTGGAGTCGGAAGGTAACCGAAAGCCCAAACCATTGTTTGCTTCGTGCATGTATGCACTAGAAAAGCTTGCGTTTAAATCTGGGTTTCCTAGGGGATAAAGTCTTTCAAAAATTGTTTCGAATTTACGTAAGGAAAGACTGTTAACTGGAGAGGCACAATACTGCAAGCACTGTGACCACATATCGTTAAACAATACGTACCCTGTCAAGGCTTTTTTTTTTTAGATGGCAATAAGTAGTAGTTTAATGTTTGCACTCACTAACGTTAACGGTTGCTGTAAAGTACGTAAAATCCGTGAGGTCGAGATACTGCATCAACAGATGCTCTTTCCCACTACACCCCACCGCGGTGGCTCAGTGGTTTCGGCGCTCCGCTACTGCCCTGAAAGACGCGGGTTCGATCCCGGCCGCATCGACCGAATTTCGATGGAGGCGAAATTCTAGTCGCCCGTGTACTGCGCGATGTCAGTGCACGTTAAAGAACCCCAGGTGGTCGAAATTTCCGGAGCCCTCCACTACGGCGTCCCTCATAGCCTGAGTCGTTTTGGGACGTTAAACCCTAATAAACCAAACCAAATCTTTCCCACTACTTCTTGTTCTTGCTCTTTGGCTCACAAGTCTCCGTTTTCGTTACATCCTTCTCCGTTCTATATTATTTTCAGATTTCAGAAGTATAAAAAATTCGCTGTGGCTTAGCTTGGTTAAGCCCGGTAATTGCGAAAGCAATATCCGTACCTACGCTATGGTACAGCTGGTAGTGTAGCTGGTGATGGTGCTTGTGGTTAGACTTGTGGTGATGCATCGGTTATACAATCCAATCCCCCAATCCCATCCAATCTAATCCAATCCAATCCATTCCATTCCAATCCACTTATATCCAATCCAATCTAATCTAATCTAATGTAATCTAATCTAATATAATCTAATCTAATGTAATCTAATCTAATCTAATCAAGTCCAGTCCAGTCCAGTCCAGTCCAGTCCAATCTAATCTAATCTAATCCAATCTAATCCAATCTAATGCAATCTAATGCAATCAAGGTCAAATGAAGGTCAGTGGTGGTCACCGCCGCGGCACGATGGTGGTCACCGCCGCGGCACGGCAAAGGCGTGAAAGTGCAAGTAGTATTGCTTTCGCAATAAAAGGCCGCGTAACGAAAAACTGAAGGCAGACGAGAGCCAAATACTATATCGATTCCAGCGCGCACACGCATTTTGCCCCCGGAATGACTCCTTTTTCGCGGAGAACGACTTATTTACGGCCGAAAGGAAGCCGCGCGTGTCACGCCTTACATTTGCGTAAAGAATCGCACGTCCCTTCTCGTGAATACCAGTCACTCGCTCCTCCCCACCCTAATTCGCCTCCGCACCTACCAGTGTAGTAAGTAGTGGCTGTACAATGGCCGGTACGAAAACAAAAAAGAACAAACAAGGAATAGAGGATGTTGCCCGGAAGTTGAGCAACTGCCTTGCACACGGTCCGGCGACACTTGAATCGCGCGCAGAGCGCCCGGATGTCTCTAGTTCGCATCGGCTTCCGCCTGCACATCCGTGGACGCTGCACTGAGCACAGTACACCAAACTCTGTAGCGACTACTAGCCGCTGTGTGGCGCGTTCTGAGCGGAAATCGGCGCTCCTCCTGCGGCGTATACGATGACAGGATACACACGGCGTTGTTGCGAAATTCTTCGTCGAAATGGGTTTATTTTTATCGGAAGATGACACTGGTCGTCATTGAAGGAAGGTGGTGCAGTCACTGTTTTTTCCTTACTTGGTAATGTTGTGTGAGTAATGCGAGACCTCAGGGCGGTGAAAGATTATGGTGGTCGGCAGAAAAATAAGGCGTGTACTAAGTATTTCTCTCACTTTGATCGCCGTCTTTTCGTGGCACCCGTCATGTAAAACATGCATGAATGCATAAGATATACAGCGCGTGCTACTAGTGAGAATTCAATTTGAAATCGCTCAAAATGAGCGTCAGGAATTACACGTTATTTTAGCCACGTTTAATTTCAAAATAGACTAGAAAACTAAACTGAAAACGAAGAATATCCAAATGGACTATTATATCATAGTAAACATGGAGACGTCATACGTTGCCAACCCCACGCATCTCTTCATACACTTTTGAAGTCACTACGTAGTACAAAGAACATTGAATGCCGGCACTCGAGATCGCGTCCGAGTTTATGATCAGCTTAGTCCAGCTGTTTATTCAAAGTTAACTATTTTCGCCTTCTTCAGTTTCATCATGATATGCGGTGTTGTGTGTAGTGCCTCATCTCTAAGGCTGATTTCGGCAACGAGGATTTACTGCACTTATGCCTCAGTGTATGGGAGGTGAGCCCGGCATTGCGAAACTGTAGCTGTTCTCAGGGCTGTTAGATACGCAGCCCCGCTCACAAATCACAACCCGATCGTACAGACACGCTTCTTACACATTCTAATTAATAGCATTAGAAGGCTCATCAGCGAAAAAAACACTGCTCTGTTAGCGCTCATAAAATTCACTGATTGGTCGATGCAGTTATGACGTCATCAGGTCACATGACGTTGCCACCTCCACTCGCCGTCTCTCCCCCCACTTCCGCTCCTTCTCTCCACCTGCATCGCCGGAAGCAGAATTTTCATTACAGCAAGGGAAAAAAACCTTATAAATTCTATTTCGCTGATTCTATTGCTATGGCATTACCCCACACGTAATGCAACTGCAGTGTCCCTATAGCATTTTCTGCGCCTAAGGAACCTTCTCCTGCAATACCTTTCTGTTTATGCATCACCAGAGGAACGAACTGCAGATTGATAGGTGTGCTGGCCTTTTCCCTTAAAGACCGGACGCTAGGAAAACATAAGGGGATGGGGGGGAGTAGGGGGGGGGGGGGGGGGGGAACAGAGAGGAGGACACTTGTAGTGTAAACAAAATTATTTCTGCGCTCAGCATTGCCCATAGCGAACGAAAAGTGTCGGCGCGGGCGTCGCCCGTTTTATTGACCGACTTGTCCACCAAGTACGCGAGCACCTTCGCCCATCCGGTCGTTGCATGCGTCCGTGCGTCCAGAGTTCGCGTACACAACATGCGTCCAGAGCTGGTCGTTTATCACCCCCCAACGTGCGTTACCTCTACTGCCGCACTTCCACGTGCTTGGTCGGTATACGCGTACGCGTTCTTCGACGAAGAATGCAACTCTGCCCGCACGCTCTTTCCCGTTCTCTTCCTGCGAAGCTGAGCTGTCGTTTTTTCTTTTTTCCGCCTTCGGCTTATTTTCTCGCCTCCTTTCTTCTGTCTTGCACGTCGCTCATTGTCTCTTATGTGTTTTTTTGTTCCTTTTCCCACCTTTTTAGGCGCCGCTCGTCGACTCGGGTGTCTGTCGCTTCGCACTTCGTCCGAAGGCCCTACCGCTGCCGCTCGCGCTCTGTCTGAAAAGTGGAAGCGCTGTTGCCCGGCTAGTTGAACGGAACGCTGGGAAAGGTGACAGCTAGTGCCAGGCGACGAAGGCGCGGCGGGTGCGGCGTCAGGTGTGCTCGCGACTGCTGTGACGACGGACCCCGCGTCTGAGGCAACCATGACGACGACTACGACGACGACCGCGACTACCCTGGACGCTTCCAAACTGGAGGACGACCAAAAGCAGGTGAGAGCCTATCTGATGTAAGTCAGCTTGATAGCCGGCTTCTTCGCACGACAGATATTATGTGCATATTAATTATCATTATTATAGTATTAGCCTAGTGTTTATTGCAGAACAATAATTACAGGAACATAGGGAGACGCAGAGTTGACTGGACGGATTGCGTATGTGAGGGCAGACAGTAAAACGAATTCTTTCGCCTGCGAGCACTGTCAACTGCTAGTGCTACTCGTCTCACCTACTTTCAACCGTTGTCTAGTGTACTGGCAATCACCTTTTATCTCGGCCACTTTATCTCGGCCTGAAAAGGCAAGCTGCAAACAGACAGGGCGAGTTGTAGGCTAAAGAAAAGTGGTCGGATTAACGGCGTGACGTCATCGGGGAAGATGGCAGCTTCCCGCTTTCTACGGGCGGTCGTAAAAATCTGACCAGGCCAAAGATTATGCACAATTCACTCCGATAACTGTGCGCCTAAACTATGGGCCGAGATGCTTGCTCTTAATGCCTACTGCATACATTCTGACTCTTCTAACGTTCTGATCCGTCCTCTTCCGTAGTTTTGTTTCGTCCTCAAATCAAATGTGCGCTAACAGGGTGAACGAGTACATATTTTGGTAGCGTCAGGGTGCTCTGCTAGTTTGTTTACAGCTCACTCGGGGCCGTGCCTAAGCGGGAGTAAATTAACACAGCGCTTACAGCCTCAGTCGACCTTAATGTAAATTGTATATAATTACTTTTGCTCTGTCACTGATAGGTAATCGCCAGCATATTACGACTAATAAACCGATCCGTTGAACGCCCTGGTTAGTCGCAGCCCCCGTGCGTTACAGGAGCCTAATTTAAGTTTAAAAAGGGAACACACAAGAAAAGATTCACCCTGATTTGTGACGTGTCCATCCAAATGCTGGGGATGTGTGAACGCTACGTGTATCAGAGTACACACCGCCAGGCCCTATATACTGATTAATATGAAAGCATTAGATGGCTATATCGCGTCGTTAAAACTTGTCCGCACAATTGTGTCGTCAAGTGCAGATAAATGTGCAAAAGTTGGAGGTATTATATAGTGCGTGGGGAGATCTTGCTGTGGGAAAAATTTGGTACAGGAGTTGCAATTACTTAATTACACGCTAAAATTACACTTGGACGTCAGAATAGCCATGTACGTTGATATAGTGTGTGAACGTTTTGCTTTCGCATTGCTCCAATGTGGGCCGCCGCAGTGATCTATAAGTTATTTGAAACTAAGAGCGTTTTAGTCCTTACGGTGCAGGTGTATACAGCAGGCAGATGGGCTCGTGCTCCGATAACTGTAATATCTATGTGAAAATTTGAACCTAGCCTATACAGCAAGAAATTTCCTCATTCCAAAAGCACCCCGCGCGATTTCAGTCTGAATAAGTATGCCACATTCTGCAAAGTCGCAGATTATAAAGGCAAAGCAGCGATAACTTTTGCATTGATTTTTTAGGCTGTGTCCTATACTACCGCCGACATGTCAAGAGCTGCTGTGTTTACTCTGAATCATTGTGCACATTGAGCAGTGTTCTTTTTGTTGTTGTTTTTAAGGTTTGCATGGAGTGTTCTGCAATTTTCATGTGTGTGCGTAGCGCTCCTGGAAACGCCTGTGTATCTTGCTTGCGGGGAAAATGCGCCTCTTGTACCACGTGCATGCCCGATCCACACCTTATGAATGCAGTGCCGTCTTGTCATCCTGACTGTTTCTTGTGACGCGAATCTCAAAAGTGCGTAAAACGTTACGGGTTGCCACATCCTCCGCAGATGTTTTTATGGATGATTGCTCCGCTTTAAGTGAACGCCGTCGCGAACGTAAAGCCTGTGTCATAGCGTTAGGAAATTGTCAAATGACCGCGCTGTTATTCGTTTCTTGGGTATCGATGCGCCGAACGCTAGGACCAAAAAATATCGTATAATACTTTTTGCCTCGTTGGATTTGTCTGATTACCTGTGCAAAAGGCTGCAAAGCAGCTGCCGGGCGTTTTTGTGCCTGAAATAAGGGCGCCGAGAGCTACCTAATTGAATTTGTGCCAAGGCATCTTCAAAGTCTCTTAAGGCAAAGAATAAAGACTTACTATTACACATCGACTGAGGAGAGAAGATGCTTCCAAGCTTTGTAGTCTTTGTCTACTTAATTTCGAAACAAACCAGCTTGACAGGATATCGCCAGTAACACTTTTTATTTTCTTTACAATGCATCTCGAGGGCAATCACCTCATGAAATACCTGCAAGGAGCGTCGTCAGCAGTTTTAATCTGCAGAAAATGAGCTTTTCTTTTCCTCCTTATGTAGTTCGTATGTTTCACAAAATATTTTTCTTCGCTCTCTAAATCAGCCGCGGACTTTGCTCTTAGTTTTCGTGTTCAATATTGTTTACTATAATGAGTCATCAGCGCATGCAAGCTTTATCGGCTATGTGGTGAAAAAAAAGTTATTACAAAAAAATTTCATCTCAATTGAACTCAAAACAGCGCAAACGCTCGCTAATTCCTTGAACTCTGCTGTCACAGCATTTCTTTGCACTGGTCATGAGGTCATAATTTGCGTAAATGTAGCTACTTGAGGGCAGAGTTCGAGACTACACCGGTAGGCGGGTGTAGTCTTTAGAACGGGGTGTAGTCTTTAGTCTTTAGTCTGTAGACAAACTTTAGAATTTAAACCCGCCCCGGTGGCTCAGTGGTTACGGCGCTCGTCTACAGAGCCGGAGAACCCGGGTTCAAACCCGACCGCGGCGGCCGCGTTTCGATGGCCGCGTTTCGAAAAGGCGCCCGTGTCCTGTGCGATTACAGTGCACGTTAAAGATCTCCACGTGTTCGAAATTATTCCGGAGACCTCCACTTAGGCACCTCTTTCTCTCTTTCTTCTCCCACTTCCTCCTTTGTCTTTTTCCTTACGACGCGGTTGAGCTGTCCACCGAGATATGTGAGACGGATACTACGCCATTTGCTTTGCTCAAAAACCAATTTAAAACAAAACAATTAAACAATTTCAGCTTAAACAACTTTATTATGCGTGTTTAATAAGTATTGGTTTGCGTCCGCTATATTGCTGACACCATTCATACGAACCGTAAAATTATGTTGCGGCTCTTGAGGTTGCCCCTTTTCGATTACAAGAGAAAGGAAGATTCCAAAGCAAAATGAAATTTCATGCGTTTACATCCGCGTCAACGAGAGAGAATAGCGATTAGCCTGCACTTGCATGTTAAGAAGGCCATGCAGTGTTAGAATTGTCTCTCATCAAAAACAGCAAAAACTGCATTGCTGGTGATTGCTTTCGTTGCCTCAGCCAAGTATACGACCGGCAAATAGAGCGACATATCAGGCAAATTTTTCACCATTTCGGCTCCGTCTGTGCCTGACCACAGTGGAGACCAATTTCCCTTTGAGCGTTGTCCCTTTTGTTGTTATTTCTATCCCCTGGAAAATTTTCCGAGGACCTGAACATCGATCTCGGCCTTCAGATTCTGGTATTTTCTGCGACCATTATAACTGCCAACAGCGCATGAGCACTACGACAGTATAAAAGCAATAAAAGAAAAAAAAGTTCACTCTAACAGCTTGTCCTTGGTCTCCCAGCATTTGCCTATTTTATGACTACATCGCTGCAATTCATTCTCTGCTGTAGTTGCACATATCTCCTTCTCCAAATTGTCTAGTACACCGGTTATTTGCTCTGCGAATTACGGCCTGCCTGAATAATTTCATTTTCTTACTTTAATGCAGAATATCATAAACTCATTTTCCCCACGTGTCCATTATTTCGCTTTCTCTTCGTGTCGTATTGTTACTCGACGTTCTTTTTTTTTTTTGAAGACTTCTTTTACGCGATAGCGTATACAGCTCGTTCGGTCGAAAAGCCGTCGGCGTCGTAGTAGTAGTAGTTGTAGTTCTCAGCACCGCGCGATGGAAATATTCGGGGGCCGCGTAAAAAACGTTGCAGGACTCCTGTGCTGCGCTTATGAGTTTCTTCTTTATCCCTTCGCTCACGGCGCGGTTCAGGTGTCCACCAAGATGTGAGACACATACTGCGCCATTTTATTTTCTCAAAAACCAATTTTCATTTTCAAGGCGTCGCGCCGTACGGCCGATGGCTTTCCGGGGGACTCCCTGGCAGCGCTGCAACGCGCTTCCACTTTTCACTTTTCTTCCACGCTTCCACGTTCCACTTTTAAAGGCAACGCTTAAGTCTTCCGTTTTATTGCGAAAGCAATACTACGCCAGGTCTCACCGCTCGTCGCGTGGACCGTGGACCCCCGCAGCCCCCCGGGTTGCCTAGCAACCCGGGTAGCTACTCGGGTAAGCTCGGGTAGTAACTCGGGTAAGAGCAACATGGGTCGCAAAATCCCGACGGGTGGCTGGGTTAGATAGAAACAGCCACCTGCCAGTGCAATGGCGCATCGCTTAACCGCTGCGCCACTGCGCTGGTAGTGGTATATGAGGACTCGCCGCCATCTCTGAATCTCAAGTAGGAATTACCAGTTCAGCATACATGGGCAATAACCCACTAATGATATCATGCCACACCCCTAAGGTGGAGTTTAAGTGCCCCCTCCAATTGAAAAACTCGGTTTAACTACGCTACACACCTATCAATTTTTTTTCTATTTTTCGATCGCCACAAGTGAACAATCAGGCAACAAGGATGTATGAGATGGGCTCCAGCCATCTAACGAAAAGGCGATAGCCTGCAAACAACGCGGACGTGACTGCGAGTGTAAGGCAGAAAGATGACGGGCCTTAGTCACTCCTGATAGACCACTCAGCGTAGACACCACTCGAGATATCTTTGACAATGCACTCGGGATCAACACTTTCACGACCAAGTCGCAACAGTAGCACTCCTTGGGTTATGGGACGCTCTCGCGCCCGTAGCTCAAGAGGCTTCCTGCTGAACGGGTGACAAGATAAGCTCGTGTACGTTACTCCTTCGCCCAATGACACAGTGCTGGGAAGTATTGAAGAAGCATAGCTTGTTGTACCAGTTGGTGCATGGTAAGTGGAAAACCAGCGAAAAAAAACGAGTTCACAAGGAGGAGAAGTACACAGGACAACGCTGGAAACAGAACTAAAATATTCTTTACTTGGTGAATCGCCAACAACAGAACAGGGCGCACATGCGCGAGAGCAACCACAAACGCTATCAAAACAAGAACAAAATTGATTAAGCGACGGAAGATTGCATGTGACAGCCTATGTCCCATTCATGAAACTGCTGTTTTGCCGTGAACCTGACAGAGCTGTCGCTGACGCATTCAGTTCCTAACTGCTTGATTTTGAAGGCTTCTAGGATTTCTCGTTAGATTTACGTTTTACCACGGCCGATGGTTCTGACATTATGGAACAGAGGGGTGCAGTCTTTGCAGTGGTTGCAATGTCTTTGCAGATTTGCTGTGTTGCCTGGCTGCAGCGAAATGCAATGCTGCCTCATACGCTCGTTGACGCACTGGCCTGTTTGACCTATGTATGCCTTGCCACAGGACAGTAGGAGCGAGTAAACAACATCGGTTGTGCATTGGTGATCAGGCTCAGGTGCTTGACATTGCTGACACTGACATCGGGGCTGGGCAGTGACGTCAGCGAGACGAATGCTCTCCTTTCTTGAAGCTTTTTCGTGAAGTTAATCTCTTTGCGATGCAAAAGTATAGCAAAATATCGTTAGCCATCAAAAAAGTTCGAAAGAAAGGACCATTGCTAGATAGTCTTTGTCTTGCGAGTTTAGAGGTCGCATTATCATGCTACCACATTTATCAACGACATATTAAATATGTTGCAGTCAAATATCACACGTGTCTGAACTGTATAAAAGTATTTGGTAGCTTTTCTTTTTAGAGCGGAATCGTTAATCCCGTGCCAATTTTTGAAACATGCGACATTTACAGCACTTTGATAAGTTTGCATAGAACATAGCGCTTAAATACTGCCGCTCTGCCACAAGCCTTTTTTTTTAGATAAAGACCTGCAAAAGTAGACAAATAGACGTCCCTGGGCCGAGTTCCACAAGTTTTATTTTAAAAATCTATACCCTCCATAGCGACAAAAATAACTGAGCACAAATAAAAATGTACACATATTTAATCAATTTTCAGGTACCTAACATCAAAATATTTTATGTAACTCATAATCAAGTTTGGAAGCACGTAAGCGCTGAATTCCACCTCTTAATTATTAATAATTTCTGGTGCTTCGAGAAAATTTTCAGGTCCAAACCAATTGGGGCTCTTCTCTTTTCAGTCATAAGGCTAGAGTATATAAAAATTTCAAATAAATTTAAGATGTCGACTAGCCACCCTTTCTTCGATGTTACTTGATGCCACCCAGCTGATTATCAGCCGCATGAGTACATCTAATAGCCTTCCCTTTCACAGCAGAATTATTAGGACGCTAATAACTTTTAGTGGGACTGTGAGCGCACCATGTTAGATGAATCTTATCGACATTGCGGTGACAAATACGCAGTCCAGAGAAATTCCCAACTAGGCAAGTCATTATCAGTTTATCTGAGCGCTGCTCAAGAAAGAAGGTTTTCTGGAGTGTTGTTAGTTTTATTAACTGCCATGAAGTCTGTCTTTCTCGCCGCTCAGTATAGTGAGCTTTAGTTTGACGTTAGACCCGATGAAAGCACGATCACTAGTATGATGGCCCGGTACAGTGAAACAACAAAAATAAATACATCTTCGTCTTGATGCAAGGTTGCTAATGACGTAGAGATTAGATGTAATGCTCAAAAAGAAAAATGAGCCCAGGCCGCAGAAGTCTGTGTCTGTTTGTTATGCTTTCGCAGATATTTTCTACTGTTATTTTTTTTATGCAGAAGCGATTTCAAGGACGTTCAGAAAATTTTGTCGCTCAATTAGAGAGTTTGTCCTAAGGGAAGGTGGACTTGACGAAGATTATTATATTCTTTTCAAATTAATTCTGAGATGAGCAGCCAATTCAAGGGAAGGCAGGTAAGGCGGGAAGAGGATTTATACACAATAATTTTATTTATATTGAGACTGTACTGCTACCGGTGGTGTCATTGCTCTGTCGAAGCAAGATTGTCTTGTTAAGGATATTTGGCTGTTTCGAAAGATGCCATGAATACTTCAGGAAGGACCAATCCTTAAAGGCCAACCTTGACCTGAACTTTCCGTCAGCCATCTTTCCTGTTGCCCAAACAATCAAAGCCAGCCACGTAGCCAAGAATATGTGATAGTGCAAGTGTAACTTAAATTTGTAGAGATCGGGAGCACCAATACAAAAACGATCTTTACAAAAATCGTGCCTCATCATTTTTTGTTTCCTTAGTCCCCGGCTGCACCTGAGCGTGCTTCCGTGTCGGGTTGTTACACTAGAAACAAGCCTGGCAGTTTTGAGCCTCAAGGGTTTCTTTCCCAAAGTTGGCGCCGCAGCTTTAGCGACAAAAAAGAAAAGAAAACGCAGCTCGTAACCCGGAAGACGAAGGCGCGGAAACTTGACAGATTGCAGTTGGCTTCTGTTTGACGTTCACCCTTTGTCTAGGCCTTTTGGGCAATGAGCGCCTGTTACCTTACTTCGCTGGTTTTCTTACAGCCACGTGTAGTTCGCGGCGTATTTTTACGACCGTTTCTTGCGTTGTTGTGTGCGCCTTCATGACGCAACTGTGTTACGCGTGCGCACCTGCTAGCGGGACGTCCTCTCTGTCGTGCGACCGTCGAAATGCGTGAACGCGCTCTCGTGCGCCGTGACCGAGCGGGGGCTTCTGTTTTCCTTTCGTTTTTTTTTTTCTGTGTGTGTGTGTTTGTAAACCGTGCCGGCGAGCCCGCCAAGCTCTTCGCTTTCGTCATCTGTGACGGGTTCCATAACGATGCGCCGGAACGCGCTAAATTTAGCCAAGGCCTCCGATCTCGGGGTCGGGCCTGGCCGTGAGTGAGTCATCCAGAGTTGCCCGTACCGCGCAGTGAGATCGGGGTCGAGGAATGGCAGTTCGTAAGGCTTTCCTGCGAAATCTACCGTCGCGATTTTTTTCCCACTCTGCTAATCGATATGACTTTCTTAGATAGAGATAGATGCAGAGAGAGGGGATAGGCAGGGATGTTAACCAGAAAGGATTCCGGTTGGCTACCATGCACAGGGGAAGGGAATGAGGGGATTAAAGAGGGAAGAGAGAAGGTACGGGTAACAGTCACAATCTGTCAATCAAGGCAGTCTCTCTCAAAAAACAACAGTGCCTTATAACTCATCTCTTGTGTGAGTGCCCTGTGTTTGTGACCGAAAGACATAAGCTGCGTTGTGCTCTGGGCCGCCTTGATCCTCGCCCTTTCACTGAGGCGAAGATCCTCGGTCCGTGCATGGCCACAACAGTCGACTGCCATCAAGGCTTATATGACTTCCTTAACACTCGTTCATATAGTGGAAGGGAAGACTGCCACTACAGCCGCGTAAAAAATAAAGAAAAAATAAGCGAAAGACAGGGGTGCACACGCATGCAGAAGCGACGTCGTCAAGAAACGATGCCGAGAACTATCTATCGATCGTAGAGTGCACTTGCGTGCACCTGTGTCCATGTTCCCCATCCCTTCGAGTTAAGCCATGGGACCGCTAAACTTAGCGACAGAGAGAAGCTCTTTTAATGGAAAACAAATTTTTAACCGCCGTTTAAGCAGCGCTGAAATGCTGCTCACGTCCAGATTCGGTCGACATCACATTTAATTATGAGGCAACTGCGGAAAATTGTATGATGTTGTTATCAACATATTGTTGTTAATGGTCGAACCTTCCGAAACGTAGCAAAATTTTACTTTTCAAGTTTGACCTCTACTCGCACCGGGTATTTAAGACGGCGAAAGAAAACCATAGGGGTGTTTTTTGTTTTTTTCCAATAAACAGCAAAAACTATCATATGCCGCAGCGGTGGCCAAGTGGTCTGAGCATCCGCCTCGCATGTGGGAGGTGCGGGGTTCGATTCCTAATGCCGCCGGGTACCCACCGGTGATGCAGAGGGTACAAGCTTTCCCCTGGCATGGTGCTCGGCTTCTATATGCTGAAATACCTCGGAAATGGGTCTTTGACGCCACCTTGAGTAGAGGAAAAATGCCTTGTGCCATGGCGCTCTTTGGCCGCAGATGCATCATTATTCGAACTATGTTCGCTGGTTGAAGCATCTGGTTGAAGTAAGTGTATTCCTTCACCGTCAGCGCTTCTCCGTTGTCATATTCGAGCCTAATCTCTGTTCGCCATGTGTCAAATCGCAAATTATCGGGTCGTAGTCTTCCTTTTAGGCACGTGAATGTTTAAGGTCTTAACGAAACCATGTCTAAATGTTAACTAGGCTTTCACCTTTGAAATTCGACACAATTAATTACGAGATAATTGAAAGGTGCAGATTATAGCCGAACAGCTGAGTGGGTATGGAAATTCTTTTACATGGCTACTCCTTGCGTTGTCTTCTAAGAGACATGCGATTTTCGGAAAAATAAAACAACCTCGTCCACAATGTCGTGTTCAGTATAGTGTAAGATTTGTGGGTTGTGTGGTTTTAACGTCCCGAAGCGACTCAGGCTATGAGGAATGCCGTAGTGGAGGGCTGCGGATCACCTAATTCAAACCACTTGTGGTTCATTAGCATGCGCTGACATCGCATAGCACACGGCCGTTTTTGTATTTCGCCTTCATCGAAATACGACCGCCGCGGCCGGAATCGAACTCGCAACCTTGGAGTCAGCATCCGAACACCAGAGCCACCGGGGCGGGTATCCGGTGAAAAAGAGAAAAGGTTTTGTTACCCGGCGACAGCAGCAGTGTGGATAATAGATAAAGCAGTTTATTAAAAGCAGAAACTATTCAATAACCTACGCAGAAGCCAGCTAAAAACTGAAGCCATTCAAAAACATATCGCATTTTGTACTCGATGACTTTCTTTATTCTAAAGCTGTGATAAAACTTCGCGGGAAAAGACATTGCTAACTTGAGCTTGACGGGAACAATAGCAATCAATTTTAACTGTCGTCATCAAGTGCGGCAGTCATTTGCAGATTCCGTACCGTGATGTATAGGTTTCCATGATTTGGTTGATCGCAACATTTGTTGAGAGGCTCGTCTCCAAGTGCTGCGCCGCAGGAAGTGAGAGGGGCGAGGAGCGATAATCTTTCTCTCGGCAGGAAAGGCGTCGAGCCCACGACCTTCGCTGGAAGACGTAAACAGGCCCCGCTCTTTGTTACCACTAGCGTCTAAGTTCCTCTTTTAGAATGGGGGGTAAGAGCGGCGATAACCGATAAATATTCGAGAAAATAAAGCTGGCAAACAGATAGCGGCGGCCCCAGCCAGGCGCATAGATTGCGTCTCCCTTCCGTAACCTGTGGGCGGGACGCTGATAGGGGAATTCCAGCGCCCGTTGCGGGAACAATGGGGCTGCGATAAGTGTGTACTCTGGGGGCTCGCCTCGTGATACGACGTCGATTGCAGCCCGAGGAGACCCGAGGACAATCCTCCGCCTCAGGGGAATAACTGTTGTCGCCTGTTTGCGTGTGCCGATATCAGCAATTCCATGCAGTGAAACCCGGAGAAACGCCGCCGCGGTGGCTCAGTGGTTATGGCGCTCGGCTGCTGACCCCGAAAGACGCGGGTTCTATCCCGACCGCGGCGGTTGAATTTCTTTGGCGGAGAAATTCTAGAGGCCCGTATACTGTGCGATGTCAGTGCACGGTAAAGAACCCCAGGTGGTCGAAATTTCCGGAGCCCTCCACTACGGCGTCCCTCTTAGCCTTAGTTGCTTTGGGACGTTAAACCCCATAAAACCAAACCAAACCGAAACCCGGAGCGAATAGCAGTTACAGCGGAAGACGACTCTACCCGGAATCCACTGAATGCCAGGGGTGGATTTAACAGAGAAGAGCAAAGGGCCACTTTAATTTCATTTTTGAGAAGGAAAACGGCCCAGAAATATATGGTTCAAATAGACTCCTCCCCCCCTCCCAACCGCCCCTTCCAATAGTGACCCATAAATTCGCCTCTGCCGAGTGCGGTATTTATACCAGTATTAGGTTCGTGGCCAGTCATTAGACTGCACATACGTGCTGCATTAATGTAATTCTGTCCAATAATTTCAAACACCAACTAATCACCACCCACGATAGCGGCACAGCACATTCGATGAGTGATCAGGCAAGCAAACGGAAAACGTGTCCGTTTCTTGTCCTGCCTTCCTTAATTGTCGCGTCATACGATCGCGACAAAATTTCTCCACGTCTTCCTTCGTCAGTCATTGCGCCATAGCTTAATATTACCTCGTTGTACCATAAGGAGCCAATCGGCCAATGTGGGCGGTTCTCTCTCATGCGTGCTGCGTGCAACGCAGTTCAAGCTGTGCAATAGGCCAGCACGTGACACGACTGCGAGATTCCTGACGCGTCGCGCGTCACTTTCCCAAAGACGTAGCCCAGGCAACGCTGCACCGTACTACGCTCGTGAGTGATACGGCGGCTCGGTATTTGCCACGCATTGCAGCAGCCTGCCTTCCACGCCGCCAGCACGTGTACCGTTCAGTGCTCGCGTGACGCTCTCCCGTCGGCGCCAGCGGGGATGACGCTGTCGGCGCCCTTGTTACGCCTGACCCTCGATTCGACGCGGTTTTTTAGTGCGTGCGAAGAAAATGTCAGCGCAGCGGGGCGGCGATGTGGCGAAGCGGATCGTCACGGTCGGAAATCTGCCCGAGTGGCGACAACGGCTGCTACGCGCCGCTTTCTCTGACAGGGCGGTTTCGTTACAAGATGTGCTTCCGCTTACGTTACCGAAGAATATTATTTATTTTATTGTGTTGATGACAAGACAGTGAAAGTAATTTAGGAATGAAATTGAGTAAGAGATAATTCCGAAGAAACACTATAGCCAAACGGGCGAGTTGGTGGTACATATTGAAGGCCAACAGCGCAACGACGCAGACAGAGTGGAAGAAAACACAGGACAAGCGCTGACTCACAACTGAAATTTATTCAAGGAAAGCAGTACAACTTTATAGAAAAAGTGGCCAACTTATCAGCTAGTACACAGATAAAACCCATGTTTCTACGTGGCATCGAGGTATGCAACCTCACTGTCATATAATGAAATAGATGGCTTACTGACGCATAACCTTGTTTTTTTCCTCATGTGATATGCTTCCATAATCTCACGAGTTAATCGGGACGGGTGTTTGTCGAGGATATCACAGTAAGGCAATGAAGGAAAACAAGATTGGCAGTCTCGAACATGGTCAACTAGACTATTAGATTTGTTATCTTCCAGATTATTTGCACGCTCTTTCAAACGTGTATTGATGCAATGCCCCGTCTGCCCGATATATATTTGTCCGCATGACATTGGGATTTTGTATACTACCTCTTCTGTGCATGGCACATACATTGTTTCGTGCTTAACCCCACAAGTTGTTTCAGATTCTTTTCGTTGCTCAGCCTTTTTTTTCCAAAAACATATCACATGAGGTTTTGCGTCAGTAAGCCATCTATTTCATTATATGACAGTGAGGTTGCATACCTCGATGCCACGTAGAAACATGGGTTTTGTCTGTGTACTAGCTGATAAGTTGGCCACTTTTTCTATAAAGTTGTACTGCTTTCCTTGAATAAATTTCAGTTGTGAGACAGCGCTTGTCCTGTGTTTTCTTCAACTTTGTCTGAGTCGTTGCGCTGTTGGCGGCCTCCGAGGAAAGCCATTCAAGGGCTCTATAAGTTCATGTAACATCGGCCGTGATTTAGGCCACAGGAAGGTTGTTATATGAACCATAGGAAACATAGACCCGAGCTTTCAACGATACGAGCTTGTGGGTCATGGCTTGGCTTTGTCCTGGCGCTGAGGCTGACTAGCGCGACGCTCGCTCGACCTTTAATGTTAGAAGCAGCGCAGCTGGGAAAGGAGGTTAAACTAAAAACGCTCTTCGAACAATGGGTAATTTAATAAAAAATCAAATAAACGCGCTAATGTCCTGCGCAGAAGGACACCTTTCTTTACCGATGTGAAACACAGCTCTAATGACATTGATCAATAAATTTCCGTGATATTGCTAGAGTTCAGGTGAAAGTCCTTTATTAGGTAAGTAACGCGCAAGGCTAATGGAAGGGGTAACGATGAGTAGGCAGAGTCTTCATTGTTTGCATGACCGCCCATGGCTTCGCCACCGAACTTTCCGAGATCGCACCCTACCGTTCGAACCACCGCCCCCTCCAGCAACTGGCTCTAATGTACAAATTGTATTTGCAAGATATGGCGTCTGTAGTGGCTTGCTGAGATACAGCGAGCTGTTCAGCTGAAGTTAACGAGACGGATTTTTTTAGTTGCTCAGCGTATACCTGAAACCGATGCCTCCTCCAGAATTTATTCTTTACTGCAGAGACTCGGTTCACAGACTCGAATTCAGAAATTGAGTACGCGTTTATACAGATTTTGTGTTCTGCCTCGTGATACCCTAACTATGACAGAGTCGCAGCGAGGTCGTCGGCTTAGGAGCACGCCCCATTTGCGTCATGAGAGATCAGGGACAAACGTACGCAGGGTTCATCAATGACAGGCCTGACAAACCGGCGAGATTGGCATCAATATAAACGCATCTGTCGATAAAGGCATTGCAAACGCAAAAACCTGCCCACATGTCAAGCAGTCGCTAATTGCTGGGAGCAAGGTTTATTTCTTGTCTAATACAGAGTCCCGCCCTGAAAATTTATGTGGTGGTGGTGGCAGACATGCCCGGACCGACTAAATATCCGTGGTCGGCACAAATCAGTGCCAGATGTGAAAACCAATGAAACAGAGGAGGCCAAGAAGCTTTAGACAGGAAAACGAGCTACGGCAGATTGACGGATACTGTAGTAACTGAGGGAGTAATTACTCATTGACATCCACCCGAGCGCAGCCATACGGCTACAAAAGAAATCTATACACAGAAACTTTGTAGCTAAAATTCGTCCTGGTTCGGAGTTCGAACTCAGGACCACCGCTTCACAGGAGGTGCCGCTCTACCAAGTGAGCTTGCCGGAACGGCTAGCTGAACCTGAGCGGAACGGCTCAGTTGGTCGAGTGACTGCTCCGGTGAAGCGATGGTCTCGCATTCGAACCCTGATCCAGAACGTATTCTTCTTTAACTATGAATTTTATGTGCAAACTGTATAGCCTTCCTTTGTAGCCGTATTGCTGTGTTTGGTTGGATCCCAATGTGTAATTATTTTCTTGTTACGAATCTGCATCACCTTGGGGGATTCCCCTGATCATTTGACCAACATTGTCATAACTCTCTGAAGGGGCGAAATGGGAAATATTTTGACAGCGGTGAAATAAATACTCGAAGGTGGTTTTGTATTCCGTGCACGCGTACATTGTCTTCGCATAGCACGCGTCTAGGGGATGTGTCTCCACACTGTATCTGCCAACTCAGTTAAAGGTGCACTGAAGAGGATTCTGAACTCGTCTTTTTGCCGCGGGAACTCGATCTACACGTTCCTAGCATTCTTAGAAACTGCAACTTATTGCCCTGTATGGCCGATTTCCCTAATTAAATCGAATTAACGTCCGGCTCCCGCCCTTTTTTTTAATTCTGCCTCGTACGATGGGCGGAGTCGACCAACGCGTGAAGTTCCTTTCAGCCAGCTCCGTCGAGGCTTTGCTTTCGCTTTATTTTGTTTTTTAGGTTTCCATGAATAAATAGTTTCATCCGCAGATAATATAGCCGCAAAATAAGCCCGCAGAAATAAAAATACGCGCGGACTATTTGCTACTACGGACTACTACGTATTACTCCGCCGATGGCAAAGCGGCAAGCCGCCACCAGACTGGGTGAAAGGCACTCCACGCGTTGGTCGACTCCGCCCACCGTACGAGGCAGAATTCAAAAAAAAGGCGGGAGCCGGCCGTTAATTCGATTTAATTTGGGAAATCGGCCATACAGAGCAATAAGTCGCAGTTTCTAAGAATGCTAGGAATGTGTAGATCGAGTTCCCACGGCAAAAAGACAAGTTCAGATTCCTCTTCAGTGCACCTTTAAGGCACCTCAATTCGTTTAGGTCTTGCATGCTCAGTGTGAGTTGGAGGGGTATGCATGTGTCGTATCGCACCTCCGTAGATACTGTACAGCACCACTGTGGGCATTGCACAGTACAGTCTGCGTCATCCCCTGTGTGTAGAACGCTCCACCGAAGCCCACCGAAGCCCACAGGAAATAAAGATATGCAGCAGCCCATGACTTTCGCTTTAAGTGTATGTATACACGCTGCTTGTATACTCATGTGGCTCTACTTCAGGCCAATCCTTTTGTATACAACCAAACGGATGCGGTAAGGTGCGGCTTTGTGTGCCGGTATATGTATGCACCGACGAGCGCTCAAGCAAGGGTGACGCAGACTGTAAGGTCCCTTCAAATGGGAGAGAACAAAGTGCGGGCATTCAATTAATTATAACCTCATAATTATGTTTTACAGCCTCACTTTTTTGTTTTCTAACTAGTTTTGCATTTTGGTTCAGAATATCGAAATGTAATTTTGGTTTGGTTTATTGGAGTTTACCGTCCCAAAGCGACTCAGGCTATGAGACGCCGTAATGAAGGGCTCCGGAAATTTCGACCACCTGGGGTTCTTTAACGTGCCCTGACATCGCACAGTACACGGGCCTCTATAATTTCGCCTCTACCGAAATTCGACCGCCGCGGCTGGGATCGAACCAGAGTCTTTCGGGTCAGCAGCCGAGTACCATAACCACTGAGCCACCGCGGCGAAAAGCAATTTTAAAACTTAGGAGAAACTAAGAAACCATTTTTCTTTTTGTGCAAACCGCTGTTTCTTTTCTTATCGGACGGACCTGTAGCTCTGTAGATGTTGTACAGCACCTCTGTGGATGTTGTACAGCACCTCAGTGGATGTTGTACAGCACCTCTGTGGATGTTGTACAGCGCCTCTGTGGATGTTGTACAGCGCTTCTGTGGATGTTGTACAGCGCCTCTGTAGATGTTGTACAGCGCCTCTGTAGATGTTGTAGAGCGCCTCTGTAGATGTTGTACAGCGCCTCTGTAGATGTTGTACAGCGCCTCTGTAGATGTTGTACAGCGCCTCTGTAGATGTTGTACACCGCCTCTGTAGGTGTTGTACAGCACCTCTGTAGGTGTTGTGCAACACATCTGTAGGTGTACTGCAACACATCTGTGGGTTTTGTGCAGCACCTTTGAAGATGTTGTGCAGCACCTCTGTAGATTTTGTTCAGCATTTCTGTCTGCTTCCCTGAAAGATGGTCGTTTAAATGAACGGCATTTCGGTCCAATGAAACGAAATAGTGTCCCGCCTAATAAAACGACCTTTCTCCTCTGATAGAGAGAAATCCTCGACCCTGTAACCGAGGGCGCGGGGAAGAGCTGTCAGCCGGAGTGCCCCCCCCCCCCCCCCCCGTTTTCTGCAAGCCTAGTACCACCGCAATCTTCGCGCCAGCGGGAACCGACAGACGGAGGCGTGTCCCCACGGGCTTCCTTGTCGAGTTGCCTTCGTCCGCCGCCACCACCGCTTCCTTCCTCGTTTTTTTTTATTTTCTCTTCTTTTTCATTTCTAGCCGCTCTCGGGATTGCGCGATAAAAAAATGTCTGGAGACCCGGCTAAGTTGTGCCTGCGAAGGCAAGAACAAAATTATCAAAGCTGCCGTTAACGCCTCGCGCTCCCTCTCTTACTGTCTGTATTATTTAATCTTTCATCCCCGCATTTTTTTTTCACGACTGTCGGGTTGCTGTCGACCGTACGCAAGGAAGATAGAAGATAGAGATGGCGCGTGGTCGGCAGACCACGAGACCGAGATAAGATGTAGCGCGTAGGCGTCCGGCGCGGCTCGGCCTACACGCATCCGTTTTAACCCGTTCGGCACAAAAGAATGCACGTGCGGCGAGTCAAAGTAGCAAAGTGGCTGGCGTATAGACTGCTCGAGGATGGGGGGGGGGGGGGCTGAATTTAGTCCTGTCGCATACCTGTGGGCAGTGTGGTACTTGGTCACAGTGCTGTTGCCTTAACGTTAAAATTTAGTCCCGTCTGAAGAGCTAATCTCCTGCGAGTAATTATGAACTCAGGGAGGAATGTGAGTCATCTGACGCGTGATCTCCGAGCCACGAGGCGTAGTAAGTGAACCAAAAGTGGCTTAGAGATACGAGCTTCTGCTCTTTCTTCGGTTCTCGCGGTGTTCTGAATTTCCGCTTCTTGTGAAGAAGCGGTAGGACGGACTCCTATTTCTACGCGTCCCCTGCAACCAGTTACGAGGGTCGTGACAACTTTCTCCGTTCCTCTATAGTACATAGATCTTCAAGGACCATGAGGACCCTTTGTAACTCTTTCTTTTTTTCTTCTGATAGTCTGTGCGCTGCTCCTAAATGAAATGCTTTACCAGCTTGAATGAAGTGTAAAATAAGCTGTCAAGACCACTCCTTGATTGGCAGTCAGCGTCTGCAGCCAGTAACCGGGAAGTGGCACGCCCACAAGCTGGCCTTGAAAGCACGGAATATCTGCTTTCCGAAGAAGTACTTTCGTCACAGGCTTGCATATCTTCCCCGGCGCAAGCATTTTCACTTTTTTAGGATGCCTCATATCGCCCTGCACCCTTCGCCCTTCGAGGCATGGCTAAGGCCAGTCGACCTTTGTGGCTACCGTAGCCATGGGTGGAGTTTCTAGCGTGGACAGCGGTGGCTTAATGGCTCACCAGGGTGGAAATTTGGGCAAGTCGGTATTGATCCATAACATAAGAGTAGCGCAAAACCAGGACGACGGACAAAAGGGGAGAGAGCACACACCAACAACACAGGCGCTAACTTCCGACTGAAGAAGAAAGCCAAAACCAACCAAGCGAACGGAACCTGAGCAAAAGTAGCGCATGCGCTGACCTAAGATAGAAATCGAAAAAAAGGTGCGATAAAAAAAAATGCGATAAAAATGTGAGATCACGGATGTTGTGAACCCAAGAAGACGAGCTCTCGTTTAGACAAGGAAATGGACGGAGTACTAACGCAGTTATCTTGTAAGGCAGCAATCTGTGCAGCTTCCACAATTTCGCAAGTTAGCTTATCTCTACTCTTAGCAAAGACTGAGCATTTGTCCAAAAAAATGAGGAGACACTTTGGCGACTAAAGTGGTGCAAGGCGAAAGCCTGAGTACAGCATTCTGCCACGAATGTGGTTGTGAATGATGATTCAATTCTTCCAGCGAATGACGCGTCCATTGGCTGTCTGCTTGTGTCACTGATGTGTGGTTAAGATGTTAAGCTTCGCCTGTAAGAGTGGAACGCGACAGCGTCCTGCAACGCTGCCAGGGAGTCCACAGAACGCCATCGCCCATTCGGCTCTACGCCTTGCTGGACGGTAAATTTATTTTTTGAGGAAAGGAGAGAGACAGAGAGAGAAAACCTTTATTTCTACAGGAATTCGGGGCACGCCCCAGGGTCCCCGCACGACCCCACTGCTCTCAAGTGTTTATGTTCCGAAGGTCCATAACACTGGCAGCACGGCCGGTGGCGATGGTTCCGCCAGGAGGAAAGGAAATGTATCTCTCTCGCATATCTGGGTGGACACCTGAACCTCGCCGTAAGGGAAGGGGGAAGATGGGAGTGAACGAAGACGCCGTATTAGCTAGACGCGCCTTTGTTCATTCCAAACCATGCAGCTGGCATGGCGGAGTGGCTAGCGTGCTCGTGTTGCACTCCGGAGACCCTGGTTCGATTCCCCAATTCGAAAAATTTCGTACTCGGTTTTATTGATTTATGTGCTCTGACTAGAAAGGTTAATTAGGCTATTTGATATTTACATTATTCAATTGTATCCATCGTATTCTGTCATTCACCTGTCAAATGTTGGAACTGTCTAGGATGTTCGGCACAATGTATATGAAACGAAAAGCGTCGAACTGGGTGGATCTGTTCTCGCTTCGGCGAGCGCGGCTTCGGTCGCTTCTTTTTGAGCAGCGTTCGCTCCGGCGGACGCAGTTTTTGCTGCGACGCGCGTCTTTTCTTTCCTTTTTCTCTTTCCTCTGATCTTTTAACTCTCCTCTATCTGCACGTGGCAGCGGTGGTGGCTTGGCTCGAGCCAGTAGCAGGCCCGTGCAATTTCCTCTTCATCCTTCTCTCAGTCACAACAACAACAACTGGGTGGGGAAGTGGGTGGTGGTGGAGCGAATGCGGCTTACGGCCGCCTCTCTGTTTCGGCCGCTTCGCTGTTTTTGCAGCAACGTCTGCTTCCGCAGACGCGGTTGTTGCTGCGACGCGCGTCTTTCTTTTATTTTCTTCTTTCTCCTGACCTTTTGATTCTCCTGTATCTTAATTAGGCTAATTGATTACTTAAGCAATTAACTAAACTCAGTCTCACTTAGTTCGAGCATCACTATACGATCCCTTTAATTGGTTGCATGGTTACTGGCCAAAATACAATTGGCCCCATTTGAAATTCGCGCACTGTGACATCACGACTATTTTGACCAATTGAAAGGCGTGACATTTCTGTCGACAATTCCTGCTTACTACGATGAGGCATTAAAGGCTTCCGCCTTAAAAGGCACGCACTTGCAATCCTTGCAGTGCAAAGCTAGATTGCTGCCGGTATAAGTCTTCATGTTGTTATTGTGCTCTCGAAGCCTATCGTTCAGGCACCTACCAGATTGCCCTACCAGATTGTGGCAAGCAGTATATTGGGCAATCTGGTAGGTGCCTGAACGATAGGCTTCGAGAGCACAATAACAACATGAAGACTGATACCGGCAGCAATCTAGCTTTGCACTGCAAAGATTGCAAGTGCGTGCCTTTTTTGGACAAATGCTCAGTCGTTGCTAACAGTAGAGATAAGCTAACTCGCGAAATTGTGGAAGCTGCACAGATTGCTGCCTTACAAGATAACTGCGCTAGTACTCCGTCCATTTCCTTGTCTAAACGAGAGCTGGCCTTCTTGGGTTCAAAACATCCGTGATCTCACATTTTTATCGCATTTTTTTATCACACCTTTTTTTTCGATTTCTTTCTTAGGTCAGCGCATGCGCTACTTTTGCTCAGGTTCCGTTCACTTGGTTGGGTTTGGTTTTCTTCGTCAGTCGGAAGTTAGCGCTTGTTTTGTTGGTGTGTGTTCTCTCCCCTTTTGTCCGTCGTCCTGGTTTTGCGCTAATCTTATGTTACGGCTAAATGGCTCTGGCAATCGGCTGCTGAGTCAAAGGTACAGCGGGATCTAATCTCACCTGCGGCGAAGGCCTCGTTTTGGTGCAGTTGATGTGCAGGACCGCTCTTGTGCTGTGCTATCTAAGTTCACTTCAAAGAACCCCAGGTGGTCGAAGTTAATCCAGAGTCCTTCATTGCTGCGTCGCTCATATGCTACGTTCGCATCAACTCGATACAGTGCGGGTCGAGTTGATTTCTCCAGAGAAGAGCGACGTTTTGAGAAGGAAAGCCCTGACTAGCCCTCTACTCTTTCCCTCGACGTTTTTCCACCTTCCTTCAAGAAGTAGACTCAACTCGACTTTAGTCAAGTCAACTCGACTAAAGTCGAGTTTAGTCTACTTCTTGAGGGAAAGTGGAAAAATGTCGAGGGAAAGAGTAGAGGGCTAGTCAGGGCTTTCCTCGACTTTAGTCGAGTTGAGTCGACTTAGAGTCTAGTTCATGTAAACGTAGCGATAGCTAACTAACAGTTCGGAACATTAAACCCCACATTCCAATGATGATGTACCGTTTTATGGAAGGGAGTGGTGTGACCACAGTTTGCGCTTTCTTAGTAGGCGAGTTCGCATCAGGCGAACTCGCCTACTCGCCTTTGACAGTAGAGTGCGGATATACTAGTCCAGTCGCATGCGACGGCGCGGTCATTCTCGGACGTCGCACCACGAGCGTAAAAGCAGAGCGATATATATTTAGAGCTCGGGCGCGGAGCTCGTTTTGTATTCGCCTCGCGGTGCGGCCGACTGTCGCGCGTGAAATGTTGCTGGTCAAGGCCGCGCGGGACGCACCCGCATCTTCCCCTGTTGTAAACTGACGCCTCGGTAGTTCAATCGTAGCCCCCCCTCCCCCCCCCCCCCCCCCCCCCACTTCCTCTCACGCACGCATTAGTCTATGCATGTAGTGCCAGACTTTCTTTTTGCCTTCCAGCTGAGCCCCCTTTAGTTGACCTGATCTATCCTATTTATATTATGGCGCTTGCCATTTGACAAGCGCTTCACGGACAGGTGTCGTGCGTATTAGGTGGGAACTCTACAAGGCACCATATGCAAAGTTAGTAGTTGTACTCGTAAGGAGTGCTTGCATGTTTTATGGATAACGAAGAGAGGTGGGCTGGTTGTTTACTCTCTAAGCTGACGACATGGAAGGACGGAGAGAAGATTGCGTTAGGCACTATGTGATCAACACTTCGAAAAACTACACACATACCGCAAGCACTGGTGCGCGTTTGCGTGGTGATCCGTTTTTAATGTGTGTGCATACGAAACTACTTCGACTATTTAGAGTACAGGACGCGTATTCGTTCCCGTCTCAAGTGGCAGTCGGGTGGATAAGAGCCCACGGTTTCGGTATTATCGACAGGACAGAGCAGAGGGAATTCCTCGGCGTGAAATCGGTAGCACTTGGCAGCCGAGCCAAGTGAGTCACCGCCAACTTGTCAGATAAGAAGATGCTCGTCCAACAATATTGGAAGTTCGTTTTCTGTCCCGTGTTATCGAGTCCACGAAGTGCTCTGACATCTGAAGTGTTGCATCTTTCGGAAGGAACAAGTACGATTGATTAGTCACACAATCTGAAAGGACGAGTATCGACCTGGCGCCGACGAGTAATCTCGTTTTCTCTCAGCGAGATTGTTTACGAGAGTTCCAGTAGCGAGAACTGCGCGGTACGTAGACTTATGCACACAGACCGAACGGGGTGCACGCGTACCAAACGAGAAGGGTGTTTGTAAACAAGCGGATGACAGCCGATCAATCTCTGTGCAGGTTTTTTTCCTTTGTATGGGCGTGGGTTCGGCCAGAACTTCATGGCAGCCAACGCGCATCGAGATCAGTCTTTAAGGCTACTATCCCGATCATTCGTCCCAAACCGACGGATTCGCATGGAAGCTTGAAGTTTATCCGAGCTTTCGGTGCCGACGGCTAGCAGACACCCCTGCACGGCGCTGTGTTTAAGGGGGAGCTTAGAACTTCTGACGACACTTTTCCGCAATTCTTCTTTCTTTTTCCTCGCTACAATACATCGTTTTGTCTTCATTATGGGGGACACTGAATATTCCACGTGGGTATGACGAATATTCAAGGTTGGTCGTCCCTACAAGTCGAACAGTCTTGGTATGCGTCAAATACTACACTTCGCAGTGGAATCGTCTTGCGACTGCCTACATAGCAGCCCGAATTCCCCCCCCCCCCCCCCCCCCTTCGAAGTAGCCATCGTCTTAAGACTGCAATCCTCGCACTAAGTGATGTCCCGGCAGTATGTTACTAGACATTTATCAAATACTTAAACTCAGTGCCTCGAGTACATTAAAAGAGACATCATCCGCATTCCAGACGGCCCCAAGAGGACTCGCCGAACGTCTCGAGATCACGACCTTTCGGTACTCGCCGCGGTTAGCTCGGTATTATCAGCAGACCCCGCCGCTTTGCGCGTGTAACCACGCACCCAGTCTCGCTCCATTGACCGCCTGTTCTGGATCTGTCGTCTACGGGCCGTGGCGAGGGCAGCAGCAAGCTGAGGAGAGAGAGAGAGAGGAACACAGCCTACTCGGAGGATGTGGATGGGGAGGGGATGTTCGGAACACACTCTGTCGGCAGCCGATCCGGCAAGAACCGACCGGGCCGCCGCCGAGCGCGGAGCCGCCGTTTGTCACTGGTCCTCACGCTCGCAGGTTCAGATTCAAGCGCTACACTGTGAACAGGGCACGGCTGGGGGGAGGGGGGGGGGGGGGGTGTCTGCCTTATGTGTTGCTAAGGGCGGCACAGCAGCGCTCCCGCGTCGCTGAGACTGGATCCCTTGGGAAAGGCAGTGTAACGCGAGACACGGGCTCTGCAGAGGCCGCCTGGCGCCACGCAACAAGGCGACGACCACGTCGCAGCGAAGTGTTTAGCCTGTTGCCCTCCGAGCTGTTATGTCTTTGAATGAAATGCAGCCCGCCGGCTGCGTAAGAAACGGAGCCGGGTACACTCGGGCGCCGCCCGGGCATGTCTGTCTTCGATCGTTGCACTTTCACGTAGCTAGTGTTGTTTGCGAGACGAGCGCGAAGCGGCGAACTCTTTGATTAGCTGCGAGGGTTGTAATTTCTCTGACGTGCGACTTCTTTGGGGCGGAGGATGGCTGTCGTGCTCTGCCATCTGCTTGCTGTGCGTGACGAGGTATCTCGGGTCATGAATAGATTAATATTTCAAGCGCTGAAAACAAGTTAGCGTGGGATAACTTTTTTTCACACGTCCGTAGCAATGCGTTCTATTCGTGTTCAAATCCATCGAGTGCTTATTAGCGCAGTTTAAGTGCTTCTGGTTCGCTACCTCACTACTACAGGGGGGGGGGGGGGGGGGGGGGGGGGGCTTTTCTGACGAATGAAGACACCAACCGTGGGCGCCTGTATCTACCAGCATTTCCGCCTTTTTCCTTCTGTAGTCTGGTATATATTAAACTGAGTGTGGCTGGGAGCTCCACATTGACTCGCTATGCAGCATCGCTGCGATCGCATCGCATCATTCTGGTATCTGCCCTGAAAGGGGCAGGTACCCGAAAACAGTATGTGCTGCTGGTCTTAGGGTAGACGTGGCCCCAGACCAGCAGCGCATACTATGTGAAAAGTTTCAGAGAGATACAAACTTACCATTGTAAAAAAAAAAAGAAAAACGAGAAGATCAAATAGATAGAGATGAACATAATGAGAATACATTGTCCGGTATGACGAAATGCAAAAAAAAAATGTAAAGAATTCAGTGGCGCATGCGGCACACTGAGTCAACCTTAAATATTGGGAGGAAATCTTGCTCGCTTGGGAGAAAGCTTCTGAAAATTGAGGCAATATTCACCATATCTAATGTTTGCCCAGAAGGCAAGCGCAATTATAAACACAGCGGGAAAACGGAATCTCGGTTGTCCTGGCGCCCTTTTCGCTGTTCAAGCCTCTAGAGGGAGCGTACAGGAAGCTGCTTGTGCAACTTTGCGCGTTTCCGCCCGTGCGAGCAACGCAGAGAAATTTCACAACTTAGTGAAAGAGCGCCGGTTCATTCCAGAAAGCAGGAAAAATATCGCTGTTTGCGCCGGCGGTAGGCTTTTCTCCTCTTTGACGCAGCGCATGGAGAAAGGGAGCAGCGGGTTCCGATAAGTGATTGACGGCCCTGATGTCATCATCACAATAGCGCTTCCCCGTGTCGTGTCGTCGCACGGCCTTCCTTGAACTCTGAGCGGGCTAGGCGGGACGTTCGTTCTTGGAAGACACCGCTAGTCAGTTGGTTTGACGCCCGTAGTGCGGAGGCGGGTCCTGACCGGAAGCTACAGCCGTCAGCACCATTCAAATTTAGCCGCAGTTTTACGCGCGTCCCGACACTCTTGCGATGTCAACGTTACTGCCGTACTGCAAAAATGCCGGGGCAAATCAGGGCGTTGTGTCGAAAGGACAGGGAAAGGGGAGAGTCTGCGTCTTATCGTCCGACGTTAACGCTTAGCGTAGCGCATCGCGTACAGACAGGCTTGACCTCCAGCTTCGCGCCGGAATGGCCCAGCTATTGCTTTGTTCTTCCGCTATCCGCCAGCACCGCATTCCCCGTTTGTTCGTTGCCTGTCTGCGTGTGCTGTTCGGTTTTGGTTCCTTTCTTTTTTTTCCCCCTTCGAAAAACGAGAAGCGAGCGGCGAGCGCGCCAAAATAACGATCCGCTTCCACGTGAACACAGCCCGGAGACCACGAGACGATCACATGTGCGGCGCGTGACGTCGTCTCCTCTTTCCACCAATAAGCGTGGCCCGCGCCGGCGGCGTAGAGGCGAGCCCCTCTCCCGCCTCCACTCGGCGCCGCGTGAAGCAGACGACGCGCCACCGGCGCGCACAGGACAAAAAAAAAAAAAAGCTAGCCTCGGTCACAGACTCGCCTCCCCGGCGAGACTCTAGCCCGGCACCCGGGGCACTCGATTTTTAACCGGACTACTGTCAGAGGTCACCGGCAACGAACTCGAACGTGGAGCCAGATAGTATCCCGCCATGCCGTTGCTTAAGTTTCAGAAATAAAGTATACCGGATAACGAATGAACTCGCCGATAATTCGAGGATGTTGGCGCAGTGCGCGAAGCCGGGTGCCACCGCGCAAGGGACTGGAAATGAATGACCACGAGGTCAAGTGCGCAGTTCGAGCGCTCATTGCGGCTCGTCAGCGTATAAACAGAGCCGCGGCCAGAGCGCGAATAAAAACAGGGAATTCGCTTTCGCGGGGGCAATGCCTGCGCCGCGCAAAGTAGGCTGTTGCGCCCGCGCACAGCGAGCAGTGCTGTGCGCACGGGCCGGGCGCACGCATGCAGTGCCCGGATGTGCGCAGCAGCAGACGACGGCCACGGCCGCCGCCGGGCGTAGCGGCGCGGCGCATGCGCCGAGGGGGCGGCTGACGTCACGAGACCTATAAATAGGGAGAGCCGCGCCTCCTGCGGATAACGTGTGCACTCTCCAAGATGCCGGCTTCAAAGAACGCAGCCAAGTACACGTTCCTGCGGAGCGCGATGGTCGTCGCCCGGCCGGACAGTATGGAGGTAAGTACCCGGTGCCGCGTTTTTCTTCTTTTCTCCGGGCTGTGGACGCGGGGGCTTGCAGGCGTTTCCAGGATGCGGTCGGCGAGCGAGCGAGCGAGAGCGTGTGTGAGAGTGGATTTTGCCGGTCGTCCGCCGCGGGCATTGATGCGTCTACTCCGATGGCGCAGGTCAAGATCAAAATGGGCGGCGAGACACCGCAAAAGGCGGACATAAACGCCAACGCGACGCCCCAGGACCCTTCTGATCCCTGGGCGCTACCTGTCCTCGAGGACCAGGGGGTCAAGTGGTCAGGTAATCACCCCACACCGGTCGTGGCTCTTGGTACCTACCACTCGTCGAGAGAAAAAAAAAAAATGTTCACCCCCTATATCTTGTGTGTAACGACGCTTTCGTCGAGTGTCTAGCCAAGCAGTTTTTTTTCCTGCGACCGTGTAACACGTCAACGTCTTCGGGTGCCCGCCGCAACCACGATGGGAAACCTCGACGACCGACATGGCGCCGCCCAGCGGATTCCCATTCATTCGATGCCCGGCGTCTCGGCGGCAGCGAGGGCGTCTTCTGCGCAGCGGACTTCGGTGCACGGCGCCTGCGTTGTGTGGTGCGGACGACAAGCTCGTCTTTCCTCGGGACATTTCGCCGGCGGCCCTATTTCTTCCGTTCTTTCGCTCTCCCTTTTTTAATTCTTTTTTTGTCTCCTCGTTGGCGCTGTAGGATCCGTTTCTTTTTACTGCTTTCCTCCCCCTCCCCGGCGCCTTGTTTGGCGACCGAAGAGCGGGTTTTTTCAGCACCACGTCTTGAAAACCAGACGAAAAAGTGGCGCCAGACGGGTTGGAAAGGGAAAGAGGAATGAAAAAGAAATATGGCGCCAGACACGTGAAGAAGCCTGCCAGCAGCTCGCCGGGGAACAATCGGAAATTGGGGCCGGTGTTTGCAGTAACGTTTGCGCTTTATATAGTTCATTGATTCGTCTCCACTCATCAAACGTTTTATGGCTTCTTTTGTTTCTCAGTTAATTTTCTGTGCCTTGTGCTGTATAGCTCCGTATGTGTTAGTGCGCCAACGTGGACGTCGCAGATAACAAAACATGTCTTTCTGCCCTTTTTGGTCTTGTTCAAGCAATATTCCTTTCTTTCGATACCGCGCAGCTTTTAATTCCGGCGTTGTCGTCAAACGCGTAGCAGTATTTTTGTACCTGGCCACGTGTTTCTGAATTTGAAGTTCTCTTGGTTTCAAAAACTCGTTGTGGCACGTGTTCGTCCAATGCAGGAACAGGACGCCGAACTTTTGGCTTATGAAACTCCTTACTGTTCCGATCAGCTCACAGCTTTGGCAATCTGCGATTAGATAGTTTTCGAGTATCTTTACAAATTTCGCTTCCGTTTTCTTGTCTTCTGTTCGTATCACCCTCTTGCATCTTGTGACGTCATACCTTGCACTCTTTGAATGAAGGCTATCATCGATAAGGCCTGGACAAGTCACTGACATCGCCTATCAGGGTTTTTTTTTTTTTTTTTTGCTGAGCACCTTTCAATTCATTTCCGGTATGGAGACCAGTCATTTGTTCAAATTCACGTGCAGTTTAGCTTACAACGACCAGTTAAAGCTAGTTTATTTATAGTGAGTTGATGTTCACGATTATTTCTAGACGCGAACTTGAAAGTTGCAAATGATGCTTGACAGACAGTTAAGCGGCAAGTAAACGTTGTACGCATTACGCAACTCTATCTTGTCGAATTCTGGGTTTGTTTTGAATATTTAACTAAACTAGTGCAGCACAGCCGACTAAGCCTCCCGCGTGTCGTTCACTAACCAGCAGCTATATTTGTGAAGACTTAGAAAGCCCCAGCGTCATATAAAAGCATATCTCTTGCGATAAGATCGCATTTTTCCAAGTGCTACAGCGCAGCGCGCTAATCATGCGGCGTTTGGCTGATCCATTTTCGTTGTCTTTAATATCTTTAATAAAGACGGGTTAGGATATACATAGTTGTAGATAGTTATGCAATGAAAAGTTACGCACAGCAAAGTGCGCAAAGCCGGGGGAAGGGGGGGGGGGGGGTTATATTTTGGAAGCTTTTTTGTTTGTTTACGTTAACCTTCAGTGTGCGCTATTTTCCTCCGCCGAACTTTCATCAACGGCTCGCAATCTCCCGAAGCGTCTCGCTCTGTTTATGCGGGAGCTGGCAGCCTTTCCCTCGGTTTCCATTCAGTGCGCAAAATTTATCGGCCACGTCAGAAGCAGCCAACGCGTCGAAGACTATTTCCAGACTCCGTCAGTCTTGCGTGCATACATCGCTGCTTTCTCCTTCCTTTCACGTGCATCGTGGCACTCTCGCTCACTCCATGTTTTCTTTCTTTTTTGACTGCGCTTTTTAAGCAAGCTTTTGTTCCGAGATTATTCCATCCTCGAGTACGTTTTCTTCGTTGCATAAGGCCCGAGTACTGCGTGGATCAGCAAATAACGTCATGAATGGCGTGCATCGTTCGGGCTTCACGCGCTCAAGTTCATCGTCTGCTGCAGTTGAATTCGTTGATCGTCCAACGCTCGCGCCCTTCAAAGTGATCTTCTCGCCGAAGTTAAAGCTATCGTTTAGTCTATCGCAGTGCGGCAAAGAACGATGGCCTTCTTATTCGTTCATATCGTGTCTTTTAGGGAGAGGATTTTGGCGCCAAGGCGAACGCCGAACAACAGGCCGATTAGCGCTGAGAGCTGTTTGCTTTGCGCCTAAATCCTCTTTTTTTTAAACACCTACCATCTAGTCCTTCTGGTCATTTCTGTTATTTGCTCGGTCATATTTGCTGCCGGAATTAAAACTGCATTCCTTGGCTATCTCTTTTAATGGAAATATATCTGCGGATCGTGACAAAGTATTCTTCGCAGCATGCTGTCGGTAAAAAAAGTGCAACGTTGTCAGTATAACTTAAGCTGCTGCAGTGTATAGAAACACCTGTCCACACATGCGTTGAACAAAGCACCTAGCCTTTCACTACTCGGAGAACAACCGCATCGGCACGTGTTAAACTACGCCTGTTTTAAACCACGAAGACGTGCGGCGTTGCCTACACCATTACGTCCCGCTGGTTAGAACTGGGAAGTGCAGTAACGCCGCAGGATGAATACTCGCCGGGCTTTGTCGTCGCTTGCTTAAGCCATTGTCGAAGGCCGCTCCATAGCGCGCGATCGCATGCGCGGTACAATACACAATAGATGACTGGCGACGTAGTGGTGTGCGCTGCGGGTAATGGACTTGGTGCGAAGGGGGGGGGGGGGGGGGGGGGGGGGGGGGGGGGGGGGGGGGGGGATATTTTGGGCCATGCTAGTCTATGCACAGGGGCTGGTAGCTTCGGAGGCAACCTGCAGGGGGCGTGGACTAGGAAGTCGTGTCGCGAGCTGATTTATTAACGCAAGCGTGTGCGTCAACAGAATGCTCTTTTTTTTTCTCGCATCACAGCGCGTCCAGAACGTGGTCGCCTTTGTTGTGAAATTGGAAAAGCTTAGACGGAAGGTTTCGCTTTGTAGCACTTCGTCGCGTGCGACCTTCCCACGTGGCCTGCTTACTTTCGCGCGTTACTGTCGCTTCCCGGAAAGCGTCCGTACGTTCTATGCTGTGCTGACGCTGATTTCTTCAGAAGAGCTGCTTCTATTAGCGGTCTGCACCGTACCATGCGTCCCCTGTAGACAGTCTTATCACTGAACCGCTGTCTGGTCTCCGCGGCTCGTTCGATATCTGTTGTGTCCATTAATGACACAGGTTGAGCGGCCCGACTAAAATAGCATATAGCACCTCGAAATGGGCGTGGCTTTGAGTTAGTCGTGCGCCGATTTCAGATCTCGTCACACAGTGAACGCTTCTTGATTAGCCATGTAGGCCATGGATATACCGTTATCTTTCTCGCCATCGCGTTATTAAAAAATAAAGCTCCCCTACGATGCTGGCAATACAGCGGGCAGGAAGGAATCCTTCGAATGAATGCGCTGCTCAAGTCGTCTACTTTGAACAAGCGCGCAACGCAACTGCATAAGCGCTTTCATTCTATGAAAGGGTGACAACACAAAACGAGTTAAACCAAAAAAGCAGTTGCCAGAAGTCCATGTCCAGCTTTGTACTGCAATAATCATTTAACCAACTCCAGCTGCGAGGGAAATTAACATTTTACTGTTTCACTCCTTAAAGTGAGGCATGAATTCTTGTGGCTAAAACTTGATCTTGTGATTCACTTTTTGTTTATATAAAGAAAAAATTGCAGGCGCACTGCTTGTTTGTTTGGAGAAACATTGGCCGTCGGCCACAGGTGTTGCTGTAGCTTCAGCGCAGGATGTTGTTTCATCCAACTATAGCGTAGCCGTTTAGCGCTTCGAGAATTGAATGCCTCATCAAACCTCCCCGGGCTCTCCAGCCCTAGTGTGCGGTTAGGTTAACCCGCTATCTCGTGTGCGCCGGTCTCACAACCAGACGCTACACGCAATGCGATGAGCAGCAGTTTCCTGTGTGCTTTTCCCTTTTTTTTTTGTTTTCCTGTGCGCCTGAGCTGGTGGGCGTGCATTGCTTGCCATCCGCCCGGCGTCCCGTTGATCGAGGCGCTCGCGTTTCCTGTGCCGTCGCCTCGCGTACGCGGCACGGCCACACACACAGACGCAGTGCCTTCGCAGGTGCACGCTGTGAACACGTGGACCGCCGCAGCCGGCTCGAGCCACACACACACACCTGCCCGGAGCCCCGGCTTGTCATCCAGCTTGTGGCAGTCGTGTCGGCGCAGAGGTTTGACTCGTTGGTGTAGCGTACGCTGCGCCGACCGACCTCTGCGACGGGCGACTGTTATTTGGTCAAATATATCGGGCAATCCCTCAAGGTGCGGTGGATTTGTAGTAAGGGAGCAATTACTCATTGACACCCGCCCAAGCGCAGCCATACGGCTACAAAGGAAAGCTATACAGCTTTCTCAGAAACTTCGCGGCTAAAGAAAAATTCGTCCTGGTCCCGGGTTCGAACCCGGCGCCACCGCTTCACCGGGGCAGTCGCTCTACCAACTACGAAGTGTGTGAGGAAGCTGTATAGCTTTCCTTTGTAGCGGTATGGCTGCGCTTGGGTGGACGCCAATGAGTAACTACTCCACTATGGCGGTTATTTGCGACGGTTTGAGCTCCGAGCTACACTTTGACACCCTAAAGCCCCTGCTACAGGTCGCGACATTTTTGCGCGCATTCTGGCGAATAATTTTGAATGGTGTTGACGCCAGCACATCGTTGTTGTTCAGTCTTTCTCAATCGGATTTTTTGTTTCAAAGTTCCTTTCAGTGACGTCAAGGGTTAGAGAAGTTTTTCTGTTGCAATCGAAAACTTTCTCTGCCATTATTCCGGTCGACGGTTGGCATTTATTCGGATTTTTTTCCTCCGCTTATTACATGTTCCCCAGGCCACCACGTGGCACACACATTCGGATATTCGCACAAAGCTGCGACATTTCGAATATATTTTTCCTTTCTATAGCTCGGCAGGCGAACTGTGCCTACCTGACCGCTTTGGAAATGGCAAAAAAATTTAAACGTTTTGCTCGTTATAATTCTTGACCTTGCGACTTAAGCTTAACTGTAGCCGATTTTCGAGGCTAGCTTTTCGGTTCGAAACGCGCTCCTTGTGCAGGAATTTTTTAATTATTTTTTAAATTATTTTATTGATACTGTTGACCCTCGCTTGAGGGTCGTTACAGGGAGGGAATGCAATGCAATGTACAGCAGATAAAATTCACGTCTCATGACATCAAGTTGCACCGGCACAAAATACGTTCGAATACTATAGGGAATACTATACTATATACTAATACTATACTATACTAGTACTATATACTATATAGTATATACTATAGGGAACTCAGTCCAGGACCACTGGAGCCCTGGACTGAGGGCTCCACCTACGCTGAGAGATCCCTTGCGACAATAGTTTTTTTCATTCATTCATTCGAAAACATTTGCTTTTACTTTCGCATCGAGCTTGCTAAGACATAGCACGAGTCCGTAGAATTAAAAAAAAAAAATGCGTTCCGCTCCTGTCTGAGTGATAGATTGCACGCATCCTTCCATATACCCTCGAATTCAGTGGCGACCGTGGTCGGCTGAAGATGCGAATATGCAAGGGCTTTCGCATCAGTTTGGCTCGCTTGATGGACGCTTTCATCGCCACGCATTTTCATCAAGATGTCTGTACTGATACCCTAAAAGCTTCCACGCTTGACCGCATATATGGTTGTGGTATCGCAGGGACTGTACCGCCGTAACTGTTGTCAACGCAACTGAGGTGCAGTCAGTGCTAGCCGAATGCAAAACGTGGGGCTGACGTTCGCACTATGGTTTAGGCACTGATGCATCGCCGCCTCTTTGTATCGCGGTTCATCGCACGTGGTCGCTGTTGCCCGTCTCGCGTGACTTCGTTCGCTGTAATGGAAGCGAAGCTGGATGCTTCCGTCGCATGTTCGATCGAAGCCGTAGCCTTTGTCCAATTCATAGGAAGGCGTCTGCTGATAGCATTTCTCTTGCCTTTTAATTTTGGCTTATCGTGACGGACGCGCTGTATATAGTACGCGCTCTGCGCTGCTCGTATCTCACAAAGAAAGGGGAAGGGGGCCGTCTCAGCTATTCTGTGGTGAAAAAATAGAAAATGAGTCGGTGCTTCGCCTCTGCAGTGAAAGCACGGCATAGCTGGCATATAAGGTTCCAGGTCTCGGTTTTACTGGGTCGGCTTGCAGACTTCTAGCGGATTTTGCAGCATTTCAGTTCCGTTGACGTAATGAGAGCTTGCAATTTCTGCAACGCTGAATCGGCGTTTTATTCTGGTAGTGGTAAGACCGTTCTGGAATCGGCGCTGAGTTTCAGTCTTCAGCATGGCATGTATATGTTTTTTTTTTTTTTTACATTTATTCCCAACGAAATTATAACATACCTCTACATGGAACCGCCAGCCAACGTTTGACTGGTGTACAAAGGCTAGAATTCTCAAATTGTCTTTAAGGTTTCAGTATACCAGAGCCAGTCAGGTGCTTAATCCTCGAGTTCTCGTTCGCTGCCCACGCTAGATGAACAGTCCTTGTAGATCGTTCCTATTGGATCGGTTGTTAGGGACCGCCAAAACTTAACGGTTTGCCTCTCGCAATATCGTCTCCTCGTCTAAGCCTGACGGCTCATATCAGAGCCACGAGTTTGACACACTGGCAGAACGCGGCGAAGTCCTACGTGCCAGCGTGTGTAGCCCCTGCCTTTACCGCGAGCGCGGTCGCAACAGGTCGTCTCCGGCGACGTGAGAAGCGGGGCAGCCGTTGAAAGAAAGCGTTTACCCTTAGCCCGTCTGTTCGCTCGTTCGTTCCTCGGCGAAGGCTGTTCTTTCATTCCTTTCCGTCCGCGTCTCCCACAGCTGGTGCATTGCCAGCCAGGCTCCACACTCTGGGGCCCACAGTTGCGCTGCGTGCAGAAATATCGCCCCCGCCTCGCCGCAGCGTTTCGCGTGGAAGGGCAGCGGTTCGGTAGAAGAGTGAGTCTTCTTCGTCCCTGGCTCTACGGTTGGGGTGTCACACCCCCACCCTGACGTCACAGCTGCCGCCGTTGAGGTCGTGCCTGCGTAGCCAGCCGGCGTGACACACACAAAACTCGACATTCTGGCCCTCTCCGCTTTGACCTAGCGTGTCGCGGGTGAAATACGCCGGTGTTTATTTACACCCCTGGTCGAGGCTTTCTAAAAGCCTGCGCCGTCTATGCGCTGTGTCATCCGTAGCTGGACCAGCGGCTCTGACCTCCCAGCTGGCATGGGCGGTGTTATGTTGAACTGTTATTAAGCGAGGATCCTTCACCTATATGCTGCACGAACGAATTAAGGTAGCCTTCTCTGCCTCGACGAATTCTCGCAAACGGTCTTTAGAGGAAACTCGTTACTGAAAAGGGGAAGATATGGCTACGCTGCTGTCTCAACGATCTTTCATCGCATCGCTGCTGCCCATTAGGAGCAATAAAGAAGCGGCAATTCACAAGTAGCTCGCTTTCGGCTACACGTTGCTGTTCGAGTGGTAACGATCAGTATGAATCCTGCCGGACGTTCCGACTCGCTACGCGCACCTTCCGGCACGTCCGTTCGGGCGGCCGGTCCTTGCCAGTTTGCCGTGCGCTCTCGGTGAGGCTGATGTGGCGTCGCTTATCGGTTGCCCAGACTCTGCCTCAGCTGTCTGTTCTGCCGCGTGGTGGGCTGACGCCAGGTTAGCTGTTGCAGCTTCCGTGCTTGCGACGGTGTCATTTCGTCTCGGTGTAGTATACCTCCCCAGGGCGGGTCGCATAGTTTGCAGTGATATAATCGTCGGTGCTAACTGGTCAGTTGCGCCTAGAAGGAAGCGTGCTTCACTGACAGCAGCAGATAAGACACGTCTGCCTTATTGCCATACTTCGACAGATCAGTAACTGTTGCCACCATTTGACCCACGATTCCAGCATGCTAAGGAAACAATGCACACCGCTGAAGCTATCCAGCGCATTAGAAATCTGCTACGTGCGAAAGCGTAAATCTGCCTTCTTTCGCGATGTTTCTTTTTCAACATCAGCAAGTTGCATTTTTTCCGTTCTCTCGTGGTCTGCAGCGTCGGTTTCTAGATAGTTTAACGCGTCTAACCATATGTGACAGGAACGGCGCGTTTACTGCTCTGTACGGACGATTTCGAGCAGTAGCCGCAGAATTGTCACTATTTACCGCTTGTTCTTTTTGCCTAGCGGTCAGGTTTTCTTTCTTTTTCGCTATAGACGCGCACAAAGTGGCTGAGCCGGAGCCCTAACACACTATCCGCGATATCCTTGTTATTGTCGCAGTTCTGTTCTTTTTTCTTGGTCGCTTTGCTTGTTCTTGTTTGGTTTACCAACGATGCCGTTCAGAGACGCGGTAACTGCTTTGCATATAGAACTGTTCCGCTGAACGCCTGAATTGTAAACATGCGACTGCGTCCGCATCCTCGCCTTCTCTTCGAGCTGTTCGCTGGATAGCTTATCTCTTCGCGTCCGAAAAATCCTAGGTCCGTTCCCTCGATATTATTGCGCGGCATAATGCATGCGCACCGAGCCGCATGGCGCCACCATAGTCGTGACGAGTTGCTGCGCTTGACTCTAGGATCACCCTTGCTCGCACTTTCGCCACCCACTCTGCTTAAAACCGCGTTTCGAATTCGGTGTCGAAAGGCCTTTTTTGAAAAGCCAGTGTTTAAAAACATGCGCAGTCGTTTATCGAGCTGAACTTTTCTTTCAAAAACTTGACTGAATGAATCAGTGCTCATCTTGTGGTTCAAATAATGTGTGTGCTCAACTGGAACATCCAAATTATAGATGAACGTCTGCTTAAAACCACGTTTCGAATTCGGTGTCGAAAGGCCTTTTTTGAAAAGCCAGTGTTTAAAAACATGCGCAGTCGTTTATCGAGCTGAACTTTTCTTTCAAAAACTTGACTGAATGAATCAGTGCTGATCTTGTGGTTCAAATAATGTGTGTGCTCAACTGGAACATCCAAATTCTAGATGAACATCCGGCCGCGGCGGTTGAATTTCTTTGGAGGAGACATTCTAGAGGCCCGTGTACTGTGCGATGTCAGTGCACGTTAAAGAACCCCAGGTGGTCGAAATTTCCGGAGCCCTTCACTACGGCGTCTCTCATAGCCTTAGTCGCTTTGGGACGTTAAACCCCATAAACCAAACCATCTAGACGAACATCCAAATTCTAGATGAACATCCACATTCCACATCCACACCCATCTCGAATGCGCATGTTCAACTGGATCTCTCTTGGAATTGGCTCTGTTCAGTGCGCGGTACGACTCCCAACGGGTCATCGCATCAGCGCTTTCCTCCCGATCATCGGCAGCGCGGTCATGCCTGTCAGTGTACGCGTATGTTTATAGCCGGGCTATTGCGCGTCGGGCTGCTTCTGCGGCTAGGGGCTGACGCGCCGTGCCGTCATCGCTCGGGCGGAGCGCCCCGGATCGATAGCGGTGGCCGGCGTGACCTTGGGCGCAGACGAGTCTGGAAACGCTGGCGCGCAGCTCCAAAGGTCGGCCGAGGGCGCGGCTCGCCTCAGCATCAACAGTATAGCGTAGCCCCCAAGAGACGGCGTTCTCTTCCCTCCAATATTAGTTGTGCTTTTCTTCGTTTCGTGGCGCTGCGCGCTTGGGCTATTTCTGCTCCAGCCTGTTCGCGCATCGCCGGGTCCTCTCGTGCGAAGGCAGGAAACGCAAAAACCAGCTGCACTGGAATATGAGCATTTCCAACTCGCCCATTGCTTATACGAACGCATACTCTTCTTACTCCAAACGGACGCAGTTCGAACAAGATGTCGATTTCCTTCAAGTTGCTAGTACGGTTCACGGGGCATAAGAAGCTTGGGGAAAAGGATTCGGGGATGTAAGCAGCACGGCGAATATGTTTCTTTCAAGTGACCAGGAAGCCTAAGGGGAACGTTTTCGTAGATTAGTGGCGGGCCTCTGGCTTTGTCGGCGTTACGGGACAGTCCAGCGTCCCTCTAGAGAAGCCAAGTCCTCTAGGGATTATGGGGAAGTGGGCAGCGTGTTTTGTGTTTGTCTTGCCTTCTCTCTTCGCTTGGTGTTCCTCTCACCTTCTCTCTTCGCTTCTTTCACTGGCAGCTTTGGTAGCTGGCGTGCTACATAGGCTTCTCCGCCAGTCAGTGGGGATAAAATGCGACAGTTGAACTTTATTTATTCTTTACACGAACATTTGCCTCTTTAGTTTCGAAGTTGGACTGTAAAGTCGCTGGACCCAAGCTATGGTGTAAAATTTGGGGCGCAAATTAAACGAATGCGAATGACTCGAACGCAGTTGTCATAAGCCGATCAGCATCAATGATAGAAGTTCACACAGTGCAAGTTACTCAATACTTCCCTCTCTTCAAGTAACCCGAAAGACGTGGGTTCGATCCCGACTGCGGCGTTGTAATTTCGATGTAGCCGAAATTCTAGAGGCCCGTGTACTGTGCGCTGTCAGTTCACGTTAAAGAACCCCAGGTGGAATAAATTTTCCTTAGCCCTTCACTACGGCGTCCCTCATAGCCAGAGTCGCTTTGGGACGTTGAACCCCCATAAACCAAAGCAAACATTTCTTCTTCAATATTAAGCTGTGCTGCTCATCTGGTCGTAATACCAGGTTAGAACCGAGTCTGGTGTCGCTCTGTGCCGCGCGCGCTTTGGTCCAAAACGCGATGACCATTCGTGCGTTCCCAATTAGCTAGCCAGCTTTCATACTCATCCTCTTTTCTGCTGGCTTGCAACGATAACACCCCTCTTATTTTTTTATTTTTTTGGACTCGACGTCTCCGCCTGCCCTCCTAATTCTGTCTATAAGTGTCCACCCTCCCATCAAAACACGAACATCCGTGTGTCTTGACAGCTACAGGGCGGAGGAGTTCGTTCAACGCTTCACACTGCGCTGCACATTACGCAAAGTGACTTGTAGATGGGTTATAGTGACGTCGCCCGTTTCGTGGCCACGCCCTCTGGACCATGAGTGGCAAGGTAGGTATGAGCGCACCACGGCGGCTGCCGCAGGTGTAAACCTGTCGTGGACGACAGCCGTGACGTTTTACGCTGACAGTGCTATCTGATTGTCTGTCATGCTTTGGCGTTCGCTGTTGTTGGCCGAGCGCCCATTGCGTAATACGGGCGTCTTCGCGGCCAAGCGCCTCCGCTTGTGCAAGGCCTTCAAAGGTTATTTGTCCCTCCCTTCGCTTGGCTCTAGTTGACTCTGGAGAGATCGTGGAACGTTGGGATTGTTAACCCTTTCACGCAGTTCAATGAGATGCGGGGGGGCTGTGCTCTCAGCGCTGTGGTTATCACGTGAACGGAGTGAGTGTGCTCACGTGCTTGGGGTGGTGTTGCTACTTCGTGGTGCATTTCTCGGCAAACAAAATGGCTTCAGAAGCCGGCTTATTTCGTAACGTCAGGACATTCTGATTGTGATTGTTACTTTCTCCACTTTTTTTTTTTTAAATCTGTGGCTATTTATCGCATTTACACTAAACTGAATCTCTCCTAGGCAGCACTCTTTTGCCTTTGTTTAAAATTAGGGAACTCATAAGGAAACCTGTGCAGCTCATGAGCTTCTAGTCGCATGCTTCTGGACTGGTGTCAGCGGGCCTTCTTTCAGGCTCAATTAACACCATGGTTAATGCTTTCTACTGCTCCACGCATTAATTCAGGTGTTGGCAAGTCCATGATAAAGGAAAAGTCGCAAGTGTTCAGGCTTACTACTGTTCACATTTCTTACAACTTAACGAAAACGCAAGTATTTCTGAAGGGGTCGCTGACCGCTTGCGACCTGACACTGTGTGCCACCTCAGCGTACTTTGACATCTTTACATTAATTTGCATTTCCTCGCTACGAACAGTGTGCTGTTTTCCTTGCTTAACCACTGTCATCTCTCCAGCCTTCAGAGAACTTTGTTCCGTGCCTTTCCTGTGACCGCTTAAACAGCTTTCACCAGACATTTCAGTGACATTTAAATGTAGAAAATGTGTGCATATTTACTGCATTTGTAGCAGCAGCACCTGTTGGCTGTGGACGCCTTGTTGGGTCTGAAAGGTGGATGTTGGTAATGTGGTGCGTATTTATTGAATGAAAAGGGACGGACGGGGAAGGAAAGAGTGCAGCGCTGTATGCAGACATCCCGTGGTAGTTTTCCACTGATTCGGTGAGGGTAAATTGGCGGTTATGCGCAACCTGGAGAAATCCTGCCATTTCAGTCATGATAATCTCCTTTGGAGGATTGAAAAGTTTTCAGCCTTGGTCAAGTGCTATTGTTTGGTGGCAAAATTTCCATTGTTTATACGTGAAAGCAAGTTTTCTTTTTCTTGCTCGAAGGCCTCGTAAACTAAGTACTTCGCCCGAAAAAAAGACTCACATCGTTATAAACGAAGCGGCAGATCTTTGTGATAACTTTTACAGCACCGCATAAGTTTTAATACTAATACATTTTTGCTGGTGGCCCCGCCGCGGTGGCTCAGTGGTTACGGCGCTCGGCTGCTGACCCGAAAGACGCGGGTTCGATCCCGGCCGCGGCGGCCGAATTTCGATGAAGGCAAAATTCTAGAGGTCCGTGTGCTGTGCGATGTCAGCGCACGTTAAAGAACCCCAGGTGGTCGAAATTTTCGGAGCCCTTCACTACGGCGTCCCTCATAGCCTGAGTTGCTTCGGGACGTTAAACCCCCATAAACCAAAACATTGTTGCTGGTATAGCTGGTCTGTTGGCAAGAATACTGTTGCTTTGAAATAGTCTCCTAAGGTGTCTTCGATGCATATTATCAGTGCTGTGACTAGACTTAGCCACGCAAAATGAGGCCATATTTGTCGCGTATTTTCGGCTGTTCTAAAGCTGAAGTTAGAATTAGGCTGTTGTGAAGAAGTCGGCGCAAAAAACGGACGAGGGATAGAAGAGAGGACACATAAGGCGTTCACGTAGCCTTCAAATGGGTGGCGCATTGCTGACGTGCTCTTTCGATGCCTTGATGTCACCACAAACGTAGTATTAAAAGTGCCTTTCAGTCTGGACCTAGCGGAAGAATAGTCGCAATGCCTACTTGAGCGCCACCGTACGGCGAAAAAGAAACGTTTCTGGCCTTTCTTTCTTTTTTTTCAGAAACTATATCGGTCTGCTTACGTGGATGTTGTCGTTGCTCCTTCTGTAAAAGATTTTCCGAACTGTCTAATCTTATTGTGTTGTATTTGACTGTTGTGCGGAAATCATTCATTTTTCCCAGTGTTGATTTGTCGTATTGCTTTGCTACAGTTATTTTCGAGAACATCACAGTGCAAACAAGCGCGAACGAAGGCAGTAGGCATACATTGAGCAGTGACAAAGATAGAACTGGGCCTTTTTTTCGTGTCTGCTTGCTCTGTGATGTGCTCTAAAATGAGACAGCAGCAAACCCAAATGTTAGTGCTGCTAATGCTTCCTGGCCTGTCCAAGTTATCGTTTATGTCAACTGGCCTTGCGCCACCTCTTTTTATCCCTTGCGTGCGCAGAACTCACCGCTGGCGGCAAGGTCCAGAGGGTGGCCCTCGGCTTGGCCAAGGCGGTATGCCTATTGGGACTCCTCTACTTGTTCATCTGCTCGCTGGACTTCCTCAGCTCGGCCTTCCGCCTGGTCGGCGGCAAGACGGCCGGCAAGGTCATGTCCCAGAACGAGGTGCTCAAGAACCCCGTCGTCGGGCTCATGATCGGCGTCCTCTCCACGGTGCTCGTGCAGAGTTCCTCGACGTCGTCCTCAATCATCATCACCATGGTCGGCGCGAACTGTGAGTACGCCGCGGAGTCCTTGTTCCTGAGCCTGTCGAAAAAAGCACTGCGTATCGAACCTGTCAGTATAGGCTTAGATAAATGAAGAAAATTCTTAATGAAAGTATGCGCCCTTAGTAATGTGCTGCATTACTTGGCGAATACGCTGGTGTGCGAGCTTCGTGGCATCGGTCTCTGCTTGATAGCTGACCCCCTGAACTTGCGCTCATCTCTGCGTAAAGTGTCTAAGCGTGCATGTCAGTGCTTTTTTTTTTTTTTTTCGGGCACTTGTTGAAAAGTTCTCAACTGCATGTAGTTTCTGTGAAAGCGAAACTTTTGGGTCAACGGGATCGAATAAATCCTCGATTGAGACTTTAGTCGATTCTCTAGTCTTTTCCTTTCACAATAGTGTGCATTTAAATGTCCTTACGGTATTCAGGAAAATTCAATTGGGCATGTCAGCATAAGGTTAGACCTGTCCGTTAACAGATGAAATCCCGCCAAAGTCTAACTAAAAATGCTTGCGACAAACTGCAGTCGTTTAGAGGGCGACCGCAATGCGTGATGTTTGCGCTTAAATCTGGCATGAAAAACCCAGATGGCTGTTCCGTTTCCAAATCTTATTTTCAAGCTATGTGTCTGGTCCACGCTGACTTGCAATGTATATGGTGGACACCCCCTGTCTAATGTCTCCTCCCTGCTCGTATTGTGCATTCCGATGCATCTATAGGCTTCCTTTGTAAGCCGCTTTTATATACTCTTATGACGCGCATTCACGGGGATGTTTCGTACGAAACCGTGTCTCGTTGCCCTGGTGATCTGTGGCCGTGGTCTCAAGTGGCATCGTCTCGTTCCTTTGCTCTTTTGCATGCGCTGCCGGCGGCGAACAGTGATCCAGGTTCGCGACGCCATCCCCATCATCATGGGGGCCAACATCGGCACCTCGGTGACCAACACCATCGTGTCGCTGATGCAGAGCGGCGAGCGAAACGAGTTCCGCAGGGCCTTCGCCGCCGCCACCGTGCACGACATGTTCAACTGGCTCACGGTCATCGTCCTGCTGCCCTTGGAGGCCGCCTTCGGTGAGCCTTCCTACGGCAACATTCATTGAGTTTCTGCACTGTACATTGGTCGCACACACGTACCACTGCCCACGTATCTTAATCCGCGCTGCCTGTTCTTGGTACCTGCGGAGTATATTCTCCCCACGTGTATCTCTGGAAGACGACCACAGCCTTACTAGGCCTCTCTTGTTTCATTTAAATACCATTGTGATATATAATTAATTATTCAGAAATTTTATACGAGGAAATCTAAACGTCTTGAATTTTAAAGCTAATGTATAATTTCACTCCCGGTTGCGAACGGAGATTCATGGGCAACTTTTGTTAAGCACAGTATGAATTTTAATCCTGTTCTCTTTAAAAGAAAATGGACAAGCATGAAACGTGTAACAAAGCATTTAGCGGCACGCGTCGAGTCTTTCAGCTAAATACGGCAGTCTTGTAACCAGAAGTGAGAGCAACAGTAAGCATTTGCGTTCAGATGTAGAAATTTATCCCCAATAGCGCCCAATATCCATTAAATCGTAGAACGATCTCTCATGAGGTGAAGCAGATTTCTTTTCCAATTAGGCGTCATTTGCAGTTGAACAGTGCATACCTGCTATACAACTTGTGTCAGTAGCTGCGGTATACAAGAATGGCTATTTACTTCAGCACATGCCAACAAACGCTGAAGCTGGTTAGCTGTGATACGTATCATACTCTTCCTAGGTGGGAAAGTCGTCAGTGCCTCTTATAACGCTCAAAATTACATATCATGCTATTGGCCCAATGTTTAGGGGAATCCTCCAAGGTGGACTAGATTTGTAATAAAGGAGTAATCAGTCACTAGCATGCAGCCAAGCATAGCAGTATGGCTACGCATGGGTGGATGCTGATGAATAAGTACCCCCTCATTATTATGTCATGCTATAATTGCTCTCATTTCCGTAAGCAGACTTCAAACGTGGGCTTACTCTCAGGGTGCGCCCACCTTTCTCATGCGCCATTTGTCAGTATAGCTTATTCTTATCTAAAGCACACTGTTGAATAGCCATATCTTCTTCTCATCTTGCAGGTGTGCTGTATCACTTGACAAGTGCCATAATGAACTCAACCAACTGGACTACCAACAAGAATGCTAACAGGGACTTCTTGCAAGTCTTGACAAAGCCATTTACCAGCCTTGTCATCCAGGTACCCAGGACATTTTTTTTTTTCTCCACTACAACACCTAGGTTATCTAAGAAAATGCCCGGGAGTAAATTTGGTTCCTGTTCATCAACTGCCATTTCTCGCCTGCTTTGTCTTTGTTTTGGATCAAGCAGCCTTCAGCTTGATGACTAATAGTATACTTGTTTTCTGTGGTATGATAACTTGTCAGATATGCTCATGGGTTCATGTTTTTCTTCCCTGTTTAGTTGGACAAAAAAGTCATAGAGAAGGTTGCCATCGGAGATGAGACTTATTACAACCATTCTCTCATCAAACGGTGCTGCAATATGACCAGCGATGGATGCGCCAAAAATTGTAAGCAAAATCACCCCTTTTTACAGTAAAGTACGACACATTGAGCATAAGCGATACTAGTTCATACGATTTTGTGTAATCTAGCACTATATGTAAGACCGCCACTGTTCACATGCTGCAGTTGCGTTTACCTTGCCATCCATGCTTAAGTAAGCTTATGTCAATGCTGCTCGTGTCTTGACATCATGGAAGTGAGTGTTCATATCGGAACGGCATGGAAGTCCAGTCACAATAACAGTAGCACTTGTACACCGAACTTACGCGCCCTTGTGCAGACTTCTTGCAATAAATTACGCGTGATTGCTGCGCAACAAGTACGCTGCAGGTTCCAATGCGTTCAATGTCTATTAATCACTTCTCTGGCAGAACGCCGTGTTTGTGAGGCTGTCTTGCATGCATTCAGTGAGATCCATGTATTCTCTGGTTATCTCGGCCGCGTCCTATAGTCATTGAACGCTCCTCTCTTCCAGTTTAATTACTAAAAGGGAAGCAGGACGTGCTTTGGAACTTCGGCTGCTTGAGTAATTAAACTCACACATGTACACCGTTTGCACGCAGGTCAATTCGCCCTGGCCTCCCTGGACTGGCAGGACAGTTTCGTCGGCCTGCTGTTGCTCGGCATTTCTCTGTTGACGCTGTGCGTGTGCCTCATATTGATGGTCAAGCTGCTGCACTCGATGCTTCGCGGTCGCATAGCGGTCGTCATCAAGACCACCGTGAACGCGGAGTACCGGTTTCCGTTCTCCGTGCTGGTTGGCTACATCGCCATCCTGCTTGGCTGCATCATGACCATTCTCGTCCAGAGCTCTTCGATCTTCACCTCAGCACTCACCCCCCTGGCGGGAATCGGCGTCATCAGCCTGGAGCGCATCTACCCTCTCACCCTGGGCTCCAACATCGGCACCACCACCACGGGCATCCTGGCGGCGCTCGCGGCGGACTCCAGCCGCATCAAGTACACGCTGCAGATCTCCTTCTGCCACCTCTTCTTCAACGTCCTCGGCATCCTCATGTTCTACCCTCTGCCGTTCACCCGCATCCCCATCCAGCTGGCCAAGATCCTGGGCAACACGACCGCAAAGTACCGCTGGTTCTCGGTCCTCTACCTTCTCTGCATGTTCCTCCTGTTTCCGGCCGCCGTGTTCGGACTGTCGATGGCGGGCATGGTAGTCTTCATGGTGGTTCTAATCCCCCTCCTGCTCATCGCGCTCGTCGTGATCGTCATCAATGTCCTGCAGCGCAAGGTGCCCCACGCGCTGCCCGAGAGGCTTCGCAACTGGCTGTGGCTGCCCGAGTGGATGCGTTCGCTGGACCCGCTGGACCGCGTCATTGCAGCTTGCGTGACCCGGTGCGGGTGCTGCCAGCGGCTGTGCCCGCCGCAGACGGCGCACGACGCCTCGGCGATGCCCACGATGCGGGAAGTCTCCTCCCAGATGAATTTCATCGAGTCACGCAGATCGTCCTGCCCGTCCGACTCGCAGTCTGACCTGCAAGCCTTCGAAAACTCTGCTTTCAACTGGACTAAGGACAAGCAGAACGGTGGCGCCACCTTTATAACCCAGCTATAGCGCTCCTAGCAGGTCCTAAGCTGTGATGTACATACGCGTATCTTAATATAATGTGTATTATATATATATTTGAACTTCTGCCCTGTAAATAGAACTCCGAAGTGTGTATGTGTGAGTGAACGAGTGATGCGTGCACGCGTTTCTGTGCCTGTAGCAAACGTGTTGCTTTGAACGAGTGCATTCTGACGACGTGGGAGCCTTACCTGTATAACCTAGAACTTGCGTTAGAGCGCGAGCCGCGAAGGTCGCTAACCTGCTACGTATTCATTCGTCCTTAGGTTCGCACGCATACACGATAGTCCATGTGGCACATAATGCTGTAGATGTCTACGTGGTGCTGTGGTTTCGAGATGGCAAAGATCGCCAGACTGATGTGATAAATCTTTTTATTTCATACAAACAAAACATAGCTGGCAACCGTAGTCAGTGGCGTAGAATCGTAGCGTCTTAGACGACGACTGAGCGAGCTGTGAAATATCTTCTGTGCTTCTGATCTCAAGTCAGTAACGCTGAAGTACTATGTATCGATGTCTAGGTCTGTCAGACTCTGTTAGCGATATTGTTCGCCAAATGCTGTAGTACCTCGGTAAACAAATGTGCCATCCGGGAAGTGAACTTTGCCACTCTTGTACAAGTATAGCTTTACCGCACTCCGTAGTGACTTTGTAGTAGGCAGCGTACCGGTTTTTAGTTAGTTTTTACTCCGCTGTTCAAGCGGACGGCGAGGGGTGCCCGCGGTCATGATATGCAGAACGACCTTGGAATGTCTTTTTTTTTTTTTCTTCTTCCAGGCAGCATAGGCAGCAAGGCAGCGCCCAAAGTCCTTAAGAATGCAGTACATGCCGTAAAGTGGCATCCCCTGCCTTTTCGCGTTTTATCTTTAGCTGCTTTTTGTATCACCTCGCCTAATGTTATTTAGGTTGCATCGCCATTACATGTTTTATTCTCCCCTCTTAGCTTTATCGCCGAAGAATTTTCGCTTGCGACCAGGTACTGTTTCCATGCCCGTTTTATTATTTTCTTATATTGAAGAAACGTGACACGACTGCTTTCAGCCGATCGCATTTCTAGCTTGTTTTTCGACGCTCCTCCCTATCGTCCGCACGTACTTTAAAACATTCCAAGCCTTCAGACGATCACTTCTTATCGTCTCAAGGAGGACATCGAAGATCCTTACTCTAAAGCCTCCTCCGTTTTCCAAGGTCTCCTGTATATCTCGTTGCCGATGCATATTCCATCCTTTGATGTCGCTATTATGTATTACATCACTTGTAGCCAGGTGCTTTCTTGTACATCAACGTATGGGCATGTAAAGCACGTTACTCCTAGAGCAGCCTATCCGCGTTCGCTAATAATGCCGTCGGTATACACAACACCACTTATGTATAGTGCCTGCAAAGTGTGATGTCCTTGTCTTCCTTGTACAGTATCAAGCACGATTTTGTTGTGCGCAGTCACGTATTGGTGCGTAGTTACCAAAGCGGCGTATGGTTCTCAGCCTTTCTTGGGAAGTGAACGAAGGCGTTTTGTCGCCTGGAGTGTACCTTTCTCATGGAGCTTCGGAGTAACTTGTTCAAAGTTTGTAAGCTGCCGTGGTTGTGTTGAACGCTGATGTCCACCGACAAGAGGGGATTGTTCTCAGCAGCGCATCGATGAAGCACGTTTGTAATAGTTAGTCCGCGTTTATGTCCTTGAATTTGTGGGCACAGTACGAGCTCGATTTGTGGTTAGTGCCGAAGTTTTGTATGTCTGACGGAGCGGATTATTGGAGCGGCTGTGATTGCGCGTGTTGCGTTATATCTTGCGGCGAAAAATCATCTTTTGCATTCTTTTACTGTTCGAAAAAAAAGGAAGTCAATTTCATCGTTTATTTATTACTTTCAGTGTCAACCTCCTGAACAGCGAAAGAATCGCATTTAATCAGTACAATCAAGGTTGAACATACTGAAGCATGAATAATAAAAACGTTTTTAATTCTTTTTCTAACTAGTGCTTCGAATTCTCATTTTTACTTTCAACACCTGGGAAAGTCGGTGCGGACGCATGGAACGCAAGTGTAAGTAGACAGGTAAAGTACATCTTTTTACAGTGATATATCTACCTTCAACGAGTAGTGGCACATTTTTTGTCCTTTAGAGTGCGTCATAGACAAGCTCTTTCTGGCGGGAGACGGGCTTTAGAGGCGTTGCAGGAGAATAAATTTGCAGGGAGTTTTCTTTACCACTAACTACCTTTTCTTGTTTAAGATTAGCACATACCCTTGAGAAGCATTGACCCTGACAGCGAAGTAAAGCGCGAGGCGTCGAAAAAATACTAGCGTAACTGTACTTTGGTGCTTGGCGGAAAATGGTCTTGCCAATGGGACCAAAACAAGATTGCTGTAATGGATGTCTACACGTGGCGAGAAGTGGGAACAAAAACAAAATGGTCATTGAAGCAAGGAAAAAGCAGTTCTGGAAAGAGATGCTCAACTTAACTGTCTCGTAATTATTAGAGCGCTGCACAAACATTCCTGGCGGTGACGAAAGTACCGTGCAATCGCGACGCCTTCCGACTAAAGTTATGCTGAAGGCCAGCGATTTGACTAGTCCCACCCACTTGCCTATTTTTTCGCCTTTCCAGTACTCGTATAGGCACGAACTTGTCAAAAAAAAAAAGGAGGGGGAAGCACTTACAGTTTACAACAGCTAAGCACTGCAAGCATGCCGTATTTCGCTGGAAGTATAGTTTATTGCATTCGTTCAGCTTTACTCCTCTCGGAAACAGTCCGCTGAGACCGCCAAATTTTGATCACCGGCGTATCAATACCCGTATATGCGCACACGTCACTGTAATGGTGATTTTGCATTTCCTGTCTACGTGAGGCTGCCGCAACCAAGAACTTAACTTACGTTGTTTTCGGTTCGTGGAACAACAAAATAATAGCCAAGGCAACAAAATTTAATGTAGATTAATGACAAGACATTTTAATTTTGGCCAACTAGCTGCACCGAACTTGCTCAACCATTGTTTTCTTACGCGTCCCTGATTTAAACAAATAATTCAAACTCATAATCCTTCCGGCAAAACGAACTCCTCATGCAAGGCCATGTTATTCCAACACTTTCGCGAAACTACAAAGTGCCATCGCCAACACCGTCAGGTCTCGTTTTAGCTGTCTTTACATGTTAAATTTCGTTCCCAGTTTACCGAGAAACCACTTAGTTTTCTTTTTGAGCTTCAAGGGTATATGTTAGACACGCGGCTCGCGAATGAGTTTTGTTGAGACAGGAACGAGTGCGAAAGCGCTTAGGGGAAAAGTGGAATAAGAAAGAATCTATCTACTGTGAATATACCAAACAGAAGCTGCCATTTTTTTTTCTATCAAACTCAGGTCCTTCAGTAGCATGAAAATGGGGCTGGCCAAGCAAGAGGGTAAGCTACGCAGCTGTGGCCACGAAGTTCTTAAAACACGCCATTTATGATACACCTAATCCAAACCGGGCTTGAGATGTTTTTGCAGGCTAACAGATAGTGGGGCCACCACTGAGCTGTGCTGACAGCTATCGGCAAGGCAATCCAAGTTTTCCTTCTTCCTGATAAGTGCATCTGAACGCCGCAGATGGCGCGACAGTTCGGGAAACTTCTTCAAGGTTTTTGCCATTTAAAGTGGTGATTTTTGAGGGACACGCCTTATGGAGAGTAACGTAGCTAATATGATGACATACAAAGCGCTCCGAGTTCCGAGTTACACTTATTCTTTGTTCTTTTAAAACAACAGAAACCGCCCCGTGCCGCGTCTGCCTCGTCCACCAGGGTATATCTTCCCTTGTAAAGTACGACAAAACTGAGCGCTTATTTTATTGTCCTGAAATTAAATAATTTGGTGTTTATATATTCCGGGAAGTACCCGAGTATTGGGCGAACATTGCCCTTCCTCACAAAATTCGGCATTTTCATGCATTCAATCATGGTGATGTTCGACCTGTGAGTGTTTTCGGTCCGCTCTGTGTTCAAAAGCAACACTCCACTGTAAGTTCCGTTTCATGAACTCGGTAAAGCAGTAAGTCCAATAAATGCACTGTCGCAAAATGAAAACGCCAGTAATGTTCTTTTGTGAATGGCGGACAAAGTGGATAAATAATGCTGTTTCCAGTGCCAGGGCGATTGCTAAGTGACATTAAATGCGCAGAATAATACGGCAGATCCTGGTATTGGCGTTCCGCTGTGCAATCCGCGGAAAGTGGCAATAAAAGCAATAAAAACCTTCACGCGCACGGTTCTACCGCGAATTGCGTCTTTCTTCTTTCCTCGAGATCAAGGGCGCCTCGCCCTTCAATACTGCTGATCAGGCGCCTCTCTCCAATTCTGCTCATCGGGAGTGAAGGCAGCTTTCAACCTTGGCAGCTGCGGCTGAAAACTGCGGTGATAAGTTAAATATCAATTCTCTCAAGCGTTTCCTTCGTTTCGAGTGAGGTTGCTGCGGCTTTTTTGGAAAGCAATAGGAGAAGGTTCACAAGGGACACTCACAAGTTCGGCTTTGTGTTGGTCATAAAACCTCAGTTGAAAGGCTTTGATGTGTGAAAGCTTGCAGCATTTCTGGAGAAATGTAAGCACGGTGCAAAGAAAGCAAATGTCATGATTTTGGGCTATAGCGTTTGTGATCTATATTGGAAAGAACTTGTATAAAATTACTCAAAATAAATAAAAGTAGGCAGTGAGAGTAATCGCCAATGCTTGTTAAGCTGCTGATGAGGATTCAGCACGCCCGGGCATCTATCCTAGTTTAATCAGTTTCTTTTATGTGCAGTTAAATTGAACCGAGTTTGGAACGAACAGCAAGCTATAAAAATGAACTATCCATTTATTTCCTCTGCATATATTTAAAAAAAAAAAAAACAGGATATCGCGCATTGGAGCAGCGCCTAAAGGCATCCAACTTTTTTTCTTTTGCTTAAGCACCTTTGATGTTTAAATTCCAGTGCGTAGCATGCTTACCTTTCATTTTATACGTGCATTAGACCACTGCAGTTGCGCGTTTTATTTCTTTGCATGCGTATTCTGCAACCGCGTTTTGTAAAAGCGGCCGACGTGTTTTCCAGTTCTTTCGAACGCTACCTTTTATGACATTAAGCATATTAACGGGTACGCGCATTGCAGCTTTTCCTATGGACTGCTTGCTCACTGAAGTTAGCATAAATAAGTCAAATTAGATGCAAAATACAGTTATCAAGTGAAAACAATCGGATGCTTATTAGCTTCGCAGTACATGTGAAAAAAGAATTCTGGTGTGAAAAGGAAACCCAATCAAATAATAAAATTATTGAAAAGTAAGCTATGATTGAAATGCACGACTGATCCACCTGTTTTTTCAAACCGAACTAATCCTTGCGTATATGTATATGCGTGCTATACCCGAACACAAACCAAGGAGCACATACAGATAATCGAGTTCACACACTGAAGTGCAAGGTAAATATGACAGATTATGCAGGGTGAAAAAAACAAGCGTAGCTGACTGTCGCGGGCGTGAAAAAGCTCGCAATACACGTTATTTTTTTATTTTATTTACTTTATATTTGAGGGCCCTCGTACGAGGGTATTATATTAGGAGAGGGGACACCCAGACATATACTTGAAGAACACAGCACAAGCGCTCAAAATAAAACCAACACCTAATGCAGTAAAGACATGAAAGATAGCTAATATTCCACATGAACGAAAATGTATAAAATACAAAGTAAATATGCACAGGGCGTATATGCACCAATTCACAAATTTAAGACATACTTGATACACCAAATAGTATAAGGTACATGACGTAACAGTATGAAACACAAAATCATTTAGCATACATCGTATCGTTGCAGCAAATTTTCTAAAGATTGTAAGTTTACGTAAGTAGTAATGTGTGATGGCAGTTTATTACAGTCAATTGTGCGAGGAATGAATGATTTGGCCTAAAAGAGATGACCGCCACGTTATGTGTTTTACTTTGCTATCGTGGTCACGGCGCGAAAAGACTGCAGGGGGTGGTAATAAGAAGTCATCGTTGAGAGTGGAATGATGATAGAGTCTAGAAAATAAGGTTAAGTGAGCGAAGTGGCGTCGACGTGATAGTGATTACAACTCGGGACGTTGTTTTAGGGCCGTGACGCTGTTTAAGCGTGAATAATCTGAAACGATGAAGCGAATAGCACGGTTCTGCAGGGATTCGATTTTGTTTACGGCATATGCCTGTTCAGGATCCGAGATGATGGACGCGTATTTATTTTTCGGATGAATCAGTGTGACGTAAGCAAGTTTCTTTCTTTTTTTACTATGAGGGTGCGTGTTTGAGGTTAGGCATAAGAAGGCCGTGTGCGCGTTTAGCGCATGCCAAGACGGTGTTAATGTGCTATTGCCAGGTTTAGTCAGAGTGCAGATGCACTTCAATTGTCTTGTAAGTGGTAGTAAGTTCTACGCTTTCACTATTTAGCGAAAGAATATGGTTGGCAAGGGGAGGAAAATCGATTGACGCTAAGTGGTATCACCGCAACTGCGCCATGCTGCATAGGTAGCGGAGACGGGGCTTAAAAGAAGAGAAAGGGCAGACGAAGATGAGGGAGACAAAGAGCTTCGCAGCAGGTGAATGACCAGGGAGAAGGAACCAGGGGGGGGGGGGGGGGGGGTTGATGGATGGAAAGAGTACAAAAGAGGTTTGAAAGGCCTCCGGAAGGAGGGAAGGAAAACTGTGTGTGTGTGTGTGGGGGGGGGGGGGGGGAGAAGTGGAAAGACCCGACACACTAGTCTGACGCGTCCGGTCTGCACGTGAGGCGAATGGTGGTACGCATGGGTCCCAATCTCCCGGGGAAATTTAAAAGCAGAAAAACAAAATACAAAAGTCAAACTAAAAAATTTTAGAAATGCGGTAAGAGGGCGCTGGTGAACCGAGCGGTGAGACCAGAATCGATGAGAAATCGGAGCAAGCTTACCTGGATGTAGGAGGATGGAAGCACTATTACGAAGTAGGCTGTAGGAATTCTATTGGAGCGAGTCGTAAACGACACTGGCTTTTTTTTTAGATGATTTTAGTGATATTAGACGCGGGTTCGATCCCGGCCGCGGCGGTTGAATTTCTTTGGAGGAGAAATTCTAGAGGTCCGTGTACTGTGCGATGTCAGTGCACGTTAAACAACCCCAGGTGGTCGAAATTTCCGGAGCCCTCCACTACGGCGTCTCTCATAGCCTTAGTCGCTTTGGGACGTTAAACCCCATAAACCAACCAACCAACCAAAAAAAATATATAAAATATGACCCTCCAACAGAGAGAGCAGACAATAGAAAAAAAAGAAAGAAAACAGAAAATGAAAAGAGCAAAGAAGAAACCTAAAAAAAAGTGAAATAGGTAAAATAAAACCTTTAAAGTAGCGCTTTTTCTTCGCAATAGTGCACCCACCCCTGGTTGAGGGGAAGTATTGGAAGGAATGTAATATATTGTGGGAATCTGGCTTTCCGCCGTCGCCTTTGCGCGGCTAGCCGGCCTCCCGCGTTGTTTCTCCTCTTTCCCTTGCCCCCGCCTCAGGCGGTGGAGAGGCGGCTGGGTGACTAATCACTGTCATTTAGCCACAGCTCCGCCCCGGCTCCCCAAGGGCCTTTGCCATTGGCGCCTTTTGGCGGGAATTCGGGACCCCGCTTTGGGCGGCCGCGCGCCGCGCGACCGTCCGAGCGGGGCCCAGAGAGAGAGATCCCTCCGAGACAGCGTAAGGTGCGTACGTTACTGTTTTGTCCGTGCCGGCCTTTGCCGTTCGGATCAGTGCTTACTCGAGCTCGCCCGCACGTGTCCTCTGACCTGCAGCGGCTCGAGCCTGTCCAGCGGGGTCCAGCGACCTCAGACAGGCGTACCTTGCGTTGATTGCCCACTCTCTCTCGCAACCGGCCCAACGGTCGACACGAGAGAGATATCACAGCACTGCCGCGGGGACATTCTCCTGCAGCGGCATGCTAGCGGCGCGCATTGCTCGAGTCGCTTCGTGCGCGCAGCGGAGCCTTGCTCCTCGCGCGCCCCCGGGACGGGGTGACTATTGAGTGTGTGTGTACTGCTGAAGGACGACGTGAATAAACGTCTCCTTTGTGAACTTGGAGGCCTATTTCTTTGCGGCGAATCGCTCTCCTCCCAGCGGAGGTTGAGTGCGCTGCAGCGGTGTCCCAGTGTGTGTGGTGACGGCTGATCGGGGCCCTTGGCTCGCGCGAAGCTCGAACCCGCGGTGGGTGGTGGCCTGTGTCCACTTAGAAACCCACAACTGGCGCCCAACGTGCTAAGTCATTGGCGCTCACGCCTTTGATGGCACATTAGCCGAGCAGGTCGCCTTGACGATCACGCTTGCGCACCGTGTCTACCACCCCCAGCGCGGCACTCGGCAGCTACATGTCGGCTCCCTACGGAGTTGTAGCGTCGTTTGATCCGCTGGCTGCTGTTCCTTCGAATAGCTAGACACCGTGGTTGGCCGCGGCCCCCATTGGGGTTTACGGTGACACAACCCAAAATGTTGACCACGTGGCTCCCATTGGAGCTGTATCGGAAGCACCCTGCGGTGCATCCGCTGGTCACATGCCTCAGCTGTGCACGCTTTCCGCCCAGTGCGAAAGCAGTTCGTGTCACGCTGCCGCAACCGGCAGTTTCGAACAGCAGCAGCCGTGCCCCGCGAGCAGTCAATTCTGCTCTGGGAACGGCGAGGCGCTGGCCCGGTTCCCTGTGGAAACCACGCCGCTCATCGAACTAGGAGCCTTGACTCCCTCGTTCGTGCAGCCCGCCCAAGCCTCCACTGAGGCAGGGGTGCAGTGCGCTCAGTTGACTGATGCGGCTCCGCGAGCCTGCGGGTCGGCTGGCGCGCTGGGCTCTCCTGATACAGCATTACGACTTTTCCGTGCAGTGTCGAAAGGGGAGCACAAACGTGGTAGCTGACGCGCTATCCCGTGCCCCACTCGCCAGCGGCGCCTTGACGCCTGTAGGCGGAGGGGGCGAAACAGCGGACGAGCCGCCGGGCGGCAAGGAGGGGGAACCCGCAAACGGGTTAACCCATTCCGCTAACCAGGCAAGCAGCGCTTCGCAAAGCGGACGAGAGGCAAAGCTCTTCGTGAGCGCCTCGGAGTTGCCGACGCGAACGGAAATTTTGGCTGCAAACCTGAGTGGGGACGAGACCAGGCTCCCCTCTGGGATGACTGGAATCGTTTTCAGCCCTAAAGAGCTACTGAAAGCCCAGCAAAATGACCCCTTTTGTCGCGAGGTGAGCGACGGTCTCAGGGAGACGGAGCGCCGTGACGCTACTTGTATTGTAGCGGGCGCAGGGGGGCAGAAGCCAGCGTGTGTCGCGGCGAACCCCGGGGAGTCATATATGCTGGACCATGACGGGCTCGTGCTGAAATACATAGCCACCGATGACGAGTCCATCGACCCGTTCAAGGTGGTTATCCCCAAAAGTCTAAGAGGTGCACTTTTGCGATTCTCTAATGACGAGGAGCCACTGGCCGGTCATCTGAGTGGCTCCAAAGTTTTTGCAAAACTGAGTCATTCGGTGTCGTGGCCCGGCATGAAGCGTGACATTTTCCGCTATTGCCGTTCCTGCCATGTCTGTCAAGCGGTGAAGTCACGGGGCGGCAAGCCGCCTGGAATGATGCAACCGATTGACAGTGTGCGTCCGTGGCAGATGGCCACCTGCGATTTGATGGGGCCTTTCCCCAGGAGCAAGCAGGGGTTCATAGACCTGAAGGCCTACGCGTCACGGTCTGACGAGCTTGCGCCGGTACCCATTGGTATCAAAGGCAAGCGCAAATGCACAACTGGTGCTGCGGAACGCAAGCGTACGGAGCACCGGTACAATCTGAGGCGACGGTCACCGGTGTGATTAATGCCGGACGGCGGACTTTTCCGCAACCGAAGGCACGCAGCCTCAGCTAGCTGGCGAGCTTTCTCGTCAGGCCCTACCTAGGCGAAGCACGGTGTGTTATTTTTTTTTGCTTTTTTTTGTTTTTGCAGCATGCTCAGTTCCAGCCTTGTGTGTTTATCAGTTTATTTATTTGTTTTGTTTAGTCAGTTTTTAGCCACTTTCGTTTCCAGCTTGTTCGTCGGTTTTCGTTCTAACGTACCGAGATGTACATAGGTAACATGCGTCTGCGTTGGCGTTCAGTTTTTTTTAACCAGACTTGTACATATGTATACTTCAGCCGCTCTCTCTTGCGCTTATCTTTTGAAGCGCAGAGTTTGCCTGTCGTTTGTACAGCGCCTTTTCTCATTTCCGGCCCGACTGTGGGTGGTTGGCTCGTTAAGGAGCCGTGTGTCGCGGTGCGAGTTTTGTGCGGCCCGTATGGACGGGAAGTTGGCGGGGCGTTTGGGGCGATGGGTTGCGATGGGGGGCGGAAAGTGCACCCTTTGACCCTCGCCGCGGCGCCTCTGGACGCTTCTGATGGGGGGGTCGTTGTCGCCGACCAGCGTCCGCGCACGTGCCAGTGTATGCGTGTTTGTGGCTGTGGCTGTGTGCGCGCGTAACCATGAGCCAAGGCGACGCCTGTGAGTTGTGCCGTTGTGTCCTTCTGCGTGAGCGCGAGGATGAGAAGGACCCCTCGCTGTGGACAAGGTTACACATCTGGACGCCGCCGAACGTCCTCGCCCGTTTCAGCCGGCGTGAAGGGGGTGCACTAACTTTCTTGTGCCCGAACGTGATGTCGTGTCCAAGGGCGCGAGGTCAGTGCTCTGCCGCGGCCCGTCGTCATCAACGCACCCTGCATCAACGGAAAGAAGACCGCCATCAGTCGTCGGCCCTCCCAACCCGTTCAACTTGAAGTCTGCGAGCGGTGAGTCGCCGACCGGCCTACTGGGCCGCGACATCGAACTTTGAGGCTGACATCCACCAGTCACATAGTTGTACAGTTGAATTCACATCGCCTTGTGTACCGTGTATATAATCTGCAAGTTGTTTTGATTTACTGAAGCGTATGCAAGTGTTGTTTGCCATGTTTTTCCTTTGTTTGTGTGTTTTTTTTACGTTGTTCTGGCTGGAACTGAAGTGTAGCTAGTTTTTTTTTTGTGTATTCATTTCTTTATTTTGGAACTGAAGTGTAGCTAGTTTTTTGTGTGTATTCATTTCTTTAGTTTGGAACTGAAGAGGAGCTAGTTTTTTTTGTGTGTATTCATTTCTTTAGTTTTGGAACTGAAGTGTAGCTAATTTTTTTTGTGTATTGATTTTTCTTTATTTGGCCGCGTGCTTTGCCGATGGGTAGGAGGGCATTTAAGGAGAGGGGGATGTGGGAATCTGGCTTTCCGCCGTCGCCTTTGCGCGGCTAGCCGGCCTCCCGCGTTGTTTCTCCTCTTTCCCTTGCCCCCGCCTCAGGCGGTGGAGAGGCGGCTGGGTGACTAATCACTGTCATTTAGCCACAGCTCCGCCCCGGCTCCCCAAGGGCCTTTGCCATTGGCGCCTTTTGGCGGGAATTCGGGACCCCGCTTTGGGCGGCCGCGCGCCGCGCGACCGTCCGAGCGGGGCCCAGAGAGAGAGATCCCTCCGAGACAGCGTAAGGTGCGTACGTTACTGTTTTGTCCGTGCCGGCCTTTGCCGTTCGGATCAGTGCTTACTCGAGCTCGCCCGCACGTGTCCTCTGACCTGCGGCGGCTCGAGCCTGTCCAGCGGGGTCCAGCGACCTCTGACAGGCGTACCTTGCGTTGAATGCCCACTCTCTCTCGCAACCGGCCCAACGGTCGACACGAGAGAGAGATCACAGCACTGCCGCGGGGACATTCTCCTGCAGCGGCGTGCTAGCGGCGCACATTGCTCGAGTCGCTTCGTGCGCGCAGCGGAGCCTTGCTCCTCGCGCGCCCCCGGGACGGGGTGACTATTGAGTGCGTGTGTACCTGCTGAAGGACGATGTGAATAAACGTCTCCTTTGTGAACTTGGAGGCCTATTTCTTTGCGGCGAATCGCTCTCCTCCCAGCGGAGGTTGAGTGCGCTGCATCGGTGTCCCAGTGTGTGTGTGGTGACGGCTGATCGGGGCCCTTGGCTCGCGCGAAGCTCGAACCCGCGGTGGGTGGTGGCCTGTGTCCACTTAGAAACCCACAATATATATATATATATATATATAGTCATTGATATATAATAAATGATATATAATAATTTAATCGCCAGACTGATTCGTCTTCGTCTTCGAATAGGAAATAAGCCGGGGCACGAGAAATACAACGCCCAAACGCGCGCGCATCTTGCCACGAGAGCAGAAGAAGACGTTCGGCCGTCGTCCGAGATCCTCTTGCCCCCCGGAACGCTTCGGTCGTAGCGACTCTCCAGGCCGCCTTCTGATCCTACTCCCAGAAATCGGGCCGCAGGGGCGATGCAGGGTAAGGCCAATCCTCAGTATGTCCGTCCGCATGCCTTGTGGTGAAGCATAATGCTTTCGAGCAGCACTAGGGCGGCTGAACGGAGACTGAGCAAGGAGAGCCTTTTAGGGATGTAGCCACGCTGGTCTGCAGCGGGAATCTACATCGCGGTAGGGGAAAAAAGGTTCACGTTACGACGGCCACAACTCAAATTTTAGCTGCTAAATGCGATCGGCGAAATATCTGCCCGTCTGACACGCGTGCTTACACGGGGGCTTGGTAAAAAGCGCGTTAAACATTTCTCAAGAATGCAACGAAATTGTAAGTCAGCGCAGCGTGCTCTTTACTATATCACTTGAAGAAACGGCAGTAAAGTCACAAAAAAAAACGACGTAGGTTACCTCATTCCTCTAGTGACTCGCTGACAGCCCAACAACGAGAAAGGGCCGAAGTCATCATCGTTCATGGGAATGCAGAAGTGAAATGCAATTTTAGAAATCAAGAGTCACATGAAGGGCACTTTTCCTTTAGTATAGAAGAACACGGTCAAAGGAAACACTAGCGAAAACAGTAGAGATGAAAACCAAACGCGCCTTTTAACATGTGCCCTTTTTATGCAGCACACAAAGCTATGGCAGGGGATATCATCTCCACTACGCTCCTCGTTATTTTTCGCATAACGTAACTTTATAACGTAACTTTAAAAGCGTTCACAATGCACCCTGTAGAGTGTTGCGACGGACGTCGAGCATCTTGTTAGGAGACAACATTCAAGTGGTACGTGGAGAGGCTGAGGGGCTGTATGTCGGATTTTATGTACTTTCTTAGTTGAGGACAGTAAGGCGTGCTCGCTTTGACCAACTGCCTCCCCACTCACCAAACGCTGGTACAATTTTAAACAATTTGGTTTTCACTTGCCGTTCCTTCAGTGCTCTGAAGTTTATCAAACTGGCCTTAACTAAATGATCCGTCCAGTGCGATTTACGAAACACCTGATTTGCTCCTGCGACCGCAAGCAATCTTGGCTCGCATCGCCTGTGTGCATATAACAAAGAGTGGCTGCAAGACAAACATCCACGCGCGTGTATGCCTCTGCACGCCCTCATTTTGTTTCTTTTTTTGTCAAGTTGATTTCGCTGGTTCCTTCCAAGACAAGGCTCTGACCCACCTGCCAAACAAAAGTGACTGAGTATAGTTAGGCACGTGTACGCCTGAAACTGTTAAATCTCATCCAGTAGGTGATGTAGGTGTCTTGTGTGGACATTTGTTCGTTTGCCATGTGCTGCGAGAAAAAAATGATGATGACGATAGTGAAATCTCTTTCTATGCTGTGATGCCGATGATGTGGCTGGTTCGTTGTTCTTACGGAGACTGGTGCAATTACCCAGAAGGTGGTTTCCGGGTCATAGACGGTGTTGGGAGAATTTAGACAGCGACACCTGATCAAAAGACAAGAGGTTAACTGAAGTTTATGTACATACAATATTTACAGCAAGGTGGCATGAAACAAAACATGGAACTGGCTAGCTCGGCACACTTAGCCGAGACTTGGTATTAGCTTAAACCCTAGCCAAGAACGACTTTTCGGGCTTCAGTGCCCTGGTTTTAAACACTGCGAGGCGTGGCCTGCAATCAACACTGACCAATCCCGGCAAAACCAGCACTAACCAATCGCGGCTTACCGTACTTGTAGCTCGCTCTCTCTAGCTTTGAGAATGTCTGTAACCCTCTTCCTAAAACATATACTGAAAAAGGAGCATCAAGAGTTACTAAAATCAAACCACATTCCCGGAAGCGAGCACATCACGATTGGTACACGGGATTACATGCCCCGCCCTCAACTTCTGCAGTGTTGACCAAACTCTCTCCCCTCCTGAAATCAAGCGAAAACAAATACAAGTGCGCCGAGTCGTTCCCACGGCATCGCCTGTTTCTGCAAGCACGTGCGGTCATCGTTTCCAAGTATTGGCAACCCACGGGTTCTCAGCTGCCGCTAAGCTGCTGGCATTCCGTCCCGCGGTTGTCCGTGACATCCTTGAATTTACGACTTGTTTACGTCTTCGAGACCCCTCGGCCGCGCGAAGTGTCGCGGTGTCCCTTTTCCCGCTGCGGGAGCATCCACCAGGACCCCATTAAGCCCTTCTGTTCCCGGCCCCCGCGACCATGCCGCACGACGCTTCACAGACATCACTCCGACAGGCGGGCGCCTCGTCCGGCCGTTCATCAGTTGTTCTTACCAGGCGGCACGGCGGCTCCTATGGGGTAGCTTACATATGGCGCGTCCCTGCCGCCGAATCGCGGGACCGCCCCCTTCCCGTCTCCCTTCGTGGAAGCCCCCCGTTGCGTTAGCCGCGCCCTTGACCGCCAGATGTCTCAGTCGTACCGTGCCGCATTCCTTCCTTTGTTCCCTTTCCGCTGAACTCTGCTGGTAATCGCGGCGAGGTGTTGACACACTAATGGGCTGTTTTCTACACCCCTCCCGTGCGTAGCCTCGAGCTTTACAACGATTATGATGATGACTATTATGATGATTTTTAATGGCGCAAGGGCATCTGTGGTCAAAGAGCGGCATGGCACAAAGTTTTTTTTTTCTTCTCAAGGTGGGTTCAAAGACCCATTTTCCAAGCATTTCTCCCTAAAGAAGCCGAGCACCAGAAAGGGGAAAGCTTGTACCAATTGTATCACCGGTGGGTACCCGACGGCACTGGGGATCGAACCCCACTCCTCCCGCATGCGAGGCGGAGGCTCAAACCGCTAGGCCACTGTTGCGGTAAAAAAAAAAATGAGTGGGGATTAAGACAACAGCGCCCTCGTTAACCGTGGCTCTTAACACGCGCTTGCTGCTATTCTGCCTTCTCCGGTGCTTGAAGTCCTAAGCAGAGAGGTCCTATGTAGGGAAAAGTAAGCGAAAGTTTAGATCAAGTGACGGATTTCACAGGACATATTTTCACTCGAACGTGGCGCATATACCTGGAAACGAAAAAAGTACATGCGCCGTACCCTTGAGAGAGCAGCTGTACTAAGATTTCGATATATTTGTCCCGCAGCACCCGCTCTAAAGCTCCCTATAGCACTAGAGCAATACTGCCCACCTCTGTACATTGCATTCACTACCGTGTTGCAGTTATCGAAGGCAATTCGGGTAAGAAGCGTGTGGCGCCCCTTTCCGAATGCTTCCGAAAGTTTCGAATGCCTGCGAGACACCATGTAACGCAACTAGAAGTGTGTAAGTGCTAGAAGTATTACTTTGGCAGGGAACAATGGCCTCTGCATTTGTTGGTAAGGGCCTGGTGCACTTGCGTACGCGAGTATTTTACCAAAAGTGGCCGATCACGCTGCTACCTCCTGCTAGCCGGGTCCCAATACTATACCGATCTCCTTCAAACTTGTTAAAGTTGCAGCTACTGTGTTATGTAAGAGCAGCCGTCTTCTGAAGACCGGAACATTCGATTAGCTGTCAGCTGTTTCCAACAGCTCTTCACATGAGAATACCAATGACCACTGATATACATTACATGATTTTCTACGTTGTCGGTGCACCGATCAGCTATAGAGCTCTTGAAGGTTCATTCGACAGAAGGAATTGACGAAAGCTGACTAGTGGAAGGGTACAGCCGGCGGCAAAAGTTTACGTGGCGCGTGTGCACAAAAAAAAAATTATTGTAGCTTCTACGTCCCGATATAGCAGGATGATATCGGTGCAAATAGACAGACCACGCATGTCTCATATTTAGAGTCATTTAACGCGAAGGGTGAGGGTTCGGGCTAGTGGGTAGTCAACATGAGGATCCATAGCGCACAAAATTCAAGGGACACAACACAAGCTCTAACTTGCGCGACTGACTTGCATGACTGTGGCAGCATATTCTTTTTTCCCGCGCACAAACATCCCGTAAACTTTTGTTGCCGGCTCTACACTCGCGAAAAGGGTCTCACGGGTCTACTATGTAGATCAGTTTGTTCCTTGCAAGCCGTTCAATACCGGGCTCAAGACTGGTAGTGTTTTCGGATTAACCCGAGCGTTGAAGTTTCCATTTCAGAGGAACCAGCGAAGAGCACTGCGGGCGCCACCGACGCAGTGGCTGAGCAGCGAGGCACGGCTGACACTCAGAAAGCTGCTGCTGGTCGTGTGAGTGAGTCAGGAACCCTAAAAGACTCTGCTTCGCGTCGTAGTAGAAGAAGCAAGGGTTCCACTACGCGCGAGTCGGTCCGCCACGAAGCCAGCAGCGGATCGGGTTCTCGGCGCGCTAAACAGGTATGCTGGCAAAGCTGCATCGAGAATCGCTATTTATTATTTCCACTGGTTGCGGTGGCGGATCAGCAGTCGTGGTGCTCCGCTGCTAACCTGAAGGACGCGGGTTTGATTCCGGCCCTGCCGCGGTCGTATTTCGATGGAGGCGAAATGCTAGAGGCCCGTGTACTGCGCGAAGTCAGCGCACTTTAAAGAGCCCCGGGTGGTCTAAATTATCCATTACAGGGTAGATGTCGTAGAGGATTGATAGGAGTTATTATAGGTGGCGATGCGGAAGACGTGCATTTTGTACATAACCAGTTACTGCTCCGAATGGCTCTTCTTTCTCGCTTTCGTTTTGCAATCCACCATTGATTCAAAGTCCACGCTCAGAAACTTGTTTTTCTCAGGCATTCAGCTAGCATACAGAGGTCACACGCCATATCGAATTAATTCAAAATAACTCTCCAAAAATAACTATGCGACCCTTAAGTCACCTTAAGAGTGGAATGTGACATCATTACGCCTCATATTTGTCGCAGGTTCTGTTGCAACTTCTCTGTTTGCCTCCTCAGGGTAGCGGCCTGCGGCTGGTTCTTTTGAGACCACGTGACCTCGTGACGTGATGCCTCTTTGGGTCATGTTACCTTGTGACGTCATGCCTTTCAACCAATCAGCGAATTTCGTGACACCGGACGGCCCCGAGTTGCCCCTGAAGTTGACTCTAATGTTATCTAGGTTGCTATCTAGAAACTAGGCTGATCACAATCCGGCGGGTAGGTCGTGATGACGTCACAACGTGACGTGGCCTCTCTCAACCAATGATTAATTGCCACCTGCCACGGTGGGCAGCTTACCCGGAATCCAATGGCCAGATTTCCGCCTTCCGCGGCAGGCAGGTTGTGATGACGTCACAATATAACTTGACCGCTCTCCACCAATGAGCGCATTTCTTGACATCGGATTTTGCTCCTCATGCGAACCCTAACACTATCGCATTGAAATAACCTCATAATAACGTAAAAACGTCCGTGTATTGTGCGCTGTCAGTGCACGTAAGGATCCCAAGATCGTCGAAAATAATTCGGAACTTTCTACTGCAGCGTCACTCATAGCCCATATGTGACTCTCAATGATGTTAACCGCACATTCCATGTCATACCGTACCATACCGTACTGCATCATATTATACCATGCGATACAACACACCATATTATCAAAATCATCAATCGATAAAGTTGTCCACAGTCTCCAGCAGCAGCTCTGCAGCAGCCTTAAACTCAATCCGTCCGGCCTTAATCGCTCTCGCACACCGAACAGCGGCGAATCCCTCCTTGATTTCGGCGGTTTTTTTTTGTTTTTTTTTTCAAGGAATCAGTCGGGGCAGCGAGTAAAGCAGCAGCCAAGGACGCTCCGCAGCTGTTACCCGCAAGTTCAGAGCCAATCACCGACACTGCCACAGCTTCCAAACCTGCGGAGGGGGCCAACAAGACCAAGACTGCGGCTGAACAGGGTGAGCGCCTTGCAAGCAACGCGTGCTGACCGAGTCTCGACTGCAAAATGATAACGGGCGCAGCCGCCGTCATGCATACTAGTCTACACAGTAGTAGAGACTAGTTAGCAGGTGCAGAATGCGGTGGTAACGTTTCCTGACAGTTGTATAGGTTACTGAAGGTAACATCATAGATTGTGTATCTTACGTTATGTTCCAATGCACTATCACCAATCTCTGAGCATAGTCGACGAGGTTGCGGGCAAGCTTGGTTTCAGTACCAGCAAAATCATAAGGACGAAAAGCTACTATATGCTACCAGCTAATCTCAACGTATCGGTAGGCTACGATAACTCTAGGTCGTAAATGTGTTTAAGTACTAAGCTCCTGTCTACAACACTGCATCCTCTAGATGTGCCAAATGCCTCCGGTTCTGAATTTGGGCTCTCTTCAGGCAGTGGGTCTGCGCTTTCTTCAGGGTAGCATTGCTTTCCGAACGGGCAGGGTTGTGGCATGATTTGCCATTTGTAAGGTAGAAGAAGTATGAAAGTTATTTGAGGATGGAGCAATTGTAGTAGTGTAACAAGTTGTTGTTTCACTTTATGCTCTGCCTTCGTGACATTCGAATGGTTTTTCTTTCCTGCTATTCCACAGTAGCGTTGACCAGTGGCCCCACAAGCGAGCAAATGCAAGTCCGTGCATCCTTGCCGAGCGGATCCGTTGCGCACATGGTCTTGCAAGGTGAAGCGCTTCTCATATCTTATATCTCGCTCATCATCATCATCATCATCATCAGCCTGACTAAGCACAAAGCAGCGCAAAGGCCTCTGTCATGTCCCTCAGATTAACCCTGTCCTTTGCGTTTCTTCTTCTTTTCTTCTTATTTTCGACAAGGATGCCGTTAACACGCGTTTGTTCCCTCACCCACTCTGGCCGCTTCAAGGTCTCTTGAAGTTACAGCAATCATTTTTCTTTCCATACCTCGCTGCGTTGTCCTTAGCTTAAGCTGAACCCTTTTCGTTAGCTTCCACGTTTCTGTCGCATAGGTGAGTAGCGCTAAGATACAGCTGTTGTATACTTTTCTCTCGACGCATATTGGTAAACAGCCATTCGTGATCTCATCGAGAGAATCTGCCATACACGCTCCACCCCATTCTTAATCTTATAGTTATTTACCTCTACATTTCGCTATAACGGCTTAAAGAAACTATTATGTCTAAAAGGAATGGCGGATGGCTTAACATCAACGTTGAGGTATGCTCTTGCCGGTCATGAGAAACCCGTACTTAGTGTAAGGAAGACGACGGCGGCCGGGCTCACTTGTACGGCTTGGTGGTTCGAAGGCATCGCGGTAGAGGGTAGCGTTCGGCTGCAGAGTTCCAGGGCGAGAGGATATTCCACGGCGCCTGCACCAAATGTAAGGTGGAATTTGTACGGTGAAGCTTCTCAACGGGAGCAGGGCTAACAGCAGTCCGAGGTCAGCCAGTCGAGCCAGGAGCGTGCACCAGGCGATGGCCATGCGGCTCGCGCGTATGCCCGTCGTCTTCCTTACATTAGTTTTATAATTTTATGTCACACTGCACTGAAAACTACAGCTAGCGGTCGTCAGCGCATAAGGAGTCGAACTGAAGTTGTCCGCAAGTTCCGTAATTACAGAAGGGCGCTCTGCTGGCAGGGTTGACAGTTACTTGACTTGCCTCCGCTTTTGATATCCTATATACCAAGAAATGAAATTTGCCGAATTCACAGGCATATGTGCCTATCACAAAATCGGTTCTCCGTGTGACATCGACATCGGCCCGTGGTTATCTGATGCCAATACTTCTATGCCAGAAAACTGCGCCGCAGTGTATGCAGTACGGACTCAGTGGTAATTAATATTACGTAATTAGAAATACCGTCCTCCTTACAGGATGTTATAAAACCATCCTCTATACGGCATTCACAGCTCGCGGACATGAACCGCGTGAAATCACCACCACTGGCGAACCATGCAGTTTTTTTTATTTATTCGAGATGTTTGCCATTAGGCATAATGTAAAAGTGAAAAAAAGTTATAAGAAGGAGCGTAAACAAGCCTCGCTCAAAAAGTGGCAAAAGTTCACGATAAAGCGATTATCATGGGTCCACTTGCGATAGTCCCCTGCAACGTCCCATCGCAGGCCTACCTTCTTTAGAAAGCGTCGTCTCACGGAAGCTGTAACCGGGCAAGTCCACAGAACCATGAATTTGTGACAGTCACTATTAAAGGAGCCGGACGCTGTCGCAGTGGGGTGGAGCATTCGTAGGGACAACACGGTCCCCGTCGCGGCGGCGCCATGCTATAGTTCCCATCGCAGCAACACAGCAACGTTGTCAATGCTCTACAGGGCCCGGGCGAATGTCTATAGATATTCATCCACTCAGCATACAGAACACCAAGGAAAAAGGTTTTCCGCAGCACCTATAGGGACAGGTTGTAGCCACAGAACACAGGGCTGCTTATAAAATAAAGTACTGCACATTTGTAACAGCTGTGCACGGACAGGAGGCCGTCACAGCATCCGCCATTTTGTGGTGCTCGCGCCGTTGGGTGGGTTCGGACCTTCTTCGCAAGTGGCTATGGTACCGGATCTCGTTGGCGCGAAACGAACGAACGCAATGCCTAGGCGAGTTGTTTCCAGAATTTTGAGTACTTTATTATCGTCCGCAACGATAACCGCCATTGTAAAAAGAGAAGCAAGAAATTAAAAGAAAAGCGCATGTTGGAGATTCCCTTAAGCACGCTTGAATGAGCGCGTATGACCGCACGAATTCTTCAGCGTTTGCTGTTGCAAAATAGAGCCGACAGTACCATCCTTTGAGCCACAACAACATGACGCTCAATTAAGGCTTGTGGACGTCCCATCGTCACCATCATCTTGGTGCATCATTATACACATCATAGTACGTCACTGTGTGTCATAGTATATGCCATCACAGTATGTATCGCATCACCGTAAGAGACGAGTGACACGTACCACGATGGAAAAGGGCACACAGATGGCACGGTGCACACGTGCCTGGGTGCGATGTACTCCGTGTCGTGCCTGGTGCTGGCCATCCTCTCCTTCCTGGTGTCGCTGGACGTGCTCAGCTCGGCTTTCAAGCTGGTCAGCGGCCGCGCGGCGGGCCGCGCGTTCGCCAACAGCCGCTTGCTGAGCAACCCCGTCGTGGCGCTTATGATCGGCGTCCTGGTCACCGTCATGGTGCAGAGCTCCTCCTCGTCCACATCCATCACCGTCTCTCTGGTCGGGTCGGACCGTAAGCAGCTTCTTTCTTTGTGCATAGTCAAAGCGTCGTCGCATCTGTTGTCGGTTTCCGGCCCAAAATGATGATGTTGCGCCAGATTTGCGATAATGGTAGATTTTTTTTTCGGAATGTAATTGATTCATGACGCTCAGTTGTACGAACTACGCTTCCTAAACACGAACATACAGAAAAAAAAAACGTCTGTGTCCTCTAGGTATCCGTTTCTTGTTCGGTGTTCGTGTTTAGTAGGCGCAGTTCCTATAGTTCCGCGAATTAGACGCAAAATCTGCTGAGACAGTAAGACGCTTCCTATTTTTCTAGTCTTCAGATTACAGAGCCGTCCAGCCTTCGCTAACAAAGTACCTCGCTATTGCGATTTGTATACTCGCTTCCGGAAGCGGTCGCAGTATAGCGACAACCGGGTGAATGGCAACGCCTAGTTGGAGAGGGAAACCACTCTGCGATTTTAAATGCATCTACAGCCGAGCACAACTCAAAAACGAAGCAGCAAACATCCATCAAATAAGGCCGTCCAGGCAATGGCGTCGACCGTTTGACATGACGTCGTGGTATAGCATGACAACGCAAGTGGCTGCCAGATGAGCCTTCGTGAAATGAGATTAACTGCGATATCATGACAGTTGATCGTCGCCATCACCTGGAGGGCCTACTTTGAGAGGTGTTTGCTGCTTCGTTTTAGAGGACCCCACTCACCGATTTCACCGATCTGTGGCTGAAGCCTGCTTGGCGTTGAAAACCGAGCATTGCACTCAAACCGAAGTGAAAACGGAAGTGCGAGTTCGCCTAATTCCCATTTGGCCTAATTACATAGGCTCAATTGTCCATTTTTTTTTTAGTTCACATTCATCTTTGTGCAGGTTGTCCTGTCGTCTGTTATCCTGTCCTCTGCGCTATATAAGACGAGTGTGATGCCAGAATACCAACGAGCCAAGCACTTAACTCTTTTAATGTTCTTGGGTTGTATCCGATTATGACACGTCAGTTGGGGTCGAACGCTGCTCCTCGGCGTCTTTGTCGAGAACGGTGCACAGAAATGCTTTGATATAGTCCCGTTGTCCATGCGTGTGACAGATGGCGTACACGTCGCGCGTCCACATCGAACGGACACTGTAGTTATGTTCATTCGGTTGACTACTCACTGAAGCACACATTTACCGCAACTGAAGGCAAGTGACGAATAAGGAGAAGCAAAGGCAACGTAACGGCTCACGAGGTGCTAAATATAAAATTTCACCCACTTGCCTCTAACCTCCTGCGGAAAATGTGGATGGAGCAACCACAAGCTATAGCTTAGCTGTAGGTAGTCCAGAGATACCGTCAGTTGAAGATACGTACCTCTCATGACAGCCCAAAAAAGATAAGCTCGTCTTATTCTGTGTGTTCTTCCTTGTCTGTCTTTGCGTTTAGTACCGTTCTGTTCTCAATTTAAAAGAACTGCGCGGGCTATTGCATACCCCAGAATACAAATTTGGTAGAAAAAAAGTTGGAGGCTTATCAAGGTTAAGCCCCGTGGATGCGAAGCAGCCTTCGTTTTGCATTCTTATTATTAACGTCCTTAGCGTTTGGAGGCATCTTGACCGCATACACGCCCGGCGCAAAGACGCTGGCGCGGTTGCGCGCACAGAGACTGACGCGACGGCGGGCGCGCGCCGCTTCATCCCTTGCGTGACGTGACATATCACGTGATGCAGCGATGGTGGCGCCGCCGCCGCGTCGCGCGCGATGACGCGAACCGAAGCATGGAGGCCTCCGCCGGGCGACGTCCGACGGCGCGATATGAGGCCCCATCTGCAGCCGGTGTGACGTCATCACGTGACGTCACATCATGTGATCGCACTTCAAGGTCAATGGTGGCCACCGCCGGGTGTCGCGCGAAGGCCCGAAACCTACGTTAATATGCTTCGCATAATAACAACAGGAGTCCTCCACTATGGCACCTCTTTCTTGATTTATTTTCTCGCTCCCACCTTCCTCCCTTCCCTTACGACGCGGTTAAGATGTCCGCCGAGATGTGAGGCAGATACTGCGCCATTTTCATTCCTCAAAAACCAGTTTTAAATTTTTCAATTTGTTCTTAAGTAACAGCAAGAATATTCAGTGTAAAAGCCGTCCTACACCTCGTAGCGCTTATACGAACCCGCCGCGATTACCTCTCGTTCGAATTTTCCGATATAAGCGCATTAAATTACACTCATCGCTGCTTTTGTTTTATTATTTGTTGTGCAATTAATAGCCGTCAAATTTTAAGTGTGTGTTAAAAACAGGTCTACAGGCTGCTGCCAATCAAACGGTTTTCGATGAAAAATGTCGCGAAACCTGCAGCATTCTAGAAGCTAAAGTAAGAGTTAGCCTAAGGGCTGACTTCAAATCAGTTTTCAAGTAAAAACTCTTCGTGACTGGCCCGCCCCTTGGCTTTTGTATTGTTGGCCACCATGATGGCATTTGTATGCTCACTCAACCAGCGGCTTACGCCTTGAGTTTAAATAATATCATTAACTATATATCCAAAGGGAGGCTTGAATGAGTTAACTACACAGTGCTTGCTCATCAGTGTTCTTTTAACAACATCGCGGATGGCACTACGAGTTGCATTGCCTGAAATACAGGGTGTTTCATCCAAGACTTCGCACAATTTTTAAAAATAGGCTCTTTGAATTAGAGTAGCGCTTTTTTGGACATAGTACTGTCACCGGCGTATAGTACATCAGAATACAGCTAAGACATGCCAGTTTAACTAGCAGGCTGGTTAACTAATATTGAATACTTAACTATTTTTCTGTTACTTTTAGGCTGTTATTACTGTCATTGCAAGGCGTGTAGCCCACCGTAAGTAATATCGATATGAGTTTTTAGAATTTCAAAAGGGCGGTTACCATCGGCGCGATGGCCCAACAAATTTCGGCTACAAGGCGCCAAAATACATGCGCTTTCGAGAAGCTTGCAGGCAAAGCAACCACTCCAGTGCACGTAACTCGTCGAAAAAGCCAAAATTTGTTGAGACACAGCGCCGACGGCAACCGCCTTTTTGTAATTCTAAAAACTGATATGGGTATTACTTACGGTGGGTTACACGCCTCTCAATAACCGAGGAGCCCAACAGTAATAGTTAAACAGTTGACTATTCAATATTAGTTACCAGCCTGCTAGTTAGCATGTTTTTACTGTAGTCTGACGTAGTACACCGCTGACAATGCCATGCCCAATAAGCGCTCTTGTAACTCAAAATGGCTATTTAAAAAAATTGTGTAAAGTCTTAGGTAGAACGTCCTGCACAGAAGCGATCACATTGAAAACGCATTCTTTAGGAAAGAATTGCGTCTGAGCGCGCATAAAAACCGACGAGTATATTCTGCTACTAAGGACAGTGAAGTATTGGAAGATTAGTACCGGCTCTTTACCGTCGTTGCCGACGGATGTTCGCAGTGCTGACGGTGCGCAGCGCGGTGCCCATCATAATGGGCGCCAACGTCGGCACCTCGGTGACGAACACTATGATCTCGCTGATGCACATCAAGCGCCGGGACGAGTTTCGCCGGGGCTTCGCGGCCGCCACCGTGCACGACGTCTTCAACTGGCTCTCCGTGCTCGTCCTGCTTCCCTGCGAGGTGGCCTTCCGTCAGTATTCACCTCCACAGTGGAGGCTGCACTTGCAGTTCTGCTTTGTCGCCTGCCCATTATTGTCCATACAGCTGGATATCATCATCAGCAGCAGCAGCCTGACTACGCCCACTGCAGGGCAAAGGCCTCTCCGATGTCTCCCCAAATAACCCTGCATATGCAATTAACAACCGGATATGCAAAATTTCAAAATGTCCCAATTTTGTAATAAGGGAGTAATTACTCTTTGACATCCAGCCACGGCTGCGCGTGGCTACTCCATACGGCTACTCCACCTTGGGGGATTCCCCTAAACATTTGACCAACACTGTTCCCACTTCGAGTTATTGATCAATTCGCTCTCGCCCTACCATAAGCTTGCCGTCGCGGTTAGCTCAATAGGTAGAGCGACTGCTCCGGTGAAGCGGTGGTCCCGGGTTCGAACCCCGGACCAGGACGAATTTTTCTTGAACTACGAAGTTTCTGAGAAAGCTGCATAGCTTTCCTTTGTAGCCGTATGGCTGCGCTTGGGTGGATGCCAATGAGTAATTACTCCCTTTTTACAAATCTACTCCACCTTGGGGGTTTCCCTTAAACATTTGACCATGTCCCAATTTTGCTTCGACCCCCGGGATAAAGTGTGTCAGTGCACGGGGCAAAAGGGACGCCCCTCTAAAACAAACACGCTGTTCAGTGTTGCAATGAATGCAAATGAAGTTGGCTACATGACCACCAATGCGATCTCTGTCTCTTCGCATGAGGAGTATCTAACCATACACAACACGGCCCTCTTTTGCCCCTCAATTCGCTACAGATTTGGCAGTGCTCATCCAGGCTTTGCTTGCAGCCCGGATTCGCGATTGTTTTCAATTCCCTGCCTTAGCCGCAGTTTTTTTTCTGTTCAGGGGCCACAGCTCTTGCTCTTGCACTTCTTCCGTACCGAATGAATATGCGATACTGCGCGATTTTCAGAACGTGAACACGCGGTTTTGAACGTAAATGTACGGCGGACAGAACGGAGCTTGCTCTGTCGTCACAGCGTGCTGCACAAGTCGCCGTTCTTTACAGTCGGAGAAAGTTCGCCGCTTAGAATCCAAAGAAACTTCGCGCAGCTCACGACATTTTCCCATCATTTTCTTCTTCTGTGGAGTGCGTCTTTATGGACATTAAAACATTAGGCGGTACCGGGGCTGCTTGATGCTCTTCAGAGCGTCCTCGATGTCTTCTTAGCGCCTATTGGCAATCAGTGTACTGTTCCTCTAGTACGATCGGACCATCCCAGAAAGCGAGAACACAAAGGCTGAGCTTTCGAGCATGCAATAAAGCCATAATCTTGACTTTAGGCCCTGGAGATTGCTACGATGTGGCATTTTGCCCCCCATGTAGCCTGCTGCTAAAATAGTCTTAACATAATAAGGCAGTGAACGAAGCCTTTTACACTTTTCATCAGTAAAAACGAATAACTGATTGTATTTAATAAATGATAACGTTTATCCTAATTTTTTTTTTTAATTGTGCTGCACAGTACCGAGAAAGGTGGCCTGCAGAAATTCGCTCCTTTTTTATTGTTTACTCCTTCACTGAGGCTTACTTCAGAATTTTTTCTCTGCTTGGGGAAAAGCAATATCGTCGGCCTTAAAGGTGCACTGAAGAGGAATCTGAACTTATCTTTTTGCCGCGGGAACTCGATCTACACGTTCCTAGCATTCTTAGAAACTGCGACTTATTGCCCTGTATGGCCGATTTCCCAAATTAAATCGAATTAACGGCCGGCTCCCGCCCTTTTTTTTTAATTCTGCCTCCTACGGTGGGCGGAGTCGACCAACGCGTGGAGTGCCTTTCACCCAGTCCCGTGGCGGCTAGCCGCTCTGCCATCGGCGGAGTAATACGTAGTAGTCCGTAGCAGCAAATAGTCCGCGCGTATTTTGATTTCTGCGGGGTTATTTTGCGGCTATATTATCTGCGAATGAAACTATTTATTCATGGAAACCTAAAAAACAAAATAAAGCGAAAGCAAAGCCTCCACGGAGCTGGCTGAAAGGAACTTCATGCGTTGGTCGACTCCGCCCATCGTACGAGGCAGAATTCAAAAAAAAGGGCGGGAGCCGGACGTTAATTCGATTTAATTAGGGAAATCGGCCATACAGGGCAATAAGTTGCAGTTTCTAAGAATGCTTGGAACGTGTAGATCGAGTTCCCGCGGCAAAAAGACAAGTTCAGAATCCTCTTCAGTGCACCTTTAAGTTGAGTCGGTGAGGACACGTTGCAGAATTTTACTCTTAAATACTCAATTAATTCGATTACACAAAACAAAATGAGCATGGGTGCAGGAGGTGCCATGGCTGGCTAGCCAAGGTTCCGACAAGAGGACTTGTTTTCGTCTAGCAAGCGGACCGCGGCTCGCCCTCGACACTTGTTCATTATGTTTTGTGTTGTCTAGAATTCTGTCTTCCTTCCGTCTCTCTACAATTATTTGATTACGTGCTTAAAAGTTACACGGCGCTAATTAACAGAATGTCGTGTTTTGCCCTGTGCTCCATTTCACCACACACTCCCCCGCATGTTAGATTGTTAAGAGTCCAGTAGAAAAGTAAATAGGTTTTTTAATACACCGGATGATATTGGTTGTATCAAATTATATCGGGGTGTTCTTCCATGTAGTGACCAGTTTCGTCGCATAATCGCGTGATTAAATAAATGACCTATTCTCGTGACTATTTAAACATGTCTTCTGATTCGTCCATTGGTAATTATTGGGCCGCATGAACCATTGACCGCGTGATTTAAATAGGATATTTCACCTATTATCACGTGTTTATATCGCGTGTTCATACCGCGACCAAGCGTAATGTGACCAAGTAATTGTTACGGGTCGAAATGACCTGTCGCAACTTATACACACAGCCTTGACACCTTTGTGCAGCCTTACATCTTTAACAGCTGACTCTGGTACCCCTCGCAACTTGCGTAAATATACCTTAAGCCTTCTTTTTTAACTTCACCACGCAGACATTTTGGAGAAGCTGTCCGATTCGTTCGTGCACGTCATCGACAAGGGCCAGAGACTGGAGTCGAGGAACTACCTGAACGTCCTGACCAAGCCCTTCGCCAAGATCATCGTTCAGGTAGGCACAGAGAAGACAACAATTTGAGCTGTCGTACTCTCCTTTAGAGCGGTGTGGGCAAACAATTACAACAGTGCCAATATAGAGAACAACACAACAGGTGCGTAAGGTTATCGCGAAACTACTTGAAGCTAACGGTATGCTAAGCACCATAGGCAGCGTTTCAGTAAACTACAGCTTTCAGTTTGTTCTAATGGAAATAACACGCACACAGTAAACACCCTTCGGGACCTCAACGGTTAAAGGACCTTAGAAAAGAACACTGTACAATGGCATCAGCGAAGACAGTGCGATATTATCAGAAGAATAATAACACTAGTGGCGCAATTCTGCACTCCGTGTCGTACCACCCTTTCTGTTTCTGCATTGTGTATCCTGGTGCAGCAGCTTGCTTACATGCCGTCAGCCGTCCTGTGCATCAGCGGCAATCTATTTCTCCCACGGGAATGACGTTCAGGACTGTTTGTTTGTGTGTTTGTTTGCTTCTTTGTTTTCCTACTAGTTACTGCGACCACTGTTTCGATGGAGGCGAAATGTAAGTGCACCCGCGCACTCGAGATTCGACGGTTGTGAAAGAAACCATAGGAGGTCGAAATCGTTCTCCAGTTCCTAACTTGTATACGTCGGTATAATAACTTGGATTAAAAGGATATGCCGCCAATATCGGCAACCTGCTCACGCAATGATAAGCCACATGTCCTACTTTTGTGGAGTGCTCACAAGAGGAAATAATCTAGCACCTCCATACGACTAACATCAGCTCCCAAGTCCACGAGTAGATCGTCGTATCCACGATATCTGCGCTGAAATACTTCATGCCTTCTCAGACTTTGAAAGGAAAAGTCTGGTGCCACGGATGCAAGCCTTCTAGCTTTCCGAGAACTCTGCTTATGCAGTCGATAACCGCATTAACAACCTCACCTTTTAAGTCTACTCATTCTTGTTCTTAGTTTCTGCACTTTCGCACTTAAGTGCTTAGGAAGGAAAAATCCCGAATAAACATTTGATGGATCCGTGTCAGATGTCGTCACTCCCTCCAGAGCGCGCCTTGCCGCTATTACAGTGGAAGAGCTGGATCCTGAACTATTGACACTAGCCTATGACAGCAGGCTAGCGTCAGTAACAGTGAACTGCTAAACGAACAGCGAACTACTGAACCAAAAACCAAACGAACCAACAATGAGCTTTTAAACCAAGGAGCATTAAGTTGCGCCGCCGCGGTGGCTCAGTGGTTATGGCGCGCGAATGCGGAACCGGAAGACGCGGGTTCGATCCTGGCTGCGGCGGTCGTATTTCCATGGAGGCGAAATGCTAGAGGCCCGTGTACTGTGCGATGTCAGTGCACGTTAAAGAACCCCGGGAGGTCGGAATTATCTGAAGCCATCCACTACGTCGTCCCTCATAGCCTGAGTCACTTTGAGGCGTTAAAACCCATTAACCAGCATTATTAAGCTGTAATTGAAAGAGTTCAGGAAAATTAATCGTTGTCAGTCTCGAACCAAAGAGTTCAGGAAAATTAATCGTTGTCAGTCTCGAACCGCACGTCTAATAATTGACCTAGAATCAGCACTAAAAGAAAACTGCGCACAATTGAATTCATTACTTCATCGTAGGCATGATTACGTCGCCATTATTATTCGCGTTCCATAAGGACTCTTTTAATTTCAGATTTGATAGTACCACATTATGCCATACAACTTCAAGATCTCAGCAGAAGACGCGCGTCAGCATGCCACTCGATCATGTTAGGCTCTCTTGGATAATGCCTGTGCAAAAACACCGAGCTCGGGGTTAATATTCAGACACATCACAGCGTTACAACCCCGCCTTTCAAGCAGTCTTTTTTTTAATTAAGTGAGCCAGACCTGGAACATATCAAGTTCTCTCTTTATCGTGTAACAACGTGCAGAAAAAAAAAAGATGGAACACAAACCTACACAAACGAACACAAACGCTCTTGTTTGTTCAATCCTTTTATGTCCCGTCTTTTTAGTGCGGGATGTTTCACGATGCCGACGTTCTGCATTAATCTCTTCTGTACGCAGCCCCGGAAAGTCTGCCGTGTTTGGTTTAAACTTATTATTTCCTGCTTATGTGCAGCTTTTCTATGCTTTGTGATGAATATACGCCCGGCTGAAACAACTCCGCATAACAGTTTTCTTTCTTCAAGTGAATATAAAAAGGCTTTCTAGGGCATCAACATTACATAATAATTTCAAAAACTTATGCATGGCGCATTTTACGCATCACAGCTTTCGTCTAATACCATCACGGCTACTTTTTCTTTCTCAAATACAAAACATAAAATGACATGCGTTTGAAAATGTTCCAGTGTGACAGGGATGCTTCAGTGAATAGGCACTGGTTGGCCTCTGCTGCCAGCGTTTGAAATCAAATGATATGAAGTCGTTATGCTCTGGTAACTTTGCGTTCACTTGACGTGAGTTCATCCTGAAATATTGCTGGTCTCGCTTAAATTCAGTGTGCACAGCTGCAGCCAAGTTAGCCATGGCATGTTTTTGGCTCGTCAAGGCACAGACGATAAGGAATTGGACGGGAAGCTCTGTGCATGGCCCATCCACGTAGTTTCTGTCGTCTATGTCTCTTCTCATTATAGCCTGCCCAGCTCAGTGTGTACGAACTATAGCCTGCAAAACTGTACGTTAAGTTACTCTTGATGTCGGCGTTCAGATGGCGCTAGTACGTTCTGTACTGCGGCAGCTGTATGGAAGACACAGCACGCGATGAAAGCCTCCCTTATAAAAATGGTCTGTAGACTTTTCAGAGACTTCTTATAGACTCTATTGGGCAGGGAGAACGGGGGGGGGGGGGGGGGGAGTACACATATTCAGGGGGGCATGGATTAACGAAGGAACAGAATATTTAATAACCCATGAAGAACATCTCAAAACGAAAGAAAAGAGGAACGGGGCCACACAGAGAGCCAGTCAAAGAGCCCTAAGAGGATACAATAGATACGGAGCAATACGAGTACTGGGATAGGGTGTAATGGTTCCAGGGCTGCTGCGAACGCTGTACTGTACTCAAAATCAGATGTGCTAGATAAGCCTAGAGATTAATCACATAATGGTTGATAGGTTGGTTCTTGGGGCCCATGGAAAGACAACAAGCGGAGCTGAACAGGAGAATATCGGTTGGTCGTTTATTGAAGCATGGGAAGCAGATCCCAATTTCGTTTCAGAAGACACTAAGAAAATCGGATTAAAAGAGGTGGGTAGCCAAAGTCTTCAGGAACTTGTGCAGTTCAAGTGTGGGCACGCGATTGAGAAAAATGACTACAGAGACCTTACTAAACGCTACACAGGCAACGATGAGAAGAATGAACTTAACGCGAACATCAGAAAGTAAGTCCGCGGAAGCTAGACTGAGAATGAAGACAAAACAGGAAGAGAAAAAGATCATTGCGCGAGTGCAGAGCCAGATAGACCAAAATTCTGAAGGAAACGCTGTGTAATCGTTCAAGAGGCGGTATATCCTATTTGAGACCACATCGGGCTGCCTTCGAAAAGCACAACATTGTAGTAAATATGAGCAGGGAGATGATATTTGTGTAGCGTGCGGGAGCAGTGTAAAAAAAAAAAGCGTTAAGTATGCTCTGGTAGAGTGTACAACTATACTGCCAGATGTCGGAGAGGGCATAGTGAGCGTTTTACTACTTTCTGATTTTAAAGATCGTCAAAGCAAAATTAACACATTAGCTCTAGAGGCGAGCAAGATTACATTAGAACACTGGTGGCTTAAGAGCTGGATGAAAATTGCAAGACCCGCCACAGAAATAAAGAATAACTTAGAATGGCAAAGAAACAGAATAGAATTAAATGTGAGTAAGAAGTAAATAAAACAGAAACTTTAGTTAACGGGCTGGCATTCACACAACTCCAATTCAGAGGGAATGCCAATAAAATCTACCTATCTACTATAATATACGTATCTTACACTTCGCAGGTGTCTGCAATAATCGCTTTAGGCTATCGCTTGTCGCCGACGCTTCCTTGCTGCGGCATATACGGAAGGTATCCTCATGCACAACGCCTTGCTAAAGCTTGTGTAGCCACAAGGTCTAAAGCGCCATTTTCTCACCTGTGATTTCTTTCATTTGTGACGTCAGAAATCTGCGGACAAAGAGAGGTGAGTATATAGCAACAAAATAATTCCTGCATTAAAAACGCACTGGGTCGGCCTCGGGTTCTCACCATAGGCGTATGTGTTGCAAAGATTGCTGGTGCTCTTCACATAATGACCCATGTAAAATTAATTAAACAGGGTTTCCGCCGCGGTGGTTCAGTAGTTAAGGCGCTTGGCTGCTGACCCGAAAGACGCGGGTTCGATCCCGGCCGCGCGGTCGAATTTTGATGGAGGCGAAATTCTAGAGGCCCGTGTACTATGCGATGTCAGTGCACGTTAAAGAACCCCAGGGGGTCGAAATTTCCGAAGCCCTTCACTACGACGTCCCCATAGCCTGAGTCGCTTTTTAAACTCCATAAACTAAACTAACTAATAAACAGTGCACGTGCGATGAGCTTTGCCCAGGGTGCCTTCCCTAGACCCAGGAATTATTTGATTGTTTCGATTTCTTTTACAGCTTGACGATAAGGTCACAAGGGACATAGCGCTGGGCGTGGAAAATAATGGCACCATCCTGAAGCAATGCTGCGAAAGGAACGGCTCCCAGTGCGTCGCGAAATGTAAGTCACGAACTCAACTTTTCTCCGGCGCGGGATGCGGCACTTTGCTTTCGATTCTCTTGCGCCGCTCTTCCGAGAGGCTTAACACCAAGATGTCGTAGGAGCTCCCGAATCACTCTGGCTTACTGTTCATCTTCAGCCTAGGCGCTAGCTTGGTAGCATCTTGGTGTGTCTAATTGGGAGCCATGGACAGCGTCTGGCCCTTAGTGAAGAAACTCCTGCCGAGCAGTACGGTGATAATGAAAGAGAACAAGACAAACATAAAATTTCTTTCGCGGGCGAATCATAGTCGGGATGTGGAATAAATACTATTCATTACACTATGGCCTCCTACATCCATGCTTCTAGTAGATAACATTGGATACTTCGATTATTGGTATCTGAACGAATAGAAACGCAGAAATCCTCTTCTGAACGCTAGGCATTGAAATGAGGATCTTTTTGGAGGAAGTGAGCCGTTGATAAGCGAGCATATAGTCTTGGCTTTGGACACTGTCCATCGTGTTAGAAAAAGTGTTGTCTAGGATGATGGGTCAAGGCCGGGGCAATGGAGTGACTGCCGAAGCATGGCCCGCAGGCACCGCGCTCTTCAACTGGCTAAACATGGACGACACAGCGACGGGAGTCTTGTGCTTCGTGCTCTCGGTGATGGTCATCCTGATCTGCTTTTACGTCATGGTTAAGGTGCTCACCGGGCTCACGCAAAGCCACCTCGTCAAGGTGAGCATTTCCTCACTGATGCATCGGTTGCATTTCGGCTTTAACGTGCACCCTGTATAACCGCTTTGCATGGGAGCACTGGTGCACCCGTGCAAAGGTTTATATACCCTTCTCTGAAATTGCATATATCTTGCGCATAAGTGCGCACATACGCGGAAAGCGTCGTGAAAAGGGCCAACACTCCTCTTTTTGTATGTAATTTTTGTTATGGCTTGTCTGCTGCTTTTCACGCGTAAATATGCATTTGTAGTTTTGTGTATGTCTAGAGCCATGTGAATGCTATATATCCTAAATAGCACTAGAGTTATATCAGTATATACAAATGGTGTCTGTTTGTTTCTTGTTACTACGCTGTCTCTTTTTTCATGATAACTTGCTTTATTACGTGTTATTCTTATTTGTCATGTCAGCTATGATTGTTCTTTGAAATGTATTCTGCTGTCCGCTGATTTCTGCCTTGATGGAAGCAATCATGTATTTGATATGGGGGGGTGGGAACCAGTCAAGCTGTTCAGCTTTTTTTCCCTAACCTCCCCCATCATGTTGATGGAAATAAAGGCTATTATTATTATTATTATTATTATTATTATTATTATTATTATTATTATTATTATTATTATTATTATTATTATTATTATTATTATTATTATTATTATTAAATAGGTCCTAAAGATGCATGCAGAGCTAATTTAGGTGTACACCTGTAAGAGATGCACACATATAAGAGGAGTTAACCTATAAGGTGTACGACTTATAGAGAGGTGTGTGTGAGTGGAAGTCCACCTCATCAGTGCGCCTCTAAGCTCACCTGAATAAGAAGCGAGGAGCACCAATGTATTCACAAGCATGGATGATAGCCTCGAAGAATAGATGGACCTCCATATGAACTCTGTTAAAGGGATACCCGAGGAAAACTGCATTTCTTTTTTGTTCCAAACAAAATTGACCGCATGGCTCTTTCCGGTTATGCTTCTGTTTGTTCGGCCAGCAAAGTGCGCACTTATTGCTGAGGAAGATGCGTTCAAAAATTGTCCCGTCACTCGATTTAAACTCGTGACGTCAAAGCCGTAAATGGCTTCATGATCCCTGCATAGAAGTTAATGCGTAGCTTCAAGTATCCGCGCCGTAAAAATTGCTGTGATGGACAGCAGTTTGCTTACGAAATCGCCCGGGGATGGCGACAACTGTGTTTCGTTTTTTGGCAAATTTTCTAGTTTATATAAAAGTTAAAGTTATAGTGAAAAGAGCGTTTTGTCCTTGTAGTGGAGTAATCTATCAATATAGACAGACTTTACTTTGGTCTCAGTGTCTTAACGATAAAGAACTTACTGCACAAACGAAGATTCTACTGAATTTCATTCAGTAGGGTAATCCAGGAATATCCCGGAGTAGCCTGAAAGCTCTTAAGGAGTACAATAATTAATCGATCCAGTTTTCTCTATCTCTTTCCTTCCCTCAGGAAAACAGGCAGTTTCGGAGTGACGTGCTTTAAAAAAATTATTCACCTGTAAATTTAAACTTTTTTCAGGTATTTCAGCACATGATAATGTATAGCTAAAATGACTGACTGGGTATCAGAAAATGGAAGGATGGGTAACTATGTCACATCTTGGTGGACGCCTCAACCCCGCCGTGAGGGTAGGTGAGAGTTAAAAGAGCTTTCTTTCTAATGGCATAAAGAAAAGGCAGATTATTTATTGCTTACGAAGAAAAAATCTATTGGCAAAATCTGAGACATTCGCACAGAAAATCTGAATATGAACTTTGGTTAGTCCGGAAATAGGAGAATAAAAACTCTTGGATAAAAAATTTGACGGGTTACTGTTTGTTAGACACGAGTATTTAATGTTACAGAACTCTTCATGTTGAACTTTCTGACCAGTAAAAAAAAACCAATAGCTCGAGCGAAGCGCTGAGGGATATTCCACAGTGCAGTGCCAAGATCTATCCAGGGCCGCCTTCGAGAAAACTCAGGCCGCTACACTCCTGTTGGTACGGATTCCTTCAGAACATGCCCGGTACCTTCGGAGGGGCTCGAGAAGCAGCGAATCTCATCCGCAGCTCCGAAAACAAAATTTACTGACGAGCACCTGCCGATAGCTCGGGCTGGGTGGAGCAGTCATCTCTATGCGAAATAAAATTAGACGAATGGACGCCATCTTTTCGCAAAAAGCTGACACTTGCATCTACAAGATCAAGTGTCGATGCTGAGGAATCGCGAGAGCCCGGCCGGAGCCCGGCCGCATGCTGAGCAGCGTCGGCGCAATCCCACGACACCACCTTGGACGCCATGCTCGCAGGTATCGCTCCGCGTTCACGAATCACAGGTTTCGATGAAAGCTTTAAAACACTCTCTCATAAGGCTGACGAAAAAAACCGTGTCCGGAACATAAGTACAGTTCTTGTGCAAGGTACTAGATGGCGTTGCTTGGCCACAAACGATAAGTAACAGTGACTAACAAACACCGCACAGCCTCGTGTTCCCACTGCGGTGCCGCGTTGGGTGCTACCTTCAGGAACAACGCAAGTCGATCCTTCGGGTGGTTACGCAGGTGCTGACGGTATGCGTGAACCGCGACTACCAGTTCCCCACGTCGATGCTGGTCGGCTACTTGAGCCTGGCGCTGGGCTGCCTCATCACGTTCGTGTTCCAGAGCAGCTCGGCGTTCACGTCGGCGTTGCTGCCGTTCGCGGCGCTGGGCATGCTCGACCTGAACCGCGTGTACCCGCTCACGCTGGGCTCCAACGTGGGCACCACGGCTACGGGGCTGGTGGCCGCGCTGGCCGGAAGCCCCGTGACCCGCCAGCACGCGCTCCAGATCGCGCTGTGCCACACCTTCTTCAACGTCATCGGCATCCTGCTCTTCTACCCGGTGCCCTTCCTTAGGCGAGTCAGCGGCCAACTTCTATGAAGAAGGCGATGCCGCAGCCATTAGCAGCGCTAGGGTCTTTTGGTAAAGGAGTGTATACACATAACAGCAATGTGCCTTGGTAGCAGCAACTTTGTTTTTGTCCTCAGTGCTCTTGGACAAATGAGTGAAGTGCTTTGCAACACGTTCCGCGTCCTGGTTGTGAAGATTATAGGCGAGCACGTCCTGGTGGGCAACACAGGAGCCTGTAAAGGCACTGTGGTCGCATGTGACACGTAGGAGACGTCTTGTGCAAAGCCAGACGATGGTGTGATGGCCCGGTGGTGAAATGGTTCACGCAGTAGTTGTGTAAACAGAAAATGGAGAGAGACAAGGTGTTGGAGGAAAAGTGGGGTGACTCTTGGGCGCGAATACGTTTGTCATGATAACCACCACAGACCTGACAACGGAGGACACCAGTTTGTTTCATAACTGAGTTTGTTAAGTTTGTTAAGTTTGTCACTAGGTCCCATGACAGGAGCAGCGTTCTTGGCGAATCTAAGTGTGTTTCCAACTTGTGAAGGCATCGATAGGCGGCAGCGGTTCAAGCGAAGGGTTTTCAAGAAATTGCTGCAGTGCTTTCTGTGGGTGGTGCGCTTTTGAGTGCTGTTGTTTTACGGTAAAGACTTTCGCTAGTGTAGCCCTAGGATACTCATTAGGACCACTGTATTCGCTACTGAGAGTGAGGACCCTTTAGTCTCCCGCTATACGTTGCTGTTCCGAGGCACACTCGGGAAATACCCGGAGGTGGGGTGAGCTGCCTTGTGTAAGGTGCCAGTACCACCCGTACAGGGTGTCAGTGCACTCGGTACCACCTCAAAATCACCTAAAGACAGTGGCCCTGGGCCGAATCATTTGCTCATACGGGGCCACTGATTAATCGCCGTCGATGTGGTGTGAGCAGAACTTAAATGCCGGGCAGCTGTTGGCAGGTCATTCTCGCTGTATCTGTAGGCATTGGCGTAGTAGTAGCTTGATCAGGTGACCAGTCTCACGGCACTGGTCATTACATGAAGAGCATTCTGACGTCACGCAAACACAGCTGTCTGGCATTAACACAAAGCATTAATGAAAAGCATCATCACCCAGTGAATAGCTTCGCTCTTACGTTCTTTTCTTAGCATTTGGGCAAGATAAGTTCAAATCCTTCGGTCCGTTCTCATGAGTTTAACGTCGTGACACTGAAGGAACATAAAAGTATTTTTCATGCGCCAAAGCCGCACCGCCTGGCTATAAGTGACGCAGTAGAGCAGGGCTGCGGTTTGGTTTCGAAGTTTAGTGTACACCGAAATACGAGCGCACGAACGGCTTTTCATTTTGCTTACACCTCAATCAAGCAGCCGCGGCCGGAAATGGTATCGTCCGTAATCGCGGCCAATAGCAGAGCGTCACAGCCGTTGATTCACAACGGCAGGTACAATGATACTACAACCCATATTAATGTGTGTCTGTGCGTGGCGAACTTTCTTCTTGACATTCCTAGCCCTCCTTTTGCTTTTTTGCGAAAAAAACACTTCGTGTCTGGAGTCTGAAAATTAGTTACCTAGCGAATTGAAATTTTCCCACTCCTTCCTCCCGAAGAAATGCGGGTGAGGCGAATGGCTTACACCAACGCTGCGGTCGTCGCAGACTGCCGCTGTTCATCGCTCGGCGGCTAGGGGAGACAGGCGCCAAGTACCGCTGGTTCGTGCTCTTCTACCTGGTGCTGACGTTCGTGCTTATTCCGGTGGCCGCGATCCTGTTGTCGCTGCTGGGCGACCTCCCGTTCAGCATCGTCACGGTCGCTGTCGTGTTCGCTGGAGTCGCAACGATGTTTATAAACTTGCTGCAGGTGCGCTGCCTTTAATCGCATCCCGCAATTACACCACACTACAGCAATAAGGGAGTAATTACTCATTGACGTCCACCTGAGCGCAGCCATACGGCTACAAAGGAAAGCTATACAGCTTTCTCAGAAACTTCGTAGTTAAAGAAAAATTCGTCCTGGTCCGGGGTTCGAACCCGGGACCACCGCTTCACCGGAGCAGTCGCTCTACCAATTGAGCTAACCGGGACGGCAAGCTTATGGTAGGGCGAGAGCGAATTGATCAATAACTCGAAGTGGGAACAGTGTTGACCAAATGTTTAGCGGAATCCCCCAAGGTGGAGTAGATTTGTAATAAGGGAGTAATTACTCATTGACGTCCACCTGAGCGCAGCCATACGGCTACAGTTACTCCCTTAATTACTCCTTAAGTAATTACTCCCTTATTACAAATCTACTCCACCTTGGGGAATTCCCCTAAACATTTGGTCCACACTACAGCAGTGGAGAGTGCAGACAAGTCGATCCGCGAGTAGGGTTCGTTGCCATGCTGGCCTGAAGTTGTTAATCCAGGAATGGATGGAGAGATGAGTGCCATGAATGTTTTTTTTTTTTTGCTTTACTTCTTGAATTATGTAGGTTGCCTTTCTCAATACTAAAACAAATGATTACAAAGAAAAAAAACTACGTACGAATCTGTCAGAACATGCTAAAGGTCCTATTGACCGAATCATGGTTCTGCACGCTACCACAGTGTCATGTGTGGAGCTGTCACTGCTGGTCCTGAAATCGCTAATAGTACCAGCCGGCCTTAATGAGCTCGCTATCCGGAAGGCAGAGGCAACAGTGCCAACGATATTTATCAAAATTTACCAAGCATACTGTAACACAACAGTGCACTGCACAAATGTCGAGGTTTTGTTCGTATTTAAAACGTTTTTTTTTTCTTTTTGCACTTGTAACCAAACTAACTTTTTTAGGGAAGCCATTGAAAACAGCAGGACACAGCGACGAATGTTTAGTGCGTTTTATAATTGCATCTGAGCACAAGAAATTTGCTAGCCTATAAATCCTATAAAACCCTGCCGGCAAGCCTCCGATTCTCGGGCCATCTACACAAAATTTGCGCCCATGTGGCTAAGACAAGGCAGTCACCACCGCTTTTTAGCGCGGTGGCATAAAGTGAACGGTTTTTCTTCCTTTTTTGATTTGCCGTAATAAGTTTTGCTCCAACTCTCAGCAATTTTTCTAGCCTTTCAGGGACGATACCACTGAACCACGCTGCTGGCAAATAATGGCTCCATTGGGCTGTTGTTTCACCACGTTTTTTCACAGACGACTGCCCAAAAAGAATGTTAATGCTATTGGATGCAGGAAGCCAGGCGCGTGCAAAAAAATGCCAAAATACAAAAGCAAACTTTTCTTCACCGGCACAAAAGTTAGCTGTACACAGTTACGTTAAAAATACCCCAAGATCCTTTTACGGGCTGAATCCAACGCAGTAACGCTGACGGACACAAAAAGGAACTCGGGAGTGGCCGTCTTCGCGCGGAGTGAAAAGCTGAAAGTGCCCGGTTACGACGTCGTACGCTGATGGTGGGACTAATTAGCCCAAAGAGAGTCTGACCTATAGCTCTCGCTGTAAAAAACTTAGGGGATGTAAACTGCGGCCGCGTACAGTAAAACAAGGCCGTCTGGTGTAGCCTAATACAACCATATATCCTAGATGCGTTACCATGCGATGACAGCATAAAATGAAAGCCGCAGCAGTGGTCGTAGCGGTGGCCTATTGATTAGAACATCCGCCTTGCATGCGGGAGGTACGCGGTTCGATCCCTAGTGCCGCAGGGTACACATCGTTGATGAAATGAGTACGTTTTTCCCAGCCCTGGTACTCCGCTTACCTGGGGTGAACGGCTCGTAAAATTAGTACTGCGCGCCACCTTGTGTAAAGGAAAAACACCTTGTGTCATGGTGCTGTTTGACTAAAGCTGCCCTTGCGCCGTAAAAATCATCACCATCACAAAATGAACGCGGGGCGAAATCGAGGGAAGCATTGTCCTTTTCACCAACGTTCCGAAGAGAATATTTGCACGGATAAAGATAAGCTTTCGTTCCGAACCGTTGATCAACGTACTGCGACTTCCCTCCAGCCCCTTGTTCTTTGTTTTGCCGCCACCTTCTCTGTCTGCCGTGTGTCACCATCCATCGGTCATTCACATTCCGCCCGTGGCAGGAGAAGTGGCCGGACCTGCTGCCAGTGTTCCTACAGAAGTGGGACTTCCTGCCACTGTGGATGCACTCGCTGGAGCCTATGGACCGCTTCTTCAAGCGACGCCTGGAGCGAGTACCCTTCTGCGAGGTGTTCCTCAACGAGATGTCCTTCTCGCACGAGAGCGCAGGCCCTGAAGGAAACGTCGTCGACATTTAAGGCGCCTAGTTTTGTGCGCCTTACCACCGTTAGCGTCTTACTCCCGCTCTCTGTATATACGTTACTATGCACCTCAGATCGAATGTCACCAAAAGATACTGCCGCCGCCTGGACATTCCTGTGCTCCAGTATCATAAATATGTATGCCATGTTTTCTAGTCTCTACACACGTGAATTCGTGCATCGGAGGAAATAGTGGTGAACTGGATGGCACATTTTAGACCACCCGCAGAATTATGTTTCGGGACCTGAAGTGTGTGGCATTTAAATGCTTGTTTGTGGCGTCCTCTTGCGCAGGGGGGCGCCATTCTTTTTATGCGCTTCCATTACCGGTTCGCTAATCATGTATAATACACATGGTAACATTTGTTCTCTTCATGAGCTTACCATGGAGGTATGAGGGCGCGTAGGCACTTAAAAAGATGATACCCGCATTACACGAATTATTGTCTTTGTTCACGTTCTGCGCACCATTTAGACCTATGCGAACACACACTTCGAACTGTGTGCATTAGGGTGTGCGCTAGTCCATTCCATTAAACTGTTCGTTTTGTCGACATGCGTGAAATCATTTCTATAGACGTGAGCGTAGATATTTACCTGAAATTCTCAGGGAGGGCCCGCTCTCGCCTGAGGTGTTTGTAGCATGAAATGTGCCATCGGAAATACATGTAGAAACAACTAAACGTTGAATTATGGTTTACTCGAAACCCGACCGCGGCGGCCGCGTTTCGATGGAGGCGGAACGCAAAAGGCGCCCGTATGCTGGGCGATGTCACTGCACGTTAAAGAACCCCAGGTGGTCGAAATTATCCCGGAGACCTCCACTACGGCACCTATTTCTCTTTGTTCTTTCACTCCCACTTTCCTCCCTTCCCTTACGGCGCGGTTCAGGTATCCGCCGAGATATCTGACACAGATACTGCGCCATTTTCTTTCCTAAAAAAAAACAATAACAATTTAAATAACAGCGAGGCATTAACTCACGTCATGAAGAATGTTCTTCTTCCCCTGCTTCTGCCGCTTGCACACCGCAAAGAATCCTTCGAAGGCGGATCAGCTGCTTAGCTCTGCATTGTAGATTGTCTTCGTAGTTCATCAGAGTCATTCATCAGGCAGAAGAAAACTGCAACAGCGTAAAATTAATTCATTGTTTCAAAAGCAACAGTTCTTCAGGAGTGCTTCAGACTGATAAGATACTCGTTCGAAAACCAATGATCATGAAGTTTCGACGGACATAGAATGATACTCCAACCCTTCTCTGACAGCAATATCCTCACAGAACTTGAAGCAAACCATGCTTACCTCGTGTTCACTGCAAAGACTACAATCTTTCTCTGCAAAGTTGCACGCTGCTTTGTAGAGAGTTTCAGAGTTTCGCCAAATCCTAACGTTGCAATTTTGTCATCCCTCCGTTCAACTTTCGGTCCACTATCATATTTCCCCGCTAGATGTCTGCTCGTACTTAGTTGCTGCTAGGCAAATGAGAACGCGTCTTCTGCACTTGCTATGGCACACTATCAGTCGAAAGATCAAATGAAATGTCATTCATGACTTCAGTTAAGTGTTTAGTATTCCTCAGCGGATGTCTGGCGTTTAACTTTCTATAGTTTTTTATTATTATTTTGGCCGCCGCGGTGGCTCAGTTATGGCGCTCGGCTGCTGACCAGAAAGACGCGGGTTCGATCCTGGAGGCGAAATTCTAGAGGCCCGTGCATTGTGCGATGTCAGTGCACGTTAAAGAACCTCCGGTGGTTGAAACTTCGGAGCCCTCCACTACGGCGTCCCTCATAGCCTGAGTTGCTTTGGGACGTTAAACCCCCATAAACCTAAAACGTAAACTTTTTCAATTTAGACGGTTACAGGGAAGTGCGGTTGTTCTTGTACTTTGTAATCATATTTGTATTTCTTTTATTGTGTACTGGAGCTTTTCTCAGCCACTATGTGATGTCCTCTTATGAGCCCGTATAGGGTAAATAAATGAAATGCTACACTTACACGTACGTATAGTGATCGAAGCGGGGAAATACACCAAAGACTGCGTCATTGCATGTGCGCAGCAATTTCTTGGTGCTCAGCTAACGCTTGTGCATCTACTGTTGCGAAAATCGTACTTGTGAAATTTATTTTTGTATGCATTGTCATTTTTATACACTAAAAACAATATTTGACTCATGCGAACTGTGGCGGTCGCAATCCTGAATGCTCCACCAGCTGTCCGAAGAATTACTTTTTTGTACCTTGTCTACTCTCAAAGAAAAGCCTCGCGCGTCAGACGTGCCTTGTTTATCGCCCTTATCGGGCCCTTTATTGAAAACATCAGAATCTCGAAAACCTAACGTTGAATCATGATCCTGTATACCCATCGATATCTCCGTTGGCCCGTGTACTGTGCGATGTCAGTGCACGTTAGAGAACCCCAGGTGGTCGAAATTTCCGGAGCCCTCCACTACGGCGTCTCTCATAGCCTCAGTCGCTTTGGGACGTTAACTCTTTCGCTACCGCAGAAAAATGGACGATTTGGAGTGTACGGAAATAAAAATTTTTTTCACAAGAACTAATACACCCAGCACATATTGCAATGCATGAAATTGTAGCTTATTAGTTACACTTCTGAATGAAATAAACAGAAGAGTTGTGTGTGCGAAAGTAAATGAACATTTATTTGTGAAATTTGCTAAAACACAAAAAAAGTATATAGCAAAAACAAAAATTACCGGCTGCACTAAGCCAGAACTTGATTAGAGGAAAACTGGAATATACAAACTGTTGCACATGTTTATAGCTGTCAATATTCACAGTTTCAGCTATGAGAAAAATTTACTGCACTTTCCATGGCCTGTCAAGTCAGGGGTCATGACTGTGGTGCCACTGTGAAGAGCAATCACGGGTGAAGATGTGAAGCAATGGTAGACTGACAGGTGCTTCACATAAGGTTTTATCTTTGTTCCTCCCTTGTTCTCTGATAGCCGAGCTTGCAATTTCTTCTTTTTTTAATTTTTTTTGGTTGGTGTTGAATGGATTCTATGGGAGGATTGGGGGCGTGGACTTCATTTCCCTCATCATACCCGAAGATTTCTTGAATGAGCTGCTCCCTGAAAGCCAGCTGATAAAATTTGGCATTTTAGGCAAGCTCTAAAACATGAGAATCAATGAAATAAGTTTTAGCGATGTGGTTCGAAAGCCAGGACACTTTCCAAGTCTTGCCAATAGATGCTGCCGCCACTGAATCATCCGGGTCCGTTACGTGCAAAAAAAACAAACAAAAAAAGCGAAAAACCAATTTTGAGAAATGATTTTTGATGGCAGAGGACCAGAAGAGATTATTCTGGTATTTCAGTAGAAATAAAGTCGCGGAAGGTCAAGAATTCCAATGTATATGATGATTCCAATGAACATCAGCATCTCCAACAGATTCACGTCTTCCCATGAGCCGTCACGCCGAACTTGCTGAAAATCTTCATCCATGCATACTTATTAGTGTTTCCGCACACGATCGTCATCATTTCCGCCGTGAAGAGCATCAAAAAAAAAAGTCGAGAAGTCGAGCTAATCTCCGAGCGCCGCTCCGCAGCGATGTGCCGATATGGACACCTAGCTGTCGTCTTGGTTGAAAAACGCGACGCGACCTTGAGCATTTGGCAAACTGCCTTCGCCATACGTTGTGAAGACCCTGAAGCACAAAAATAAACCACTCTCATCAATTACAAACCGTATGAACCGCAGAAAACCCACAGCGAACGAAAACAGAACTTGCATGCAAGTACGCGCTGACGTTCCAGGCTCCGGAGGCGAAGTCTCGCTGTCGAAACCGAAATCCGACGTTTGTACATTGTTGCCCGACTAATAACCGCTGCTTTCGTCGCAAAAAACGAAACCGAAACCGGCCGACGTACTCGGTGTCAGCTTTCGTTTTCGAGGAGCGCGCGGCGACGCGGACGCTATTTTCTCCGGCTGACGCCGCTGCGCCCTTTCAAAGTTTTATTTTTCACGGCGCCCCCTCATGTCAAACCACTGAAACCAAGGCTGCAATCGAAAGAGCAGTTGTTGAGCTCGCTAGCTAGATGGCGGAGCACGTACACGACTCTCCAAAATGAACTTTTTTGCGCGAGCGACTTAAATCGATCATATGCGATCGATGGCCTATGGCGCGGTAGCGAAAGAGTTAAACCCCATAAACCAAACCATCTTACACTGCGCAGACGTGTTAACCTCCAGTTCTATACAAATAACTTGCGGGAAGAACATAACGGGCCAGAACAGTTTCCAAACTCAGGTGCTCCGCATCAGATTTCCATGCAGGCCCTTCGATAGCAATACTGGACGCAGCTGCAGTATTCTCGTCAGGCAGGCTTGGCCCAATAGTCCGGAGAAAGAGGACTGGTTGCATCCTGTTCGGACGACATATAAGGAAACCCAGGCTTTTATGTTGACGTCACTGGAGCCACGATGGCGAGAAGCTGAAGCCGAAACAATCTCAGACGAGCGAATAATTGCCCGCTTCAGATGCGCGGCAGATTTCGAACAATTCGAAATCCTTAGAAAAGCTTTCATGCATTTAGGAAAGGTTGCTTCTCTTTTTAACTATCTAGGGGCATCAAAACTTGAAACCTCTACGATGGGTATCGTTATGTCACCTATACCGGGTGTTTTCTTTTAGAAGGTCCAAAATTAAAAAAAAAAGATAAATTGCTTTAGATTTATTTTAGCACTGGCACTATAGTGGAGGCTACGGCGGGCGCCAGGCCAGAGGGAAACTGCTTTAATTAGTTCGCTGATTAACTAAATATGTTAATTAACTTTTTTAATTTTTGTTTTAGGGGATATGTTGTATTCGCAGAATTGGAGATCGTCCTCTAAACAGTCCAACGGAGAAAAAAGATTTTAAATAAAAATTTTTCACGCACGTTACGAGGCGCGAAAAATTCACCCTGGTAGGCATCTTCACACAGTAACGCAGCGGCGGGAGCGCCTCTGACGTAGTTCACTCCGCCCTGCGCTTTGCGTCAGGCGTCCCGGACTGGCGGCCTGCGCTATCGCTTCTTATCTCGCTTCGCTCCGCGGCCTCACGGAATGCCGCGCTGGAACAAAAACGCATTGACACAAAGTGCAGGGCGGAGCGGTCTACGTCACAGGCGCTCACAGACGCTGTGTTACAGTGTGAAGCTGCCTACCAGGGTGACTTTTTCTCGCTTCGTTACGCGCGCAAAAAATTTTCTCATGAAAATCTTTTTTCTTAGCTGGACTGTTTGGAAGACGATCTCCAATTCTGGTAATACAACATAGCCCCTAAAATAAAAATTATAAAAGTTAATTAACGTATTCAGTTAATCAGCGAACTAATTAAAGTAGTTTGCCTCTTACCTGGTGTCCGCCGTAGCCCTCAGTATAGCCCCAGGGTTAAAATAAATCTAAAGAAATTTTCCTTTCTTTAAAAATTTTGGACCTTCTAAAAAAAAACACCCGGTATACTCTATGAATGGCAGAGCTATGAAGATAAGAGGGAGCAGTTGCAGACGCTATTGCCGTAGGAGGTGCCGCACCTGAATTTTGACACGCCCACTTCCATCGTAAAGCACTCTAAAATAGGACAAACGAAGAAAAGAAATGGTACAGTTTCGACGAATTATGCTGCAGACAGACCACGCAAGCCAGAGAGAGAGAGAGAAAGAAAGAAGAACGTAAAGGCAGGGGAGGTAAATCGCTTTGATCCGCGTACAAGGAGAACCGCTGTAGTGCGTAGTCATTTTTACGAATATTCGCAGAGCAGCGAGTAACCGCACAAATATTCCATTCGTATTCGATTCTGTTCTTTTTCGTTTAGATCTGTATTCGATTCATTTTTAGCTACGCTATTCTTAATCGATGGGGTAGCAAAGCCAGTGCATTCGATTAGGTTTCGAGAAAGCATTATTCGCACCCCTCAAGCCTAAGTAACTGAGAGGTACGCCTTGTTCGTTAACATTTTTAATAAATCAAAGGAGACCTCTCAAACTAAGATGATACTCTTCGTCGAATATTATTTTACAAAAACGAGGTATCTTTCCACCGCAATGGAGGAAGAAGAGAGAAAAAAAAAACGATGTGCTTCTGCTTGTCTAGAAGGCACCCCTCTTCTTGGCCGATCCCCCTCTGTGGGTATGCGCCATCCTATGAGGTGAACAACAACAACAACAACAATAAAACTTTGTGAGGTAATTATATTGAGTTAAAGTATTCGCCCGATACCCACCACAGCAAACGTTTTCAATATGCACATAGCCATTCAAAGCTAAAATTTTTTTTGCCCTGAAATCCGCCTTGCGCTTAACGTCGCAAAGTGACTAAGGCTATGAGAGACGCCGTAGCGGAGGGCTCCGGAAATTTCGACCACTTGGGGTTCTTTAACGTGCACTGACATCGCACAGTACACGGGCCTCTAGAACTTCTCTGGAGGAGAAATTCTAGAGGCCCGTGTATTGTGCGATGTCAGTGCACGTTAAAGAACCCCAGATGGTCGAAATTTCCGGAGCCCTCCACTACGGCGTCTCTCATAGCCTTAGTCGCTTTGGGACATGTCGTGTCCGGTCGCTGTGTTGAATGCAGCGAAAGACGCACACGGTACTTTAAGACTTCGTTTATTTAAAGCCGATGAGGGTGCGACCAGCGTCGACCGAGGCAGGAGCCGAACTGGCCGCCCGAAGAAAGGAGGGAGTGGAGAAGCGTCCACGGCAGGGAGTGGCTTCCCAGAACAGGAGGAGGGTGCGGGGGCGCACCGTGGGGGGGGGCATCCGGCGACAGCGTGCGACGAGGGGCAAGCGGTCGTTAGGAGGAGGATGCGAACTGTCGTTAGGAGGGGAATGCGAGTGGTCGTTAGGAGGGGGCGCACACACACAAAAGCAATAAGGGGACACAACACTTCCTTCCCCCTTAGAAAGTTGCCTGGTATCGTGCAGGGGGTCGGCGCTCACGCGTGGAGGCGCGCTGGCTTTGTGCGCTCGGGGGAGAAACACTTGTAGGCTGGCTGTTGTTCGCTGTGTCTCCTAGGTCTGTCCTGGGCGAAGTCTCTTCTTCCGGGAAGAGGTGCCAGGCTATGTGGGAAAATGGTGCACGTGTTCTCTCCGCTGGCGGACAGCTCTCAGACGGCGTCATAAATCTACGCAGCTGGTTGAGATGTCGGTGTGCTACTGTGCCATGTATGTTGACGAGCCAAGAGCGCAGGCCTATGCGTCTGACAATTGTAGCTTCCTCCCAGCGTGGCTTTTTCAGAAACTGTCGGGCGAGGACGCGCTGCCCCTCATTAAGCGTGCCGCAGCGCGGAATTGCTTTTTCTTCCCGGAACGTCTCTGCCTTTGGCTCGGGGAGGATGGCTGTGAGCTGGGTTCGCATTTCACGCTCGAACATCATTTTCGAGGGGGTCTCGCCTGTTGTGCTCTGAACCGTCGTGTGCTGCTTGAAGAGAAAGCGCGCAAGGCGGCGCTGCAGCGAGCCTGTCTGATCTCTTTCAAGGGCGCGTTTTAGCTCGGCTACGTAGCGCTCGGCTTGTCCGTTTGTCGCTGGGTGGTAGGGGGCCGATGTAACTGATGAGATCCCGTTGTCGCGATAAAACTTGAGGATCTCCGCAGACACAAACGGTGTTCCGTTGTCCGACACTACCTTGCGCGGCAGGCCGAACGTTGCAAATAGTGATCGGAGGTTGTCAATGACTGCTGCCGAAGTCGTCTGTCCCATTTGCCTTATCTCAAGCCACTTTGTATAGGCATCTACGACCACAAGGAAAGTGCAGCCCTCAATTGGTCCTGCAAAATCAATGTGCAGTGTGTGCCATGGTGTGTCTGGCTTTTCCCATTCTGGGACAGGAGCTTTCGGCGGGGCGCTCCGGCTGCTCTGGCAAGGCTTGCATTCTCGCACCACTGTTTCGATGTCGTTGTCAATGCCAGGCCACCACATGTAGCTTCTGGCACACTTTTTCATTGCAACGATGCCCCGATGTCCGGCGTGGATGAGAGACATAGCTTGTGCGCGTAGTTCTCTCGGCATCACAACTCGGGACCCAAATATGATGCAGCCGCGATGGGTGCTCAACTCTGTAGCTCGCCTGCGGTAAGCGTCGAAGTTGTCCCCTTTGAGTTTATGCACGTTGCCTTGTTGAACAGCTGTGTAAACTAGCCGGAGAGCTGCGCACTTCTGCGTAGATGCTGCAACTGTGCCTGCTGTAAGCGGAGGTTCTGGCAGTGCTTCGAACATCAGAACGTCTCCTGGTGGAAATGGTTCGTCAACAGTTGCGTCTAGTGGCAGACGGCTTAGCGCATCGGCGTTTTGATGTTTACTCCCATTGCGGTAGACCAGAGCGTAGTCGTACGCTGAGAGTTTGATGCACCAACGTGTCATTCGCGGAGACAAAGTTGGTGGCATAGGCCTTTGTGGTCCCAGAATGCCCAATAGCGGTCGGTGATCGGTTATAAAGGTCACCTTCCGGCCGGCAATGTACTGGTGAAAATGTGTCGCCGCGTAGACGATGGCTAGCCCTTCTTTGTCAAGTTGCGCGTAGTTGCGTTCTGCTTGCGACAACGTACGTGAGGCGAAGGCGATGGGAGCTTCCCTTCCTTGCTCGTCAGTTTGCGATAGAACCGCGCCGACTCCGTACGGTGATGCGTCGCAAGCCAAAAGCAGAGGCTTCCTTTCGTCGTAGTGGCGGAGGACTGTACATCTTCGAATCAGGTCTTTCAGGGCATCGAATGACTGCTGATGGCGTGGCGACCATGTCCATGTCACATCTTTCCGAAGGAGTTGGTATAAGTCGTTGGCCACGGTAGCTCTTTGTTCCAAGAACCGGTCGTAGAACGTCAAGAGTCCGAGAAAAGCCTGTAGCTCCTGCTTGTTTGTTGGAGCTCGTGCTTCTGTGATCGCTCGCACTTTGTCCTCGGTAGGGTGAATGCCTTCCGCATCAATTCGGTGTCCCAGAAATTGCACCTCTGGCACCGCAAAACAGCACTTCGATTTGCTTATGCACAAATTAGCGTTTGCTAGCCTTTCGAGAACGAGCTCTAGGCGCACTGCATGCTCTTCAGTGGAAGTGCCACTGATGATGACATCGTCAAGGTAGACACAAACTCCTGGGATGCCCTGAAGCACTGTCTCCATGAATTTTTGAAATATGGCCGGGGCTGCAGCTACGCCAAAAGGCAGTCGCTTGACTTTGTACAAGCCTTTCAGTGTGTTAATTGCCAATAATTCAGCAGTTGACTCGCTCACCTTCAGCTGCTGATACGCCTGGGTGAGGTCCAATGTGCTGAAGACTCTTGCGCCACGTAGTACACTGAATACTTCTTCAGGTGTCGGTAGCGGGTAAGAGGACGCTTTAGTCGCAAGATTGACGGTGCTCCGGTAGTCTCCGCAGAGGCGTATGGTTCCGTTCTTCTTGCGAACTACGACAAGTGGTGTGGCCCATTCTGAATGCTGCGTCGGCTCGATGACACCTTGCTGCTCCAGTTTGTCCAACTCTTTTTCAACTGAATCTCGGAGAGCAAACGGCACCGGCCTGGCCTTCAGAAATTTGGGTTGCGCGTTGTCCAACAACTCCAGTGTGACCGGGGGCCCTTCGTTTCCTGGAATCTCTTCCGAGAATACTCTTTCGTATTTCTCTTGCAGTTGCTCAACCATGTTCTGGCTCGGCGTCTGGTGTATGCCGCATATCATCACGCCTAGTGGAGAAAACCAGTTTCTCCCTAGAAGGCTTGATCCTGTGCCCTTCACAACAAGCAGAGGTAGCGTATGGGTCTGGCCGTTGTAGTTAACCTGCACGTTGGCAGAGCCCAATAGTGGCAGATTCTGTCCTGACCACGTTCGCAGGTGCGTGTCGTCTTGTTGCAGGGCGGGTGCGTCAGATGGCCATGAAGTTCGGAACGTGTCCTCACTGATCAGAGTACAGGCTGCGCCGGAGTCCACCTCGAACTTAATCAGCTGGTGATGTACGCTTACTTCTGTAAAAATCTTCGGTCGCGTGCCGAGATTCATGGTGTTCAGGTCGTACAACACAGATGGTGTTGCTGATGTTGTTCCATGGAGATCAGATAGCGGCGTATTCTCTGAGGCGTTGACGCTGTGATTAGGCTGGGAAGGTGACTTTATCTTGGCAAGTCTCCGTTTCGTAATGCATGCTCTTTCGATATGCCCTCGCTTGTGGCAAAAATTACACGTGGCTGACTGGAATCGACATCCCTGGGGGTTGTGTTGGTCGTCACACCGCCAGCAGCGTTGTGCCTTTTTGACCGATTTTACAACAACAGAAGGCTTGCGCACCTGGTTGCTTGTCTGGTGTACCGGCTCGGTGTTCCGGCGAATCCCTCTCTGCTGGTGACCGGCGCTCTCCGCTCGAACGGCGATGTCGTAAGCTTTGCTGAATGTGAGGTCCTTCTCAGCGAACAGGCGCTGCTGCAGTGACTCGTCACTCAGTCCGCACACAAATCTGTCGCGTAACATCACGTCCAAGGGAAGCATGGTGGTGTTAGCAGAAGAAGCTGCGTCCATTTCCTGCCCGGTAGCTGTTGTCGACAGCGTTCCAAAATTGCAGTCGGCAGCGAGCTTCTTGAGCGCTGCTACGTAGGCGCTCACTGTTTCTCCTCCCAGTTGATCTCGTCGTTGGAAGCGAGCCCGGCTGTAGACCTCGGATGGCCTTGGGTCGTAGTGCTTTTGCAGCGCTTTTACGATGTCGTCGTAAGACACTGCCGCTGGTGTGCTTGGCTGAATAAGGGCGCAGACAGTATCGTAGGTCTGCTCCCCGCACAGCGTCAGCAGGTTGGCCCTCTTCAAGGCTGGGTCTGTGATGTTGTTAGCTTCAAAGTAGAACTGAAGGCGTCCAACCCACGATGACCACGATGAGCCGTTGAATTCTGGTATCTGATTGGGAAACCCTCGCGTAGCCATGGCTTGTCAATAGCGTTGCGTAGCGCGGGTCGAATCCACTTTCTCGTCGCCACTGTCGTGTCCGGTCGCTGTGTTGAATGCAGCGAAAGACGCACACGGTACTTTAAGACTTCGTTTATTTAAAGCCGATGAGGGTGCGACCAGCGTCGACCGAGGCAGGAGCCGAACTGGCCGCCCGAAGAAAGGAGGGAGTGGAGAAGCGTCCACGGCAGGGAGTGGCTTCCCAGAACAGGAGGAGGGTGCGGGGGCGCACCGTGGGGGGGGCATCCGGCGACAGCGTGCGACGAGGGGCAAGCGGTCGTTAGGAGGAGGATGCGAACTGTCGTTAGGAGGGGAATGCGAGTGGTCGTTAGGAGGGGGCGCACACACACAAAAGCAATAAGGGGACACAACAGGACATTTGTACCATACGGTAACGGGAATGCCAGAAAAACCCAGCTATACAAAGAATCAATAACCAAAAAACTGAGGACTGGGAATCGGCGCTGTCCAACTCACATTTGGAAGACCAGCTTTCGCTGGTGAACCAGGCAAGAGCGGCAACAAAAGCCCAACTATACTATGCATTAAACATTTTTCTCTCTCTCTGAAGTCCGCCTATTCATTTCTGGAACAGTCACAGCTGCTTAGTGCGTTTTAACCATCCAGTTTTTTGTAGCAATCGTCTCTCGTTCATTGTGTCGTGTGTTTGTAAGCGTGAAAATTGGTAAGGCAATACGCTTGCATCCTAAATGCTAATAAAAATGAATTTTAATTCTTTGTTAACACTCCAGCAGCTGCCCGCAGTACACTTTTGTGTTTTCTAAACTAGATGGTTTTTATCATTTTCCGAGCCCAAGGTGACTTGAGGTTTTATTGAATTACTGAAGCCCTTTCAAATTTTTGCAAATATTAACATGAGAGCCACTATCAACGTCAGCAACAATGCTGAAGATGACGGTTCTCGTGCCTCGTGCCAGCGCGCGACATTCGACGTTCGACGAAGAAGAGCCCAGCGAGCGCCGCGCCGCAGGAACGACTCGCTTGTCTGGCAGCCTTCCGAGCCACCCTCCGAAGTCCGAGGCAGCCCCTGACGTGATGTCGGACTCCCAGACTTCCCTGACGCGTCGCCGAAGCAAGAAACGGCCGGTGTGCCAACCTCAGGGGAAAAAAAACCTTTCAGCAAGCACAGGAAAAGGTGAGCTGTTACGACCCGTCAGTCGTTAAAAGCTGGGTCTGCGGTGCTATGCGAGCGCTAAGTGAGCGCGCACAAGCGATGAAGTTAGAATGAAGCGCAGTTAAGGGTTTATGGTCTTACACTGCCGAGATCGAGGTCGCGGGCACAGAGCCCGGCCGCGGCGGCCGCTTTTCGATGGTGGAGAAATGCAAAAGAAGCGCACATCCAGTGCGATGTCAGTGTACGTCTAAGAACTATAGTGTACAGTCTTTGTCAAAAGTGTGCAGCCCAAGGGGTCTGCTTCTGAGCCCTGCAGCGCGGCTCCTCTTGCACACTCAGGGACCCTAATCTTAGGAAGGCGGGAGGAACTTAAGTCCTCAACCCTCCCAGGCTTAGGATTGTCAGATGTGCTTAGGAGCACCACTACACGGCTTGGAAGCAAAGACCTTGGGCTCTATATTTTTTTACAAAGACTCTACTAGAGTGTACTTAAGTATAGTGAACTAGAAAGTGTTCTAGTTCACTATACTAAAAACCAGAAATGCTCGAAATTAGTCCAGCACCTTCCACTGCGACGCCTGTTTCCCTCTTCCTCATCTCAATGCCGCCTTTTATTTTACTGTTTTCTTTTTGGAAAGAAAATCGCGCAGCAGCTGTCTCATCACTTCTCGTTGGAAACTTCATCCGCGCGGTAACAGAAGGGAGGTAGGTGGTGAGAGTGAAAGGAGAAAGAGGTGCCGTAGTGGAAGTCTCCGGAATAATTTCGACCGCCTGGGGATCTTCACCGTGCACTGACATCGCAGAGCACGCGAGCGTTTTTTGCGTTTCGCCTTAATCGAAACGCGGCTGCCGCGGCCTGGTTCGTGCAGGTACTCCTGCTGTGTAGCTGAGAGTCCTAACCACTGAGCCACAGCGACGGGTCCATCCTTCGTCCCTTCCAATACAGCGCGGTTCACGCGTCTCCACCAGGAGTGAGACAGTTACTACGCCCTTTTCTTTCTTAAAAAAGCAATTTAATAACTCATCGCAACATGAAGCGCGAACGAGCTCAAGCAGGCGAGTGTTACCGCACATTTTGGCTTATGTTTTTCTCACTTTTTTTTTAATGTCGCTACGTTTTACACTCACAGCGCACTATGTGGAGGCTACGATAATAGTGCGCCTGCAAAAGCGAACCACTCGTATACTACTTGAAGCCTTGGTGAGGGTTTCGACGAAAACATGGAGCGGTACGAAACGGCATGCTCGGTATTGCAAATGATGGAGAAGGCAGTCAGGAGTTCAGTTATTGAACGTTCTCTTTATAAATTTTACTGATAGAGAACTATTTCTTGAGCGCGGATGCCGTGAGAGCGATCAGGCGTCTCCAGTGGTGTGTCACACTGTCGCAACTCACTCCGCGATAGCTCGGTGGGAGGCTAGACAGAAGCGTGGTTGCACGCTATTTATTAAACAGGGTACAGCTCTGTTAAACAAGTGCTCAGATGCTCCAGATAATAGGCTTATTGCTCACGTGTTCCTCCCCTTTCAAAATTGTAGTTAGAGCAAGTTGGTACGTGCTACGAGGTCTTTTTTTTTTTTTTTACAAAAGCGCGAAGTGGACCTGTCAACCAAGAAAGGGCACATTAAATTACAACTGACGCTTTTTTTGTCTGTACGCGCTCAGTCTTAGCTGTCCCGTCTTTTTCCAGCTTCTGTAAAAAGACCGCCACATCGTTTTACCAGCAAGATGGCTGTGTTACAGCCATATTTAAATATCATAGAAGGCTGACTCTAAGACATGTCTCTCAACATGGAATCTGCAAAAGAAACCGCTGAAACCCGTACGGCTATTTGGACGCCATGGTCCTGTGTGAGACTTAAATAGTCGCACATGCCCTCTATGGGAATATGCTTGAGAGAGGTTGCGCCACTCGATTAGATCCATTCATTTTCACGCCACTTTGCAACAGTGACAAGCAGAGTACTCAGTGCTTTTCACTGATCATCTAAATAAAGCGGCTACCATCCTGCCGTAAATATTTCATCACAGCTGACAGAATTCTACGTACAACAGCACCTACCGTGCACAAGCGTGGCATCCAATGTTGTAATCAATTATTTATCAACTGATACTCATTAGTTATCATTACCGTTAAGCTGGACATGTGCATACCCCTGAAATTAAACTTCAAAGAAGCCTTCGTACTTGCAGACGAGGCATGCTCCGAAACGGCGGGCAACTTCCTGGCGATGTCCGAATGTTCGCCTTCGAGCTCGATGAGCAGGCCGCTTGCGAGTGCGCAGCCGTGTTCAGAGGCCACCGCCGCGCCACGGAGCCGCCGAACGCGAGACAGCGGAAGACAACCGGCCCTGGAAGTCCCTGCTCGACGCCGTGCGGTTGAGTCGGCGGCTGCAGCGGCACCGGCAAGCAGAGCCTTTTTTCCCGCACCCTCGCGAGGCAGCGGGCGCGACGTTCGGCCTTCGAACGAGGCAAGGGCCACGCGGGACGCACTTAGCGTCACGGCGAAGACGCGCAGCGCCCAGAGAGCTGCAGTCGTACCACAGCCGGTACAAGAAGAAAGAACCTTCCGGAGAACCTCGTACCGGGAGCCCAGCAAGGCGGCTGGAAGGTCCTTGGATTCTTCGGCTACTGCCACAGTTCCTTCGACCTCTTTGGCCCAGCCAGCTGGTCGGGCTGTCGGAAAGATGAGCACGACGCTCGGCGACCGCAGGGAGCCCCACTCAGCGTCCGGTGCGCTGCCGCGCCCGCCGCGCTTGACCATACCCAGCTTTTTCGAGCGCCCTTCGTCGCCCGAGGTCGGCGGAGTCCCGGAAGAGCGCCAGCCGAAGAATGCGGCCGCCGTGCCCGCCGTCGCTGGTTCCTCAGCCAAGGGCGAAGGCGGTGGTGGTGAAAGCTGCGAGGCGACCTTCTCGAGTGTTCTGTCGGTGCGCTCCTTGCTGCAGGTGGAGGACCCCGACGTCAGCAACCGGCAGCCAGATGAGGGAGAAGGTGAAGACCACGCGGTACAATTGCAAAGCCATAAAAGTCATTTACGTGTAGTATAAACATACCTAATGAAATCTAGCAATGCCTGTCGCGAGTGCTGATTCGCAACGCCGGTCCGGCAGCGGTGATAAAAGTACAATGCACAGGGCAGGATCAAGGGATTGATCGGCCGATGGAACATGAGTGCTCCTTTAGAGCACAACTGTGTCAGGCAAAGTGAACAATAGAAAGATCTTACGGGCTAGAGGTGGGACCGTATTGAGTGAACTTTATTATGAGAAAACCCTGTATACTGCGCATAACGGAATACAGATTGGTCTTTCTCGCTTTCTATCGTTTGTCGAATCGGCGTTAATGCCTGCTTGCAACATAATGGGAAATAACTAAAAGTTCACTCATTTGAGCTCGTGACATACCGGCACAAAAAACGTGTTGGTTATGGATACCAGTAAAACTTGTTCATACAAAGGATGGTAACTCTGGCGGCTGCCAGTACTGCGGCGTCTTCCATAAACATAATTTTGGTGCAGATAAGCAGCCTTGCCGGGGCATCTCTTTTGTGCGCCTTTTGTTTTGCGCCAGCATTTGCAGGAACTCGCTATCACGAAAAAAACCATGCGAGAACGACAGGTTTCAATAAACTATGGGACAGGTTGCGATAAATAGCAATTAGACAGCGCACACATTTGTAAGAATGGAAATAAGGACGTAGTGCTCACGCAGTAACCTCGCCGTTTGACCTGCTTATGCTCATATGGGTTTTGTCTACTGGCCTATCACTGAGAAGCAGCAGCGCATGCTGCAGGTTCCAATTCACTGAACTTCATGTGGAGCTCCAGGCTAGCACAGATAAACCTGCAGAACCGCAGTTGCGATGACCTGTACCACCCGACCCATACGCAGAAGGCTCGGCGCAGTTCATGGCCTCCATGGCGGCTAAGACGGCCATTCTGCTGGGGTGCTGGTACCTGTTCCTGGTCTCGCTGGACCTGATGAGCTCGGCCTTCAAGCTCTTTGCCGGACAGCAGTCGCTGAGCCGCGGCCCCAAGAGCGATGTGATCCGCAACCCCGTCGTGGGCATAATGACGGGACTGCTCGTCACCGTACTCGTGCAGAGTTCGTCATCGTCCACATCCATCACCATCACCTTGGTCGGATCCCAGCGTGCGTACTCCGCATGATCCTTGCTTGAAAACAGCGACCTCGCCGCTCACTCGTCCTATCTTCACCTTGTATATGAGAAGCGTTTCGCGCTAACAAATCGCCCAGTTTAGTCCCAGTTCGCCTGCTCACAGCCGCCTTAGGAACCTTAGGAGAGGTGCGCAACACAACCTTCCTTAGAGCTGCTCCAGACGAGGAATTTTTCTTTAACTGCGAAGCTCTTATGAAAGAGTATTAGATTTTATTTTATTTTTTTAATCATAAGGGGGTCCTCATGTGGAAGTTAATGAGGAATTACACCTGAACGGACTGCTTACGCGAGGCATTACAGTGCAAAGAAAATGCAATCAAGTATATACTATACTGCTGCGAGTTGCAGGTCACAAGAACACTGCACATTACTGCAAAACTTTACATTTGGGGCTCTGTCTGGCAACAATGAAAGTCGAACCCGTTAAAATGTTTGCGCTATACCGGGAGTTAGGGACATCGCATCCCAAAAACACATCTGTCGCCACTCGCACTTATCGGACACAAGATACGAAAGGCCTTTAGCGAATTTATGCTGAATTTTGCTTACCGCGGTTTTAAATTCGCAGTACTTCTATAGTGCACGCCCTGCGATCTCTTGTCGATGTGCATGCAACCTGTTTGACAGTGAAGATAACATGGCGCGCTACCCGGCAGCGTGTTTTGTTGTAAGGCGGCAAACTTGCTTTCGCTCAGCTACAGGTATTTTCTTTTTTTGCTCGGCTAGTACATCCTTTTCACCGGCAGCATGCGGGCTTTCTTCTTACTGCATGTTTTTCGTGCGCAACTTATTTGATGCGGTTGCAGTGCTGAGCGTGAAGCAGGCTATACCGATCGTGATGGGGGCCAACCTGGGCACTTCTGTGACGAGCAGCGTGGCCGCGCTGTCTCAAGTGACGCGACGCGACGAGCTACGCAGGGCCTTCGCCGTGGCCACGGCGCACTGCCTCTTCAACTGGCTCACGCTGGTCGTGCTGCTTCCCTTCGAGGTCGCCTTCGGTGAGAGACTAGCCCTCTGTGCTTCGTAAAGAAAGCACCGCACTTACGCTGTGTATACCTCGGCTACAACCTGCAAACACTTGTCGCCACAGCGTTCTTAGAATCGTCATCCAGGATGGCAGTGGAGGCCCTCGACCGCAAGCATCGCCTGCACCGGTACAACCACCTGCGTGCACTTACCCGGCCGCTGACCAGCTTAATCGTTCAGGTACGCGTTTTGCGTGCCATTGGAAGAAGAGTGGCATACACAATCGTGTCTGTTCCATTTGGTGCACTCGTGCAGTAAATGGAGCACACACATTCACACTCAGCACTGAACAGAACCGTGTTGTTACAGTTGGAAGAAGCCAAGCCGCCTCAGAAGATGGCCATCGAGCATTCCGACGGCAGCGGCTTTGTAATACACACCGTACGCACATGCTGCGCCTTCAATGGAAGTCGCTGTGTGAGACCTTGTAAGTACGCTGCTGTAAGGGTTCGGTAGCGTTCGCGGGGCTCATCGGAACGCGGCTGGGGGTGCTCACAGCGAAGCGTCTCCTTTCTTGGAACGCGGCCGCTCGCGAGCGCGCCGGCAGGTATACGGGTGTCCCCCCCACCCGCGGTACTGATTCGCACACGTGCTGGCACGGATGTCTATTTGTGTTTGTTTTTATTTTGTGGTGGAGAGAGTGCTCTACTTTACGGCAGCTGGAGGGCTGGCCAGGCTCTTGAAGAACCAATCATGTTGAGAGCACAATATGATTGGAAGCTACGAAATGTGGGCCGGGCCTTTAGGGCTTTAAAACCGGGCCCCGGAGCTGGAAGCAGGGTTCTGCGCTAAGGTCAGATGCAACGCATCTTCGGCAACGCCGAGTAGGGGCCTCCCCTAGTGTTAGCCAGATCCACCTTTTTGTTGTTTGTCCTTGTGCCGTTAATTTGTCTCGAGTGTCTAAACTTCTGTACGCTGTAAATATCTGTACATAAACCTCAGTTATTGCCCTTTTTTATCCCTGCGTGTCAACTGATCACACGAGCGTCTCTGACGTGGCACCCCTGGTGCGAAGAGCTTCAGTTCGAGTTACCAACCGTCTCTGGCGGTGCACCTGTGGTGCAAAGAAGAAGAAGAAGAAGAACCTGAAATTTACTGGCGCAGTCGACAGGATCCTGCGGCCATCGGAAGACGACGCAGGAAGAAGACAAGGCAGGGAGTAAGGTGACGACAAGGCGACAGGTCAGCGTTCGTGAACGGACCTGCGGAGACACGGCGGCAAGGATGCAAGGACCACGGCAGTAGTCCAGCGACGCGGGACTGCGTCCGGTCAAGGAAGCAGCGCGTCGGGAACTCGACGATCACCGGCGGCGGACCAGCGGCGTGCGGCAGCTCATCGCAGCGTACGGGGAAAGTGGCGGTGGACCCCGACGCCAAGGAGCTGGCAATGCGGATCGACGCATCGAAACCGTGAGTTTCCTTGGTCGCATTGTTCACGTCCCTGTGTTCGAGCCGGTAGGACAGTTGAGGGATACAGACGGCGGTATGGAGAGTTATCCATGCCAGCCCTCACTCGATGTGAGGTATCGAGTGGAATTGGCGAAGGCGCGTTTAGCTTACTATCAGGCTGAGCTTGCAAAAGTTAATGGAGGAAAGGCGCCGCTATGCGAGGAAAAACCTCCAGATTTGCAGGCGTTGGAAGCAAGGCGCCAGCAGCTAGAGCTTGAGCTGGCTAAGCTCAAGGAGTCAAGGAGAGCTAATCAACTAGGCAGGGAGAACTGCTCCGAGTCCCGAGCAGAGAGGACGCAAATGTCGGAAGGCAAAGGCATATGCCTGTCAAGCACAGGTAAAGAAAACCAGGCAGGAGTAAAAAGTGAGCCAGATTTCTGCGAAGCTGGAGTCGCAGTTCAAGAAAGCAGCCTGACGGAACGCAGCGTCGCGGTATCAGAGGCGGTGAACGCGCACGCCGACGACACGGCCGCCCAGGTTAGCTCAATCCCAAATGACACCAGGGACGCGGACGCGTGCTCAGGATTGTTGGAAGTGAGTCTCACAATTCCAAAAACGCAGTCTCAAGCAAGCTGCGGAAAAGAGCATTTAGCTCAGCAGGGAACGGCCAGCGACGACAGATGTCAGATCGCGGACCTAGTGACAGGAGAAAGTCTAGCGTTGCTGGAACCGCACACTGTGTCGGTCATAGGGCATGAAGGGCCCCGTAGCGTCATTGATGGAAAGAGCGTTCCATGCGAGCCAGGGAACGGAGGCGGGCTTGCTGGGCCGACCGGGCAGAGCGCCACACAGTTGTGGAACGCACCCGATGTGTGTCTGGCCAGGTCATTTGAGTACCCGGAAATGAGTGGCGACTTGCCGCAAGGCAAGCTCGGGTCAAGCGACGGCGAGTCAGCTCGTGCAGCAGACGATGCCACGAAGCCGGCCAGCGTCTATCAAGCAGGGAGCGGCGATTTAAATGTTTGCCCGTGCAGGAACGGTGCAAATAGCTCCAAACGCTCCAAAGTACCAGGGGACAGGCGCATAGCCTTCACAGTGAATGTCGGCGCGTGGAACAGTACGTTCCGTGCTGCGGTACGCCAAATTATGTTCAGCAAAGCCGGCCGCACTGTTACAGCTGAACTCGGCAAGAGAGATGTTTCTTACGCAGCAGGCGGTTCGTACCGGCGCGCCAGAGAGAGCGGGCCCTCAGGTGCGTCGTGTAGTGAGGGGTTTGGACCCATCAAAACCCGGGACGTTTTTGATCCTGGAGGGCACCATCTTTTCAGTTCGCGCCCCGTTGTGGCGCCAGCCTAATGAGTTAGTTACCGTTTAGGCGTTAATTGTGTTACTGACAACACGTGGTGGCTCGAATGTACACAGGGACGCTCGGTGCGACTAAGGAGGCTCACGTGGGCATTGGGCGAGTGCTGTGAACGCTCCAGTCGCGAGTGTCTGTGTCTGTGTGCTCATTCGCGAGCAGGACGACGGCGTGCATGTAAGTGAACTGAGTAGCCTGTCAACTTGGACTCCGTTTTACGGCGCACAGCAAGCGTGTCACCGCGTGTATTTGAGTGTGCAATTTGCTTGTGTTGTGTTGGTGCCCGTGTGCATTTTTTTTGTTTTTGGTTTTGTTCGTGCCAGTGTTTGTGTAGCTGCGGTATGTCACCCACAGGGTGGTTTTGTGACCCGTACCGATCCCTTTGTTATAATTCTAAAAGTGGCATTTGAGCCCTTTGTAGAATCTTGGGAAGGGCGTGTAAGGGTTCGGTAGCGTTCGCGGGGCTCATCGGAACGCGGCTGGGGGTGCTGACAGCGAAGCGTCTCCTTTCTTGGAACGCGGCCGCTCGCGAGCGCGCCGGCAGGTATACGGGTGTCCCCCCCACCCGCGGTACTGATTCGCACACGTGCTGGCACGGATGTCTATTTGTGTTTGTTTTTATTTTGTGGTGGAGAGAGTGCTCTACTTTACGGCAGCTGGAGGGCTGGCCAGGCTCTTGAAGAACCAATCATGTTGAGAGCACAATATGATTGGAAGCTACGAAATGTGGGCCGGGCCTTTAGGGCTTTAAAACCGGGCCCCGGAGCTGGAAGCAGGGTTCTGCGCTAAGGTCAGATGCAACGCATCTTCGGCAACGCCGAGTAGGGGCCTCCCCTAGTATTAGCCAGATCCACCTTTTTGTTGTTTGTCTTTTGCCGTTTAATTTGTCTCGAGTGTCTAAACTTCTGTACGCTGTAAATATCTGTACATAAACCTCAGTTATTGCCCTTTTTTTATCCCTGCGTGTCAACTGATCACAAGAGCGTCTCTGACGTGGCACCCCTGGTGCGAAGAGCTTCAGTTCGAGTTACCAACCGTCTCTGGCGGTGCACCTGTGGTGCAAAGAAGAAGAAGAAGAAGAACCTGAAATTTACTGCTGCACTGGTCTTATCAAACGTGCACGGCACAATAGACGTCTCCTTAATGTTTGTCAGGTTGGACAAAGGGCGCAAATGACAAACGTACCCTGGTTGTCACCTTTGAACAGCATATGCGGCTGGCCTTCTTGCTAAGCTTTAGCCCAGGACAGTCCCGTAAATTTAAATCAACTCCAGTACAGGCACTTAGTCGAAATATCGACGCTAGCTAATGCTTAGTCCGTGTTGGGCAGTATCCGGTCCAGAATATGAGATAGGATGCAAAGCTCTCAATACATACATCGGGTCGCTCGGCATGGCTCTCAGCACAACCAACCAATTCTTCATAGTTATATATAGAGAAAGAATTGGTTGCAATAGAAACTCAAAAATAGGCGCTTTTTCTTAACGGACGTACCGGGTAGCCCTCTTTTCTAACACTCCACGTCCCAAACCGTCCTTCCAGCAACAAAATCGGTCAGCACAAAGGGAGTGAAGGTATATTCTTAAATGCTGTAGGATCTCTCTTCGCTATTGACTGGGTGCGAACCCTTTGAAGCAACCAGATTCCCAGCCTCCTTCCGGAAACAAAGCATACTAAATGCGCGACTTGCAACCCATACACCGACCATAAATTCATATATGCACGACATACAGAGAAGGTACTTAAAAAGCACATCTATTAGAACGTCTGAGGCTGACCACGTTCAACATTCCCGGAAAAATAAGCAAAATGTAAGATACTCTTATAAAAAAATAGAAGGTAATGGTTCAGTCTTCTTATATGTAGCAAAATCTTTCTTTTAAAGGGTTTCCATCGATGGCATCGAACAGTTAAGACTGCCATAGAAAACCAATGGGAAACGCTTTTGTCGACAGCAAAAACGTTTACACACACAAAAAAAAATACGAGAGCGCCGACGGTTGATCTGCGGATATATTGATTGTTATAGTGAAATCTTGCATTATGTGAAAAAGTTGCGTTCATGAACGGCTTCCTGCTCAAAAATGCTTTCGTCCAGAACTGCTGGGTATGGAAGACCTGCAGGACTGCAACTGCCGTATTGTCGCTGCAGGCCAGAATGCGCTGGCGCGGCTGCAGCTGAGTGACCAGGCGTCCGGCCTGGTGCTCCTCTTCCTGTCGCTGCTGCTCATGCTGGGCTGCCTGAGCCTGCTGGCGCGCACCCTGAGCCCCGCTGTGCGGCTCCAGATGGCGCTGTCGCGGATGCCGCAGGGCCTGCTCGAGGGCTACGCCTGCTTCTGCTTGGGCCTGGTCGCCACGCTCGTGATGCAGAGCAGCACGGCGCTGAGCTCGGCGCTGGCGCTGCTCGCCGCGTCGGCCGGCGACCACGTGGCGGGGATGCAGCGGGTCTACCCGGCGCTGGTGGGCGCCAACATTGGCACCACCAGCACGGGCCTGCTGGCGGCGCTTGCCGGCGACCCGACGCCCGACACGCTCCAACTGGCCCTGTGCCACAGCTTCTTCAACGTGTACGGAGCGCTGCTCTTCTACCCGGTGCCGTTCATGCGGTTCCCGGTGCCGCTGGCGCAGCTGCTGGCGGCCACGGCGGCCCACTATCGCTGGTTCGCCGTCGCCTACCTGCTGGTCGTGTTCGTCACGTTGCCGCTGTTGGCGCTGCTGCTCTCCTTCGCCGGTGAGTGGAGCGCTTTCCCAAGGAGTCCCCGTGCGTACGGATAAGAATCTACCCCCGCAGTGACTCACACCTGCTGGGGCAGCCAACGCACGTCTTAAGGCGCCCGAGCATGACTCTGTAGCTTAGAACACTCAGTGAGCCGGAATGGAATATGAGAGGAGGGAGGTGTGAAGTAAGGGATGGCGCAGTGCGTCTCGCTGAGGACAGACACCTGAACCGCGCCAGTAGCGCCAGTAGCGTGCCGGCGATTACGCTCCTTGTCAATTGCAGGGGATATTGCGTAAACAGTAAAGCCTTCTATCTCAAAGATTCAGAATTCCCGCTGAACATGCCCAGCAGCGACGTCTTCCTCAGAAGTGCAGCGCACAGCACCAATAGCCCCTGTGCGATGCGAGCAAGAGCGATGAAAGCCAGGGTTACATATGAGCCGAAGAATTGGCGCGAGATTTCTCTTCATCACATTTTACGGCGACAGCTGTTAAAGTTCCATTCCCTGGGTTTCGCGTCGTCGTAGTAGTAATGTAGCCGGCATAACCGGAGGGTGGTAACCATGGTGGAAGAGGAGGAGGAGGAAGGTTGCCCTATAGAAAGTGTGGGGAGGACAGAGGAATGCGCAACCGGAGGGTGGCTTGCACCGGAATCGCGAGGATTGTTTTTTGCCATGAAAGGAGGAGGGAAGTAACGGGAAAGAGCGGATTAAGCAACACGCTCCGTCTGTTGCCGGTGCTGCGAAACGCGCTAGCCGAGGAGAGGCTCAGCGACGGTGGCGCCACGCGCCTGGGGCGGCGGACTGGAGAGCGCAGCCAGTGAAAGAACGAATTTGTGTGGAGAGCTAAAAAGTTTGCTCATGCATGTCGCTTTCAAATTCCTTACGTCAATATAATGCGAAATGAAAATACTGTTGTTGAAAATACCTCAACAGCTGCCGCTGAATCCCGCCGTCCACAGTAGTGACCGTCCTGCGAGTTTTTAGAGCTAGAGCTGTACTTCCCGACCAAAGCTGCAAGATCCGATTCATCGCCAAATCCTTAATCTTGACCTTGAATAAATAAATACTGCGCCACGACTGGGATTCGAACCCGCGATGGCGCGAACAGATCAACCTCGATGGCCGCTGCTCGAGAGAAGCATGCCTGCAGCCGATCAGGCCTCGCGTTATACTGCACTACACCCTCGCATTGTGCATTGCACGTCGTCGTCTTCATCAACTTTCGTCTGCGGCGCGAACAGATCAGAATAGCTTAACCTCGATCAGAGCTTAACCTAGGTCTAAAATCGCCAGACGTGCCGCCGACCCAGCAAAGCAAAACCATGAGCCAATCAGGCTCAGCCGGTTTATCTACGTTAAAAGCCTCCCATTTTTTTTTCTCCCATGAAGAACCGGCTGCTTCGCACGCAGTGCTAACTCTTCTAATCTCGTTCCGCCATCTTAGCATGGGCTCATTGCTCAAGTAGTCTTTCCATCAAGAAAAATAGGACGTAGTTTCCTTTCTTTCGCGGCTAGGTGCACTGCCATTATGCCTTTTTTAGGCCTGTCGTAACCACAAGTCATCATCAACCCACGGCAGGGAAAAGGCCTCTCCCATATCTCTCCAATTAACCCTGTCCTTTGCCAGCTGCGGCCACCGTATCCCCGCAAACTTCTTAATCTCATCCGCCAGCCTGTCTGCCGCTACGCTTGCCGTTACTTCAAATTCAGTCCGTTACCGTTACGGACCAACGGTTCGTTATCATTCCTTTGCATTACATGCCCTCCACAAGACCATTTCTTCTTGATTTCGACAAGAATGTCATTAAGTAGGATTTGCTCCCTGACCCACTCTTTCCTCTTTCTGTTTGTTACGTTACAGATACCATTTTTCTTTCCATAGCTCGCTGTCCTTAACTTAAACTGAACCTTTTTCGTTATCCTCCAATTTTCTGCCCCAGAGGTAAGTCCCGGTAAGATAAAGCTGTTATGTGCTTTCCTCTTGAGGGATATCGGCAAACATTCATTCATGATCTGAGAGGACTTGCTAAGCGCTCTCCACCCCATTCTTATTTTTCTAGTTAGTTCCTTCCATGATTCGGATCAGCATGCCACTACCTGCCCTAAGAGGCGTATTCCCTTACCACTTCCAACATCTTGTAACCAATTGTGAGCTGTTGTTCCCTTGCGAGACTGTTGAATGTTACTTTGGTTTTCTGCATGTTAATTTTTAGCCCCACCGTTCTGCTCTGCCTGTGTAACTCATTGGTTATGCTTTGCAGTTCATCTCCTGAGTGACTTAGCAAGGCAATGTCATCACTGAGTCGCAGATTGCTATTGTATTCTCCATTAACTCTTATCCCCACCTGATCCCAATCCAGGCCATTGAATACCTCCTGTAAACAGGCGGTGAATAGCATTGGCTAGACCGTGTGTTCCTGCCTGACACTTTTCCTCGTTGGAATTTTATTGCTGACTTCATAGAGTACTAAGGTAGCTCTACATCCTTTACAAAAATCTTCCAGTATTTTTGCATAAGGTTTTCTACAGCCTGATTCCTAAATGCGTGAATGGCTGCTGACGTTTCGACTAAGTCAAATGCTTTTTCGTAATCTATGAAGGTTATAAATAGGTGTTGGTTATATTGGGCGCAATTCTGTACCATCTGATTGGCAGTGTGAATATGGTCTATTGTAAAGTAGTATCTGCTGACTCGTCTCTATAAACTATCATGCACCCCCTCTTTAGGCGTCTGTAAACATTAGAAATTTTTATTTAAAAAGAATGCCTCAAATACTTCTGAGTCGCTGGCGCCATGAAACTGCCTTGTAAAGACCTAGGTCTAAAGAATGAGCTGTAAAACGTTTACGCGACGATGCAGGCAATTCTTTCGCCCCCTTGTTTGATGGTCTCCCCAACGAACAAGCTGTACAAGATCCGCTGGTTCATTGCGATGCAGATAATGTAATCAACGTCTCACCTTCATGTTTACATTGTTCAGTGACTGCATTCTTCTCAGAGCTAACTGCATTACGGAAATAAAACAGCATTGTCTCTTTAGTAATCTTCCCTCGTCGAATGACATAGAAACTCCATAAGCGAGACAGTTGGCACCGATGTGCCCTCCTGCGAAGCATTTATTTTCCAGGTGGCAACAAACAAGTTCTTGTTCACCCTTGGTGGCTCTGCGTATACGGCATTCAGCTCCTCAGCCCGATTTCCCGGGTTTTATGCCGGCTGCGGAGGCTGCATCTAGAATAAGGCGAACCAAAGACATGATTCTGTACTGAAATATAAGTACATGGAGGTTAAGAAATCTCCTGGCTGTCTTTCGAAAACTTTGAGAACTCTTCGCTACCGCCTCCCGCCGTCGTGCAGCCTGCGACACCTGAGAATCCCTTCTAAACGTCTTTCCCCTTTCTTCACCCGGCACACAGGCAGCACCCTGTTCAGTGCCGTGGGCGTGCCGCTCCTGCTGGCCGCGTTTCTCCTTGTGGCGCTGAACACGGCCCAACGGCACCACCCGCACTGGCTGCCTCCCTTCCTGCGCTCCTGGGCGTGGCTGCCCCTGTGGATGCACTCGCTGGCGCCGCTCGACGCGCTGCTCGAAGAGCGACTGCTGCGCCGCTGCCGCATGCTGGACGCCTTCCTAGGGCCGCCTGCCACAGCCCCGGTCATGCCCTAGGGACGCAGCCAGGCGCGCTCCGGGTGGCTGTGCACCAGCGCCCGCTCGAAGACGTGCTTCGTTCACAGATTCTCGTTACGCACTCGATGCATGTGCGATTTAAAATGACCTGTTTTGTGTAAACTTGATGTATATTATAGACCATGGGAGGATTCTTCTCTTCCCTACGAGACACCGATGCCTTGATCTCGAAGTGCGGTGCGTAGCTGTCGCCTGTGATTATAACCGAGAGGCGCGTGCTTGCTTAGACGCTCGACGCAGACGGCACTGTGCATGCGTTTTGCACTGTGCATGCAATGAGCGCTGCGTTTTGGCGGACCCTAGATCTTCGTCCTCATTCATAGTGGAGTGTGCAATGAACAAATGAAGTAAATATTTGACATTCACTTTGCCTTGTGTTGTTATAGTTGCGTGCAAAAACAACGGCACACAAAGTTCTGCACTGGACAGTATGCTACATACACGCAAGGTTTTCACGACCAGAGGCATCACAGACAAGGTAGCAATAGCTGCAAGTTGGGCTTTCCTCCGTGGGGTGCATAACTGCAAGAGGAGGCCGAAGTATGGCCACCCGTTGCGGAGAATACAATTGGTCTCAAAATTTAAACGAGACGAAAGCAGCAGTGACGCCATCTCCAGGCCTCTAATGGCGCGCAGTCCACATCGCCAAGCCTCGAGCCAAGACCCGTGGAGTGCATCTAATTCGAAACTGCACCACTGCGTGCCTACTGTCACCTACTGAGCCTGGAGAGGCCGCCGACTGTCAGCGAGTCGACGCTTCAGTGCCGAACCGTGTCCATGAGCTTGGCGAACGCGTAGCCTACGCCTATGGATTGATTGCCTTTGCGAAGTAGGCCTCTTGAACTGGAAAACCAGGACATTGGGACCGACGATGCGTCCGGAGAATCGAAGATCATATCGTGGGATTAGCGCGACCCGCAAGACCTTCGCGTCAAGACCTCGGGGGTATCCACCACCTGCGATTACTGCAACATTACTATCCTGTGCGAGACGGAGTTCTACCTTTCAAACGGGCCAGGGCGCATCGCAACCGAGGAAGGGTCATAAAAAGTTTACTGCTTTTCGAGCAGGCTGCCGAAGCGGCACAAGCGATTCACGGTGTAATGCGCAGTCAGCAGAGCTAGTGAATGTATCTGCGATGCACGACACACTGGTCGACTACATTAGGGGCATAATTCGAACTGACGGAGTTCTGGTTCGATTTCCAGGACAAAGACGCGAGCGCATTTAACGGCGTCATTGCGTTCGACATTCAAGAAACCGATTGGAACGTTTCCTGCGCGACGGTCTGCTTTGGACATCGAATACCATGGTTCTTCAAGCGAAGCTGCAGAAAAACGTACTCCGTGATCCGCGATGGCAGCAAATCACACAACCTTGACCAGTCCTTCCGCAAATGCCTCGACCAACCGGCATACTCTGGAAGGTTGCAGTACTGCATGTCGAAGAGCAATTTCAGTACGACCTCCGGCGCTCAGGTTTGTCACAACCATGCTATGTCGCTTTCGCAGGCAGGCACCATCTACGAAGCATTGTACGCATTTTCGTCTGACCAACAATGGGACGAGCAAAACTTCGAGCAGTTCCTCATTTGGGATGCTGAATATGCTCCAAACGGTCAGGCCACTAACCAAACTTATGTTGCTAAGAGCTTGCTTCATACTCCACCGAGAACGAACGACAGTGATTGTTTTGAAGCGCATGAATACATTTCCAAATACGACCGGATAGCAACCCTCGTATCAACAGCACGAGGCTGTAACTACTATGATTCGGACCAAAGCAGTGTCTACACATGCTCGAACAGCGGCAGACATGACACCCGGCATGACACCCGTGTTCATGCAATAACACGGGTGTCATGCCGGGAAAATGCGAGCAGGGTGGCATTCAGCCAAACTGGGTTAACGATTCCCTGTGTAGTTTGGAGAAACTGCGCGAAAAGCTGCAAGTTCTGGCCACAACAGCAGACAAAATGTCACACTCTAAGAGTTAAAAATCCTGGACGGTGTAGTCACTGCGCTCGTCAGGTGCACTGTTTACGAATATGAAGATAGCTAAGTACACTGGCGCTGAAAACGAACTGTTGAAGGTGACTTGACAATATGTGCTAAGGTGAGGCCAACACATTCGCAGAGCGAAATTTGGCGATCAATGCGACTGAAGCGGAGGGAAATGCGTTAGCACGTGGGCTCCAATTTTGTCACTGCGGCGCAAGAGGCCGAAGTTGAGGTCAACAGGAAATCCGCGCATCCATCATGACAATGCTTCTGCACATTCCTCGCACTAAATTCACACTTTTTTCGCGAAAAACCAGACCGCTGTAGTTCAACAGACTCCTTACTCTCCTGATATGGCCTCCTGTGACTTCTGGCTGTTTCCCAAAATCAAGAGGCCATTGAAAGGAGCGCGATTTCAGACAAGAGAGGACATTATGGCTGCAACGACAGCTGAGCTTAACTCCATTCCGAAAGGGGCCTTTTCGGAATACTTCCAACAATGGCAGCACCACTGGGAGAAGTATGTGGAGTCCCAAGGAGACTACTTTGAAGGTGATTAGGTTCCCAACGCTCCAGTTATGCCAGTTTTTTTTCTTCGGCTAAAGGTCGGATACTTTTCTAACAGACCTCGTATACCTACAGAAGGGTGCCGGGTTTTCATTCGCATGGGCGCTCCAGTGCTACCGCAATGATTTGGAGGCCCTCGCAAAAAGCCCCGGAAAGGGTTACACCACCTAGGCCACCGTTTAAGACCGACCCACAAAGATAACTACGAAGACAAGAACGAAGTAAGACACGGTATGATCTACCTTGTCGTCCTGAGTGAAGGTCACAAGTACAGACCGAAGCAACCTGAAAAGTATCGTAATGCCGGCGTAAGGTAAACGGCATCACTCCCCATATATCGGCAACGTGCATATTTGTGTATTCATTCTGTTTTTTTCTAAACTGTTTTCCCTCAGAAACGTGACCCCTACATTGACTTTTAAAATTTGGCACAACAGTGGAAATATATTAGCCACTTGAGCACGAACTACGCATTTCCTCTCGTATTAATAAAACTGGTGCATTATCATCATCAACAACAGCCTAACTACGTCCACACCAGGACAAAAGTATCACCTATATATCCCTTAAATTAATACCTGTGCCAGCTGCGGCCACCTTATCCGCGCAAACTTCCTAATCTCATCCTCCCATCTGACTTTCTTTTGCTCCCTGCTATGCTTGTCTTCTCTTGGAATCACTGTTGCCCTTAAAGGTGCACTGAAGCGGGATCTGAAATCGTCTTTTTACTGCGGGAACTCGGTGTACACTCTCAGGGCATTCTTAGAAACTTCGAATTGCTTTCCTGTGAGGCCGATTTCCCTACAAAATCGAATTAAACGTCCCGGCTCCCGCCTTCTTTTTGAACTCACCTTTGAAAAGAAGAGTCAGCCAACGCGTGGAGTCGGCGTCGCTTTCGCTTTTATTTTGTTTGTTAGGTTTCCGTGAATTAATAGTCTCAGTCGCAGACTACATAGCCGCAAATTAGGCCCACGGAAGCAGAAATACGCGTGGACTCTGCTTTCGCCGATCGCTACGTATCACTCCGCCGATGGCACAGCGGCAAGCCGCCACTCCACGCGTTGGCCGACTCCTCCTGTTTTCGAAAGTGAGTTTTAAAAAAAAAAGGCGGTTAATTCGATTGAATGGGGAAATGGGCAGCACAGGACACTAATTCGAAGTTTCTTAGAATGCTCGGAGCGTGCAGAGCGAGTTCCCGCGGTAAAATGACGAACTGAGAACACGGACCAAAACATGAGATTAGGGCGAAAAGCCGTGCATCACATTGCAAGGACTGACACTGCAATATGAAAGAAACGAGGGTTTTATAATTTTAATTTTATATTGAAGATCACCTAAAAACCATCTTTAGGTGAAACTCGCCATTATCAGAGTAGCCTACCGCGTGACCACATCTCAGTGTAATATCGCTTGTTTTAAGTGCATAGTGTTTTTTTTTTCCTTTCAGGAGTATTCTTGTTTTATAGTTTACACTCTCTCCAGTGCGTCCTCCAATGAAAAGTAACGCTCCCTTCGCATCGTCAACCATGTAAAGCCTTTGTCAAAAGTTTGGAGCCCAGGGGGTTTGGTTCTGAAGCACACTGTCTGGTTCGTAATGCGTCACCAGCGCTCCAAATTTGCTGAAGGTAAGAAGATTTCTGGTCCTGCCTCCTCCAATGGGTAGGACTACCACGAATGTTACAGCAGTCCCACTGCGAGGCTTAGAAGCAAACCCCCTGGGCTCTAAACTTTTGACAAAGACTCTACTTTTAGCTTTCCTCACTAGATGACGCCACCATTTTTTGAACTCTTGGATGGAGCGACAACCACGGTCCACTAAAACTTTCCTCGACGAGGCGTACAGCACTGTGCCGTAAGAGCTTTGAATGTGAAAAATATCTTATTACTGTCTAGCGGGCGAGATTTCTGTGAGTTTCCGGTACAGCACTTTTGCCGACGTTCAATCGCCATCGCGCCCGTTGATCATGGTTCCCAGCATCGGGATACATAACAATGGGTGCGCGCACTGATTTAAAAATTCTCGGTAAAAATCTACGGCGTTTCCAACAAAGCCGTTGCGGAATCGAGCACCTTAGGGAACAAGTTTTCCGTTGTGCCGAAAAAAGATTGTGTTCTTAAAATTCAGTATACGGTTCCTTATCGACCATCAGTTATTTTGGTTCGCATTGCAGTCCCTACCTATGGGCATGGGTAGCCCATTTCTTCTTGATTTCGACTGCGGTGTCATTAACCCGAGTTTGTTCCCTCACCTACTCTGCTCTCTTCCTCTCTTAATGTTGCACCTATGAGTTTCCTTCCCTTAGCTCGCAGCGCTGTCCTGTTTACGCTAAACCATTTCCGTTGGTCTCCACGTTTCTGCCTCACAGATGAGCACCGCTAAGCTACAGCTGTCATATACTTCCCGCTTGAGGGATATTGGCAAAGAGCTGTTCATCCCGCCTGCCAGATGCACTCAACCCCACCCTTTTTTATTTATTCCAGTGCCTTCTTCACCACCCTGGTGCGCAATGCCTGCATGATTGCCGAGGTTACGACCGAGTCAAATGCTTTTTTGTAATCTATGATGGCTATGTATAGAAGAGCCCTTCGTTTTAGGGTTTCATTTTTTTCCAGAATTCGGGAAGTGGGGGGGGGGGGGGGGGGGGGGGTAAAATCGGGCCATATCTTTTTTAGCTCTAATTCTGATAGAAATTGGATATTTCAGCAAAAAGAAAACAAAGGGCTCTATGTATAGAGCATGGTTAAATTCTACGCTTTTCTCCATCACCTAATACCGGGTTGACCGAAGTCTAAGGTTGATCTAATATGACTAATGATTACCTTAGTAAACACTACGTAAACAACGGACAGTAAGCTTATTCATCAAATCTTTCAAGTCCCTGATGTCCCTTTTTTTATGAATTAAGACAATGTTAGCGTTCTTTCAAGATTCCGCTATGCCCGAAGTCATAAGGGATTGCGTATACAGGGTGACTGGTGTTTCTACCACAACCTCCCCACCTTACTTCAAAAAATCTGCATTTACCTGGTCCTCACCAGCCCCTCTTCCTCTTTGGTTGGTAGGTTGGCCTCAAAGAAAGATGGCGCATACCCACTACGAGGGAGTGGCCAAGACGCAGTCGGTGAATTGCCGGGAACAGGGGGAGTCTAGAGGGCGGAAAGGAGTAGTAATAGGGTTGCATTTCATGCAAGGCTTTCTTTACTTCCTCTTTCATTACCACCGGGATGTCCGGTTCTTCCACATCCCTGTTTCATAATTAGCATCCTGACTGTTTGGACTACTGCAGAGATCTGTACATGGCAGCCATCAGCCTCTGCAACAAGCGGTGTTTATTTGATGTGAGGACCAATAACATCACGACGAGGTTTTGTTCTCTTCAACAGGAAACTCCAGGCTATTCGTCCCGTTCTCTTAGGCGGTATACCAACCCGCACGCATTAGCACGCGTCAAAGGCCGACCACTCCTGCCCTACGCAGCGAAAACTAACTGGCTATCGGAGGCAGCGGCCTTCAGCAGTCTCGGGTCTTGTCAAAAGGCTCCGGGAGGCCCAGCCCCACGAGGCGAGCAGACTCCTCAACGCTTCGCTCCCCACGAGCGTGGTACTGTAAGTAGAGCTCCTGCAAAGAAAAAACAAGACCACGTCATCAGAGCGGTGTCGTAGCCAACAGTTTTTGTCTAGAGAATGTTTTAAAGGAGCACCAGGGACAAAGTGAAGTTGGCCCATATCGATTGATTACTGCGTTCTGTTTCTATCCCAAAAAACCTTTTACAAGATAGAAAAAAAAAATGAAACAGAGGTGTCGCCGCCACGTGTCGTTTTAGCAAACTAACTTCGCGGACGTCAAGTACTGTTTGTTTGCAGATCTCTGAGCCTGACCACACCGCCAGCTAATGCACTTGGCGTCATCATCGAGACCAACGGCGATGTACTTTTGCTGCCGAAGCAACGTGAACAGTCACAAAAAGCCAAATATAAAAATTTTGGTACAGAAAAAGCAAGAACAGCATGGGTTTGCACTCAGTGTCCCTTCAAGAAGAGGGATGGTGGGGAGGACGGGAGTGCTGATGCATGTTCGGTTTCTTTTTTTTTTCGAGGGGTGGGTGGTGGTGGGGGGGGGGGGGGGGGGGGGGGGGAGGGTCCTGCTCTTTTTACAACACCGGCCGCAAGCAGTGAGAGATGAAAAGGGACGTGCTCAGGTCAGTTAGGCGCTCACGCCTTCACTACTCCTGGCCTTCACGACACAAAGTGGTCAAATCAGGCGCTGCTTTCCTTACGGCATTTTTTTTTTGCTCTAAATAGCGAAATATAAGAACATCCATGGCACTATATCCCTTTCATACATAGGAGTCAACGCTATACCAAAGCTAGCACGCCTGTTCGCGCAGGTTAAAAGTCCGAGAACTCCGACCCCTAGTTACAAAAGGCGGCAGGAAATAAGGACAGTGCTCAAAAGTCGCACGCAAAAAGGCAAGGAATCACCACATACAACACAAGCAAGTGACAAGTACGACACACATAAGCACAGTATTTTTCGGCTTACTGCGCCACTTATTGCAGCGAAAGGAATAGTAAAAGACGCACTTCCAGGGGCCAAATATTTTGCTCATTTGTACCGTCAACCGTTCAGTGATAGACAGGGCTAAACCAGAAACTGCGCTGCGGCGCAGAATTTGGATCCCTGCTTCACCGCGTTAGCAGTTGAGTCCTCTTCCACCGAAAAAAATCCGTGGCGTGTTTTGATGTGTGTGAAGCCGTCGCCCTCCGGAAGCACCCTCCGGTAGACGCACCTCCGAGCACCCACAGTGTATCTGCGACCCATGAGCCACAACCCACCCACCCACCAGCACTCTCCACCACAAACCCATCTCCCACCTACAAGCCTCGAACCTCCACCGTCCCCTAAATGCACCTCCAACCGACGAGCCTTCACTCACGAGAAGCCGACGAGGCAGAGGAACGATAAAACTTGCCGACGATAACGGCCCTCGGTTATATGACTTTGGAGCGCAGCTGCTGCGGTATTTGAGCCTAGGCGACCGCACACAGAACAAGCACTGCCGATTACGTCGAGGCCGACGGCGAGGGACGCCGCTCAACCCATGAAAGACCATGAACTTCGCCCCTTGGAGGTCGACCTCTGCGCTCTAAAATAGACGGCGCAATCAAATGCAAAGACGCATTGGGAAGGCGATCAAAGTAAAAGTGAAATGTACTGCTAACGCTGACTCGTCGCATCACACATAACTGCCTGTGCTTTTGTTTCCTTCCTCTTTTTTCCTCTTTGCCTGCCTTCGTGAGCTGGTCGCGGTGAGCCTAAAGCCCTAGCCCCATAAAGTTTTCTAGCTCAGCCATGCCCAAGACATTATTTATTTATTTTTTATTTATTCATTTTTTAGGCAATACAAGTATTGCCCACGAAGCAAGACAAAAGGAGACTATTGGTCTTCTGACTAGGTCTTGGCCTCGCCGAGCGCAGCAGAGGCAGTAGTACATACCATATCACCTTAAGTATACATCCTAATCACGATCAGATCAGATCATTATATAATCCTACATGCAATATGCACAAGCTGCGAGACATAAATGGCACTTTGCTTAATAGCGACATGCAGAAACATAGGAATATTTAACAAAAACAAAAAAAAACAAAAACAACAAAACATACAAGAACATCAATGACACAATAGGGCACGTGCTCTTTGCCTAAACTGATGTACAGATGTAACATTTTTTGCAGTAGCTATTATATCTGGATAGGAATTGCAGAACTTTGAAATTTGATGTTGGATAGTTTGTGTACCATAATTTGTTCTTGGCCTTTCTGTCAGTAAGGTAGTACGGCGCAATGAATAACCGGTGTCTCTATCAAGGTACAGATTACAAAACGCCGCAGAATTTGTTGTCATCTCTTTATATATGTACAGACTCAGTTTCAGGTGATATGAAAACATGAAAGACGGTAGATTGTGGCGGACCATAAGCTCAGAAGCACTAACTTGTCCATTTGCTGGCAGAAATAAACGTGCAGCTTTCCTTCAAATATTATGCTTCAAATAATCCTAGCTCCATAAAGTTTTCTAGCTCAGCCAAGCCCAAAACATTACCATCGACGCCTCTGTGGCATGTGCTTCAAATAACGTCGCTATCTCACTCTCTCCCTCTAAACTGATCAAGCGCAATGGGACTGGCTGTCACGAGGTGCGCTCGCGCACGGCGGCTCCATATGCTGACCAAGAGTGAGCGCTGACCTAAACATGGCAATGAATGAGTGCATACCGGAGCTGCTGTTGCTGAAAGCGCCTGGTATAATAGACACCGTTAGCATACCGTGTACTGTGTTAGCGTTACCGGAGTACCAATACCGGAGACCAATACCAGTGCGCACGCGCTGATTGGTCACGATGCGGCAGGCGCCGGGCAGCTGCCGGACTCCTGGCGCCCTCACGGCGATCTGCGCACGCGCACTGATGGCGCCCAGGCTGCCGGTACTCCGGTAACGGCAGCACAGTATGCTAACCATGGTACCGTTACCGTCCCCGGAGTCTCAGGAGCCCACCCACCGTCAGTGCGCGCGTGCTGATTGGTCCTGATGGGGCAGACGCACGAGCAGCTGCCGGGTACACAGCGCCATCTGGCGCCCTCAAGTCGATATGCGCATGCGCACGACGGCGCGCGGACTGCAGGTACTCCGGCAGCGGTAACGGTTGGTGCCATTGAAGAAAGGAACTCGGTCAGCGGAGCCACTCACCCTTCCCCTGCGCGAGCTGGCCAGGTAGCAGCGGTAGGTGTCCATCTTGGCCTGAAGCTCCTGGTGGGCTCGGCACAGCCGCTTCTCGGTCGTCTGGTGCTTGCGCGCCTCGGACAGCAGGTAGCGCGCCGCCAGGTGGCTACGCAGCGGCTTCTGCACGGTGCGTACGCGCCGGCACAATCGTCAGTGGACGGCGTGCTACTAATCACACGCGGCTTTTCAGTGCTTGGTCTGTCATTTGTTCGCCACCTCGGATTCCATGTTGTGCACTGTTGAACGTCTCTACGCTTGGTGAGTCTGACACGTTCCACATGCAAGCTGTTCTGCTGCTTCATCAAGAGCCATGCCACTAATAGCGTTACAGCGATGACAACATTCGTTAGATTGGCCGGCCAAGAGTCGTAAACTTCTGTTGGCATAAATATGCGTGCTGTTTTGCACGCTCTACAGGTACGAAACTTAGTTGAGCCGCATTCATCCACGGTAACCTCTGCCCAGTAGTCACGCCATGCACAGTTATAGAACATGCTAGCTGCATTTTCCCTGCCTCCCACTGACAAGAAGACGGCTGCAGGACATGGACATGTTCACTGACAGCCACAAAAGGATACACGATAATGAGCCAAAAAAACGGTACCTCTAAACCTCAGATCATTTGTAAACTGTAAGGAACAAAATTCCGCTGTTAACTAGGTGACAATTTTGCACACCATGTATAGTGGCGTTCCAGCTGCAGAGACAGCGTGGCACTACTGGTGGCGCAAGGCCATATATTCTGGATGCTAGCAGATGTTTAGGCGTAAGAAAAACTTTTGCCAATTTAGACGGTGTGTGGCTACAGGAACACCGACACTCTATTCGCGCTAGCCGCAGATACCAGAAGGCATCCTCCCCGCCATTTTCCCTCAAAAAAAGAAAGAGAAACCAGTTAATCGACAAACAAAAACCTAAGCAAAGAATTTATAGGGGGAGCGAAAGAACTTTCTAATCCAGTACACACTGAAATTACGGTAAAGGGGAAGTCTGAATCCCCGCCGAGTTCGCACCTGCCCCGACAGCAGCGTCTATGCTTCCAAAGCCGGATCTACGACACAGACGAAACGTTGCTGCAAGAGCACAAAAACGACCGACAAAGACAAGGCAAGACAACACAGCGCTCGGCTGTCCTGACATCTCTGCCAGCCATCTTTCACGCAGCGCAAAAGACGCCCTACACTGAGCGATGTCAGCGCACGGTGGAACCCCAGGTGGTCGAAATTATTCCAAAGCAATCCACTACGCCGCCTCTCACTATTTACTTCACTACCTGCTTCGTCTCTTCCCTCATGGCGCAGCTGAGGTGTCCACAGAGAAGTGAGACAGTTACTGCGTATTTTATTCTCTAATACCAATTGCGACCATGCATAAAAAAGAAGCACACCCAGTTGCAGAGGCGCGTTGCCCTAGGTCACGGTGCCCTAGGTGTGGAAACTTTGGCATGCAAGATTCCGGCAACGTTAACTGACCCAACAACTTGCAACAACGGCAACAACGTTGAACAGACCTGACCGTCACGGTGGCTCAGTGGTTATGGTACTCGGCTGCTGACCCGAAGGACGCAGGTTCGCATTTCGATAGAGGTGAAATGCTAAACGCCCGTGTACAGTGCGATGTCAGTGCACGTTGAAGGACCCCAGGTGGTCGAAATTTCCGGAGCCCTCCACTACGGCATCCCTCATAGCCTGAGTCGCTTTGGGACGTTAAAACCCCATAAACCAAATCGTAGAATAGATCTGACTTCTATTAATGTAAGCTTCATATAATGTGGAGGCAGTTGAAATTGGTTACGAGGAAAGGAGAGGCGCAGTAACTATCTCACTTAATTATGGTGGACACCAGAAAATTTGTGGCTTTTTAGGAAAGGAAATGGCGCAGTACCTGTCTCAATGCAAGGGGGACACCTAAACCACGCCGTGAGGGAAGGGAGGAAGGTGGGAGTGAAAGAAGAAAGAGGTGTCATTGTGGAGAGCTCCGGAATAATTTCGACCACCTAGGGATCTTTAAGTGCACTGACATCACACGCACACGGGCGCCTTTTTTTGAGTTTCGCCTCCATCGAAACACGGCCGCCGCCGCCGCGGCCGGGTTCGAACCCGGGTAGTCCGGCTCAGTAGCCGAGCACCCTCGTGGTTCGTGCGGCCGAGATGAAAAACTGCGTTGTCAGCGAGCCCTGCCCTCCGAGCAGCAAGCTGATTAGCCGACTCAGCCAGACCAGTGGACCGCAGGCAAAACGAATTGTCATCTGCCGACAGCCTCAGCCCAATCAGCTATAGCTGACTGAGCTCGCTCTTGCAAGAGCCGGGTCGCCGTCCCTACCGCACAAGGCAGGCAATTCAGGACCAAAGCCTAACGCGCAAATACACGATGAAGACCTAGAAAGGCACTCTCCGCGGGAAATTGGAGTGCTAACAAAGCAGCTGCGCAGGAGCAACATACCTAAAATGCTACATAACAGCCCGAAGTATAGCCTTAATTTTCTCAACTTTGTTTCTGAAGTCGCGTTTTAACTGAAGGCATTTTTCGTTTTGCTTCTTAACTTTTCGCCTTCCAATGAAATCCCAACTCCTAATTTTTCGAGCGCCAAATTCTTATTTCGGCACGTCTATCTGAACTTTCCACGTGTCCCACCAAATTAATGGCGCTCTCCAATCGGCGGTCGGGAGCAAGTTTTCTCGTTCTGCGAAACAGAGGTGCATGTTTCAATGGGCGCTTAGGATTCAGCTCCCGAGTTAATCTGACTGGACCCCGTCGGATATCTTGCTACTTCGCGGAGATGGAGGCGAAACACATAAGACGCCCACTGTTCACCCGCGGACCAGGGACATGTCATTCCCCATGCTAGTTTACCAACATTGTTGGCCAGGTGTGAACCAGACAGACCGGAAGTGAGAGGTCACGTGACGCCTGGTCCCCGGGCTATCGTGTTAATCGGGTTTTTCGAAGTTAACGTATTATTTCTCCTTTCTGATTACTTCCACCAAATGGCGACCATGTAACATTTCATTCCAAGGCAAATTAGCCTTAAAGGTGCACTGAAGAGGAATCTGAACTCGTCGTTTTGCCGCCGGAACTCGATCTACACGTTCCCAGCATTCTTAAAAACTCCGATTTATTGCCCTGTGCGGCCGATTTCCCTAATGAAATCAGATGAACGTCCGGCTCCCACTTTTTTTTTTTTTTAATTCCCCATATACGGTGGGAGGAGTCGACCAACGCACGCAGTGCCTTTCAGGCAGTCGCGTGGCGACTTTTCTTTCGCATTTATTTTGTTTCTTTTAGGTTTCAGTGAATAAAAAGGTCTAGTCGAGACGACATAGCTGCAAATTAGGCCCACGGAAAGAAAAAAATACGCGCAGACTCTTTGCTTTCGCCGATCACTAGGTATCACTCCGCCGATGGCAGAGCAGCAAGCCGCCGCGGGACTGGGTGAAAGCTTGGTCGACTGCTCCCACCGTTTGCGGGGAATTCAAAAAAAAAAAAGGCGGGAACCCCACGTTAATCCGATTTGAATCAGGGAAATCGGCCGCACAGGGAAATAATTCGAAGTTTCCAAGAACGCTCGGAACGTGTAGATCGAGTTCCAGCGGTAAAAATACGAGTTCAGATTCCTCTCCAGTGCACCTTTAATGTATGACGTTTACGTGGGCGCAATTTAGATTATTTCCACACGTAACACTGCACTTGTAACGTCACGTAATTTACCCACACGTATCCGCCCGTTAATACTTGTTCCCCGCTTCACTAACAGCCACAGCGGTGGCTCAGTGGTTATGGTGCTCGGCTGATGACCCGAAGGACGCGGGTTCGCATTTCGATGGAGGCGAAATGCTAGAGGCCCGTGTACTGTGCGATGTCAGTGCACGTTAAAGAACCCCAGGTGGTCGAAATTTCCGGAGCCCTCCACTACGGCGTCCCTCATAGCCTGAGTTGCTTTGGGACGTTAAACCCCAATAAACCAAACCAGACCTTCACTACGGCGTCCCTCATAGGCTGAGTCGCTTTGGGACGCTAAACCCCCATACAACTAAAAGTAAAAAAAAACTTTACTAACACAATTTTGTGGTTTGTGTTAGGTCACTTCAGACATGTTATGAAAACAGTCAGTCATAGTTTTCAGTCACTGCTTCAGCCATTCAACATGCTTACGAGTGCTTTGTAAGTAATGTTTGTGACGTCTCACGCTGCATTAGAATCTTGGTTGGCTGTTTTAAATTTTAAAATAGTACCAGTCAGTATTTTGCAAAACGGTTTAAGCGGTGGAGAGGGGAGACCCTAAGGATATGTGACGCGACTATAGACTCGAAAATGTCCGAAAAAAATTAGGGGCTATCAATTGGACTGATGTGGAGGAAATGCGACAGCAATTTTTTTTCTCCCACCAATCTATTCCAGTTCTGATTCCATTGTCTTTCATATGATAATCTATTCCAATCCAGATTCTATCCTTATTCCATTTTCTGTTTGTAATCGCTTCTTCAGGTGGTCAAAACTATTCCGGAGCCCTCCACTACAGCAACTTTCTCCCTCTCCTTCATACCTTCCCTCAGGTTACTTTTTTTTCCTGGTGTTGTGGATGAGCTGTCCACCAAGAAATGAGACAGTTACTGGGTCTTTCCTTTCCTCGAAACCAATTTTTTCTCAATTAAGATGGTGCTTTTCTACACCCAAGTGGCCTATCTATATCACCCTTTCACTTGAGAAGGCGCCCATTACATTAGCACATATGCGGTGTCGTTTCCAAATCAGGTAAAATGGTCAACCTGGAATAACAAGTGTGCAGGAAAAAATTTAACAGTAAAAAAATATGTGAACATTTATTTACAGAGAGTTATGATGTGCAACAGCTTTCACATCTGTACTTAACAACTGCCGCCCCAACAACGATGTACAAAATGCCTGCAAAACAGCACGCCAAGCATATGTACAAAATCAATCCCATAGAAAAAAATTTGTTCAATGGGAAACTTTGTTACCATGGATCCACTAATGCAATAGAAGGAACACAGTTGATATATGCATGAGGTTAGAATTAGTGCAGCACAGTACATTATGAGACATGTACATAGTTTCCTAGGAAACTGCAGTCATTGGGCTAATGTGGGACTGGTGGGAAGTACACGCATCATGCCGCTGCTGTAAAGACGTACTCGTGGCTTCCTGCTCATTTTTCTAGGGTTCTACTGCGCTGCCTCCCTGCACCAAATAATTCACACAAACCACTACCTCCCATCATCCACGCACACACACTGTACTGGCTCCTCACATCACCACCTAGCTTCTCTGCCCATACAACACAGCTGCAATCAGGCACCTCAGCACTGTTGTGGCTTCTTAACACCGAACTTAATGTTGCCTTCAAGGCTTTTTCTCTGTCTCCCCTTACACTAGACCATAGAGTTTCTTACTATTACCTAGAGGGAAAGCTGGCAGCCCGTCTATGGGAGTTTGCATGGCAACCCCTCGAGACCACTTCAGCCATCATGGGCGCTCAAAGCATCGTGGGGCGGTGAGCTACTTGTTGCGGAACTGCAACTTTTGTCCAAAAAATAATAGAAAAATAAAGCTGTTTGATAACTACAAACGTCCTAACATTCAATATCTTGTCTAATGATTGCAACAAACGAGCAGAAAAGGATTTAAGTGCAAAGTTTGCCCAAAATAAGAGACGACTCGCTCTCCTATTGGCCAAGTAAAGAACACTATAAAAACTAATATTGCGTAATTAACAGTAGCACTTTTAAAAGTAAATATGTTTTAAAAAAAATGTTGTTGCTTAGATACTTTAAGAGGTTTTTTAATGGCATTTCGGAAGAGTAAAACCTTTTATTGGCGTCGTGTGTCATCGTGTTTTCACTACTATGGCTTTTGCACACTGCGTTCGCGCGAAAGTCGTCTGCGCACACATGGACAGCGTTTTTGGAATGAAACATCTTAGTAATGACACTCCGTGCTCCTGAAAAATTACGACTGTTCCGCAACAAGTAGCTCACCGCCCCATGATGCTTTGAGCGTCCATGGTGGCTGAAGTGCAGCGCCGCCAGCTTTCCCTCTAGGTAATAGTAAGAAACTCTATGCACTAGACCTGGTACCACCAAAAAAGCAGTAACCCTTTTCCTTCCTTCCTAATATTAGAAGCCCATTCCCTGGCAAGACACACGGTGCAAACAAAACTTTCTTCAATGCACCTTGCCACCGGTTTGACAAGGCAAGCTGGCTGTGTACTCCAATGGCACAGTGGGGAATGTTTGCAGCTTGCACATAAGCAAAATGAGCGACAGCCCCAGGAGCCTCAGCTTCACTTCAGCGCCATAGGGGAGCTTTAATCGGATACAACTCAAGAACACAGCAGCAAGTGCTCCTCAATGGAGGTTCTCCAGACAATGGTGATGACCGACTGTCATGAATTTGCCACCATACTGATGCTTTTGCACCTGCTTTGCACGTCATCGGAGTGGAACCACCTACCTGCAGCCTTACATTGAAGAATTTAAAAAACGGTTGCGGGATCATTTTGTAGTAGATTAGATAAAATGGTCATTTTATTTATTTTCACGTTGCTATCCTGTATACAGCGATTTCGCCAATTTTAAACATGCACTTTCGTTATTTTTGCCGCTTACTGTTGCTAACTGTGTTGTCATTGCTTTGTATTATAGCTTGTGTTATGAATATTTCTAAATGACCTTATGCCTTAACACTACTTTGTATACTTTTGTTTCTCAAACCTAAAGTTTTTTCGCGCTTCATACTTTTTTGCAATATTGTTTACTTGTATTCTCTTCACTTCGAAATCTTGTGTAATAATGCTGCTAAATACACGCGTTAGCTATTGTTTTAAATAACCCATTGTGTATATATTCTGTACGTATTTGTAACTGCTCACTGCCTTCTCTAATGCCCTCCAAGGGCCATGAAGAAACCTGAAATAAATAAATATTGCGATATAGCCGGTGGCTGGCATGTATAAGGAGATTAACCGTAGTGTAATGGCAATGAGCCCACGTCACTGGCTGAAGGGTCTCTCCATTGAGGGCCACTTGCCTCTGAGTACTAGAGTTGCATCCAACAATAGTTTTTGCCAGCCCATCAATGACTCAGTTGGCGAGGAAGTTCACTATGAATTCTGGCAGTGCGATGTAAGGCATGTTTTGTATGCATACTTCTTTAAAGGAGCGTGTCCCATTGAACAATGATTCCCCTGACCATGAATCATTACCAAAGCTACTTCATGCAATTTTAGTGTCTTTAGCAAAGAGCTACGAGTAGGCTGCAGTATCCTGGCAACAGTTCAACGCTGCTAGCAAACATGGATGATGCATTTTCAACAGCTTAACCTTTTCAGACAGGCGTTATGTTCTAGTATTGAGAAAATTCTGAAAATATATAGGTATATTAACAATAACCTATTCTACAAAACAACTTAAATGGCTCAGAAATCTTTAGAATTTATGCACGCCGTACACTTCCATACTTGCGGATTTGCAGCCTTATACTTTTAACACATTTATGCCTAACTGATTATTTTCCTTATCATCTGAAGACAATTCTGCAATGAAAACTCGGCTATAGCGACCTTTAGTAAAATATTTCACCATGTCACAGAGCAACTGGAAGCACCAGACACCAGGGTGCATGGTCTTAGAACTTAGTGATATCCATCTATATTTCTTGGTTTGGAAAAGCAATTCTTTCTTCTAGATGCGAAATGGCCCTACCATTCTGCTCAGCAGGAATTTAAAATGTAGCCAGCATCACTAAGTTCATGAAAACAACACTAGACACTTTGCAAAAAATTTGAAATGTCACATACACAAACGTAAATACTGTGCTGCAAAGGGTTAAGCAAGAAAGCCTGTTCCAACCTTTGGAACCAGTCAAATGCACGAAGAGCATTTCAAGTTGGTCATCAACTGTTAATGTCCCGATAAGAAATCGACCACGACAAGGACATATGAAGTTGCATCAAGTTTTGTCTTAATTGTCTTAATTCGACACTTACACTGTACTTTCTTCCAGAGAATTTAAACTGCACAACAACATAGATGACATGAAAAACCAAATCTCTCCCATCACATAACGCTTCAGACCTGCAGCAACAAGTTCAATGGAGTAGATAGCCATTTAAAATTATGAGATACGAGCTTGCATGGCATGGCCTGTAAAGAGCTTGGTTAGTATATTCAGCACGTCAGTTACATGCCTACAACTGATCACAACTCTCAAACACAACTGATTATCAGGGCCCCTTTCAGTATGTACGACCCACATACTGTTTACAATCCACTGTAAAAAAAAAACCCTAACCATTTGACCAAGAATGAAACCTCACCATTCCCCTCGTACACAACAAAACACGAACAGGCATCCTGTTGAAACACGACAGAAACTCTCCATAGTTTTGTTGGCCTTCGTATATGCAGAGGGCCCAAGCATGCACAGGGCTTTGGCCGCTTCACAATTTGCACTTGTTTCGAGTGGTCCAAAGAGCAAATGATTTTTTTACTCTTCTGTGTAAGCAACTGAAATGTATACTGAAATAAAATCTATATCACACCACAAAAAAAAAAAACTTGGGCTTAGTGCAGCCAACATGAGTGAAGCTTTCACAGGGCTTGGACAAAGAGTGAAAGAATTTTGCACTGCTGTGCAAATGTGTAATAAACCTAGCTTTGATGTATAAGCAGTGGAGAGGTATACATGACGAGTAAATTGCATTGAAGAAAAAAATAAAAAAACCTACCACAGCCCACATGAGTGTAACATTGTAAATATTCCCGTCACGAGCAGCTTAATACAGTGGAGGAAATAATTTTTGTAATTTCACATCTCTATAAGGACTGCACAAAAAAAATTCCAACCATCTCCAATGATTAATTATGCAATTTCTGTCGTGTCCTTGTATTATACATCATGACTCATTCTAAGTTGTTATGCAAAGAAATCAACACATTTTGGGAAATTTAAAGCATTTACGCTTGCAAGACAAGCAAGCGACACTGACCAGAGCAATACCACACCTACCGTAAAACACGCAGCCATTCTTAAAAAAAAAAGCTTCCCAGGATTCATATCGCATGCCTGATTGGTACCTTTTGTAAACAAGATTCTTAAAGGTGCACTGAAGAGGAATCTGAACTAGTCTTTTTGCCGCGGGAACTTGATCTACACGTTCCAAGCATTCTTAGAAACTTCGATTTACTGCCCTGTGTGGCCGATTTCCCTGATTAAATCGAATTAACGTCCGGCTCCCGCCTTTTTTTTTTTAATTCTGCCTCGTACGGTGGGCGGAGTCGACCAACGCGGGGAGCGCCTTTCACCCAGTCCCGTGGCGGCTTGCCGCTCTGCCATCGGCGGAGTAATACGTAGTAGTCCGTAGAAGCAAATAGTCCGCGCGTATTTTTATTTCTGCGGGCTTATTTTGCGGTTATATTATCTGCAAATGAAACTATTTATCCACGGAAACCTAAAAAACAAAATGAAGCGAAAGCAAAGCCTCCACGCAGCTGGCTAAAAGGCACTCCACACGTTGGTCGACTCCGCCCACCGTACGAGGCAGAATTAAAAAAAAAAGGCGGGAGCCGGGCGTTAATTCGATTTAATTAGGAAAATCGGCCACACAGGGCAATAAGTCGCAGTTTCTAAGAATGCTAGGAACGTGTAGATCGAGTTCCCGCGGCAAAAAGATGAGTTCAGATTCCTCTTCAGTGCACCTTTAAGGCTTTAAGCACTTTACAGTGTCTATATTTGTGGATATCGTAGACGAGATTTGACAGTGTTTAGGACATATCCACATATGCGGACACAGAGCAAGGAGGGGATATTTAATGTGCTCGGACGTCGAGTAAATGACTTTCCTAACCAGAGGAGACTTAGCGACGTTAAAAAACAGGCACTAAATGCTGCAAATTGCAACCCACAACTCTCTTAAGGTATGAAGCCACTTTTAAAAAGATATTTTTGATAAAAACTAAACTTTTCAAATTTTGCTTCATCAAAATTCCAATTCATTCCTGAATCAGCTGCAACAAAAATTCATTCTAGTTAATACCGCAACAAAGATAGAGCCAAAGTTATAACCCCCTGCACATCTCGCAAAACCAAAGCTTTTCCTGAAATTTTCCAGCTAAACAAAAACCCAATTTTTTATAATTAGTTATTTTTTCTTGTTAATTTTTCAGTTTCGACTTATAATAACAGTTTCTTACCATCCATGTCTATTTTTCTTTGTATTTAATAACTCGGATGGATATGCCAGGATACCAACACTTTAGTTTGTGTCATGAGGTGTCATTTTAACAATGGTCACAGAGGTACACTAGATGTTATGGAGCACAATGGGATCAGACCACCTGGTCCGCCCACCCAGAAAGCTTGCCACACAGTTGACGAACAGCGTATCTGGAAATCTTCATTTTGGTCTACTGATACCGCCAAAAAAAAACAAAAGTGAGCTGCTAGACATGGAAAATCAACAAAATGCAAGACTATGGAGAAACTGAGCTGTAAACATGATGTAATTCTGGACATTCATTCATGAAAATTGCAGTTAATACCAATCTTTCATGTTTTTTCTCATTCACATTTTGCCATTCCTTCTTACATGTGAAATCTAACGTTATCTTTGTATAACATTTCTGTTGAAACTTTGTACACGCATTTCTTACTTGTCTAGCTATGCAATGAACCACAATAAAACTGTGGCATCTGTTTTTCACTGCTACATTTTTTCTTAAAAACATGCCTAAATATGAATGGTCATTCGCCATTTAGACAATGACAACTGATAACATCAACTGAGTTGGTCCACTGCACAACTCCTGTTTTTATGTGTATAACAGCAAAAGCAATCTGACTTGTGTTGAAATGGATTAAAGTTGCGTCAGATGTATATTTTGTTCACTTTAAAAGCACAAAAATAACTATTTTTCTTTACATCTTTGTCGACATTTTGATCTGGATAAAACAGCGTTCTTCTAAAGACAGACAACTAAATTTCTGTTCTTATCTGCTATTTAAAAAATTTTCCAGAAAAGTGACCTCATACCTTAAATAACAACTTTTTTTTTCTGTAGAGGAAGTCAGTGTAGTCTTATCGTTCCATCAATTTCCCAGAAATTATCTCATAGGCGATTCTATATCTGAGTCGCTGAATGTCCCTAGCTGTGAAGTTGAAAGGCGCACCCCGGGAAAGACTTTCCGCATAAAGGCACACGAAGACCCCACAGTCATGATTGTTTGTTTGTTGTGGAATGCCCCTAACATACTGGCAGTCCCATTTTGCATCAGGCACAAGAGGAGATTTCCGTTTGTCCTTGTGTTCTTTCCGCAGATAAGCCATCAAGATCTGGTAGCAGTTCCAGTTCTTGCGACCCATTGAGTCATAAAAGTCAAACGACCGGTTAGCAATGTTCAAAACAGCGAGTGACCAGTGGTCCAGGTCATGGATGGGCACCAGCAATAGGTCAAAGGAAAACAGGTCCACACTTTCGGTCCAGCGACGCACAGCGTCGTAGCCACGGTTACGGAGCACACTAAAAAAGTGTGCCGAGAGAGCATGCACACGGGGGCCATCAGGATGCTCTGCTGCACGCTCAGTGATAAGTCCCATGTAGAAGTCGATGATGACATCATTCACCCAGTCCGTGCCCAGCACGGTTTTCAAGTCCTTGCGGGTAACAGTGTATCCCCAGCCACGCTTAATCACCCGATGCTCATCACTCCGGCGCCGCCTCAGCTCTCTGTGGACAGCGTCTCTGATCCAGTCATCACTGGCTGCCACTGCTCCCGTACCGTTTGTGCAAGCCGCCGCTCTCAAGCGACGCTCTTTTCTTGCCAAAGCACGAGCTGTTCTTGTTTTGTACCGGAAGCCAGGCATCATGTCTTCTAGCCGCTGCAGTGTGACCGAACATTCCTGCGTCATCTTCAGTAGACTTGACACACTTTGACTGGCGCTGGGTCCAGGCATGTTGGAAGTGAAGGCGCACGCTTTGAATACAGGGCAGGATTCAAAGTTCCAACGGTCAGCACGACATGGACAGGATGATTCGAAAAGGGCCACGACTTTGAAGTCCATCGGTTCTTTCCGCCAGGCAGGCACAGGTGACACAGGGGCTCATGAGGCGCTTTCCTAGGGCCTGCTCCTTGCTTGAACGCAAAACTGCTCCTGCAATCAGTGGCCACAAAGGTGACAAACTAATCAGTGAGCCAGCCTTCATGGAGCAGCCACAGTGAAGGACACATAGGGAGTGCCACCTCAGTACATGTTTTCTCAAGCAAGCTCCACTGGTCAACACACTCCTTCTGTGAACAAACCAGGCTCCAGACTTCATGCAATGAATTACACACAGATTGCTCCATCTTCTTCACCAGATCTTGCATGTAAGGCACTGTGGCTTCTAGTGAAGAACATTTTCGAATAATAGGCCAGAAGGTTCTTCAGCTTGGTGCCAAATAGCAGATGGACACATGGGAGCTTCAATCGATGCTAGCATCCTTTGGTATCTTTTCTTGGTGTGGGCAATGTCGTGAGGTAGCATCACTGATCACATTAATGTAATGGCCTTCATATTCTCAAGAATGAACCTTAAGCCTCCCACCACAAAAAATGATAATTTGATCTTTATAGTGTCAATATTCAAAAAACGAAGTGATGACCAATACCGCCAGCTGCTAACAAACAGAAAAAAAATTTTAGCACAAAGTAAATTAAGTAATGAGTTTAACTGCAAAATGAAAGAAAAGATTTTAAAAAGCTTAACTGAACTGATTAGCAAAAGGAAAGTGATGGAAGCACCATGCGTATTATAATAGTTTATGCCTCACCTCTGCTAAGCACACTTAAAACTCCCATTAATGTACAATAGCTTTGTTTCTTTTTGACAACTATTGCAGCACCATGGTGTTGTGGTAGAGCAGAATAAAAAACAAAACCGAATACAGAGAAGAAGACATTGCACATGCGCATGTCCAGATCTTCTTCTGCACATTCTAACTTATTGCACAGCATGACTACAATGTATTACCAACTCACTACGGCCTCTTTATTCTGCTGTATCATAGCATTGCTGTAACACCTGTAGCACGTAAAAGCAGTGCTCATAACTTTTTTTTTTTAATTTATTGCCACAGTTATCAAACTGCAATACCGACAGCCAGCAGAAGCAACATAAATGAACAACTAAAACAGCTCCAGTTCTGCAAAATAAGTCGCTTAAGGAACAGTCACTTTAAAAACTGAGAAGCAGGAATTGGATGGAGGGGAGCGGCGGAAGAAAATACAATGTGTATGTATCTCCCAACATGGAAGCAGACACACAGATGATCTGAACGCTGAAATACGGAAAAATATTGCCCTGCGAACAGCGATGAACTCTACAAAATTTGTACAGGCACCACTAAGCCATTTGCAATAAGCAGAAAACATTGCAAAATAAAAATTCTTTTGGAACTTATTGTTTCTCATAACAGATGTCACAACAGGGCTAGACACACAGTCATTATGGACTCCTCTTTTCCTTCACCCCAATTTCATGCATCACTCACGTTTATCTTGATTACATGACCCTCTATTTCAGTACTTCAGAGCGTACAAAACATCTGCTAGAAGCGCAAGCAAGGACCGCAGGGTGTAAACAATGCTTTCAATCTGCTAAACTTACTGCACAGAAGACGACATGCAGCGAGCTAAACAGAACACAACCTCGTGCCTAATTTACTGGTCCGTTCAATATGCCTGCACTAAGTGAATTGGCTCTTGCGATGCTGCATTTGGCCATTCGTTTCACACTGTGAAACATGACACCCTCTGCTCACGGCATTCATTTAAAAAAAGTTCAGATGTCATGCAGGTACAGTTCAGAAACAATTCAGGAAAACTGCACCTCCTCAGTGGTCAGTGCGGAAATCGTGCACCTGCAGCCACCACTATAGCAGACGATGGCTTGCGCGTGTAATAAACGGCAAAGAGACTGAAGTTATTCCACTCATCAAAGAGAACAGTGTCTGACTCGGGCCCAATTCATATGGAGCATAGACGGGGGCCCTGTAATTACGGCTCCACCTTAGAAGATGGCAACGGAGGGATTGGGCTGGTGACCCCCATAGGAACCTCACGATGGACCTGTTATCAACGTCTTTCAATAGACCAATTGAGGTATAATAACAACAGCATTACTTGACACCCAGTATGTTAACTAGAAAACAAACAAGTGCATGCAGCATGATGCACGTTGTTGTGAAAAACACGTAACATGTAACTCAGCGCGCGCACACCTAAGTCGTGTTCTAAAAGAACATACGTGCATTGTGCGACGCGTGTGCTGCGAGGCGCACATGCATCAAGGCTGGTATATGGAAACACTTCACTGCGATGGACTGTTGGAAAGTTCTTTACGCAGTTCGGGATGTTGGCGGCAATTAAGGTGGGTGGCACAAAGCTGGCTGCAACTTGCTGCGATGCCAAGACTAGCAGACGACCAGGCCTGCACTAGACCATTCGTTTTGGAAGCAGACAGTGCCAAGCTGTGCTTGAACTGCCGGAACTGGCACTGCGCGCTCGCAGCACCTAGGTGGCACTGCCGCAGAACCTTACTGAATTGGTGCATCGAGTGCAGGCAAATCGAACAGATCTTAATACTCGAGCCGCACGCGCGCAACAATAAATGGTAGTAAATACTTAAGGCTTTAGGTTTGTTAATGCCATTATAGAAAGTGACGATGACGATAACGCTTGCAAGGCAGTCGAAAGTTTCATCTCAATATAAACAGTGCTAATGAGCACAACAAATTGGGAATGTTGTTCAAATGTAACGTAAAAACGATTTTCCAGAAAATGCAGCTGCTCCTGCTTGACAAGTCGAAAAAGTAGCCATAAACTCGCATGTCAGCATAGAAGTCGAGAGTACCTGCTAAAAAGGCTGGTTAATATGGCGCGCTTCGCATCGAAAATGCGGTATAGATGCCTCATCTGACTGAAAGTTAAGAATCAACCATATCCTACAGGTTAGGAAGTTGTTACTAACAAAGCTGCATGCTCTTGTGCGTGTGGAATGGGAACGAGAGTACGCACTGCACGGGCAAATGAGTTGTGGCGAACTCTGTAGGTCGCGAATGGCACTACTAGGCTATAATGCCATCAAATTTAGGCGTGTGGCACCGCACGAATGACAATAAAACTTAAGGCAGTAAGCACTTAATGGCATTAAATCTGTCCGTGTGGCACGGGTATAAGTTGAAAAAAAAAACGAAATATAAACTACAAGCACAATCACGTCATTTACATGTTCCAAACACGCTCAACTCCGCAGTGTTTCAAAACTACTGCACGGATTTCTGAGGCCACACTCCAAATATATTTGGCCTCATATTCGCCGAATAAAATCAGGCGGAAAAACTCCAAAAGACTAAGGGGTTGGTTTCTCTTCATAAACCACAGTAATATCAGTTGGCTGTTAGGAATTCAAAGCTTTAGACCGGCTAGCAAGAAACGTGTGTGTAACGGTTCGAGTCGCGACTGCTCACCAACGACCGATGCAATTACGGCACAGCGTTTAGTCGCATATGTTTGAAGGTTCTTTTAGCGGCACAAAAACGAAACTTTGCACTTTGGTATGCAGAATACAAAGAGCTACGCACCTGCGGCAGGCTTTTTCGCAGTTCACTGAGAACAGAACGGATCAAAACCCGCGACTGACTGGAAGCCGCCATGACGCCTAACGTATCGCTAGGATTCGTTTTTCCGCCGCCGTTTCTGGTGCCTTTTGTACCGCGTTTAACATCAAATATAAATAATATTTCAGTAAGTCTTAAAAAAGTATATCATTATGTAGAGTAATTTGTTTTTTAACAGCCGTGAAGAAAAGTAATGGGCAATACGAAACTTACTGTGGCCGATAAATTGCTTATTTCAATTGTCAAACATGGGGGACTCCGTGGTGGGCGACAGCAAGGGTAGTGGAGAAAGCAATTTGAGTTCTTTAAACGACCTCTTTGACAGTGGATTTAATTTGTTTCTCGAAATCGAAAAGTCGACAGTCAGCGCAAATGACAAGGCCTACCAAGTGAGCAGATTTATAATGGCGCGTGTTCACTACTAACTTCAAGTTGGTGTTCTGCTGAACTCGTCGGGGTTCATCCTTGTCGGCTGTGGACGTGCCAAAAAGCCGCTCGTCTCGCGAGCCGCCAGATAGTGTGTTGTTGTTTTGAGTTTGCAAAAAACTGTTCTGTGCACGCGTTTTTGTAATGATACATACTGGTCTTTTTTCTAGGACAAAGTTCGCGAGGCAACGTCACAGTTTGAAAATGCGACACATCTCGTTAATGAACTTGGGATCTTCAGTGAAAATGAAGAAATCGAAGAAGTAGCCACTTCGCATCTCAAGTAAGGCAGTTCTTACAAAGTTAAGTGATGTGTCCCTGTCCTCATATGTTTGTCACTGCTTTAGATGTGCCATTTGAAGCCCCCACTTATTTTGGTTGTGCCAGGTTGGGAACCAGGTTGTGAACCTATTTTAGCCATTGCAGTCGTGCGTTATGACTATATTGTCATGCTCCTAATTTTGTTCTGTTTTTTTTAGAATCTCTGCTCCTTATAAACTCCTGTAGGGCACGCTGAAAATTTGTGTTTAAAAGTTGTTGAAATGTTAGAGCGCGCTCAGAAATGAGTGCATGATTGCGCGCAGAGCGAAAGGTGAACTCTGTACAAAGGCATTGCTGCAGATAATTGGTGGTGCTCACATGGCAGTAGTAACTTTTTCAGGGCTGTTCAGAGGTCTCCTCGATTTGGCTGCGCGTTCTGCACTGGTTTACAAAAGTGCCGTGTCAGTGCAGTGCCAGTTCTTACGGCGCGAGTGTGGCCTGACACTAGTGCTCTCGGTGCAGCGGCCAAATCGAATGCAAACGTGCAGAAACATTCGTCTGTTGCGGCTGTGTGTTGGTGTTTGTCACGTGGTCTGGCATATGCGCGCATCTGTGCTAGTTGTATTGAGTACTGTGCATTTGTTCAAAGTGGCGCATCTCGTGGAGCGGCCATTAATTCCAAAAGTGATGAAGAATTTGACACCGCCCTTTCCCTTGCGTTGTGCATAGTGGTGCAGGTTGACTGTCACCGAGTCAGCGGGTACTTTAAAGAGGCTACCGACTTTGAATTCAAGAAGTTATTAAAACTCTCTCGAGACGACCTTTGACAGTTTATATGTGTGGTTCAGGCTGTTGCCGTTATAACTGAATGTGCTCTTGACCGTCATTTACTGCAGAAAAGAGTTTCCTGATAACTTGAACTTATTTGAACTCAACAACTTGCGTTAGTTGACGGCGGACGGTGCGGTGGAGTGACTGTCGGAGACTGACTGTCAGGCGAAGGCGTCTGCTGACGGCGACCTCAAAGCCATATTCGCTACTATAAGCAGAGGTGCGGATGATGTCGCAGCGAGTCATCACAAACGTTGTGATCATCCACATATTAAAAAACACCTCACTATCTGCCTCTTATACAAACCCTCCATTGTGTCGCGTGTGATAACAATATTTGCACACAAATGAGAAATGGTCTAAAGGCTGGACAGGCTTTAGACCATTTGGTGAGAGGCTGGACAGAAAGGTTAGAATCAATACGCCGTACACCAACCAGCCAGTCGCTTACACACGTGTACACAGGCACGCATGCACGCGCACTGCCATTTCAGCTCTTTGGTGAGGGCACAGCGTAGATGCTGCGTCTGCCACGGGTATGCGGCTGTCTCAGCACCGCCCACTAAAACAAGCATGGCCGTGGAGCTGCCTGCTACTTGTCTGCCATGGAGTGCACCACCTTGCGCTGCTTGCTCGAGAAGAGAACCTGCCAGGAGGCTAGTGCAGAAGAACTCGTGCAGCACGAAGTCAAATCGAGTGCTAAAGGGCAGAGGGCGCTAGCTGCACTGTCAAATCGAGCGCGAAAGTGTTGCACCTCGTGAACTGGTGCAGAAAGTGCAGTCAAATCGAGGAGACCTTGAATTTAGTTTCATGCCCAAACAGAATATATACATGCCTAGGCGACTAAAAAGGGTACTATTGTGATTTATGTTCCAAGGCAAGCATGATCTAGAATAGCACAACAAACATAGAGAAGGAAAACTGTGGCAAAGTCCCCTGGGAGTCCTATGTGTGTTGTAGGATACCTTGTAGAAAGCTTTTGTAGCGAAATAATGAGGTTCTTGCTCACTTTTCAGTGCCAGTATGCTTTCGGGATTGTTATGGCTGGTAATTAGAATAGGCAGCTTTGCCAGGGAGTGAAAATGTTACAGCTAGGCAATTCACTCAAAAAAAAAGGGGGGGGGGGGGGGGTAGGAGAAAAGCCCCAATTCAAAAACCGACCAATTTTCTATTGTTGAAACTTGTTCAGCGAACCAACGATTCCCTCCTTCCCCTTGTTCAAGCTTGTGCTGTCTAGAATTCCATCTGCTCTGCTCTCCAGCTACTAGGCAGCATGTGCCAGCTGTTAGGGGAGACTCGGTGTGCCCAAAGATGTCTCTTGGTTATCGCCACGTATTAGTGAGGACACACTGCTTGTCAAATATTTCAGTGGGATTTAGTCCACTGAGGACTCCTTTTGTTTTTCTTAGTGCATCACGGTAGTGTTGGAAAGCCTCCTCTGGGAAAGGCTGCTGCAAAATCTCAGCTTTGTTTGTGGTTCATTTATACCGTGCCATGGGATAAAATAAGGTGCACATGTTTTGAGCTCACTTTTATGCTACACTTCAAGCGCCGATAGAAATTCTGGCGCTTTGCACTGATTGGTAGGTCTTGCAGTGTATCTCAAAGCGCTGTGCTGTTACTTGTGACAATCTGAGCATTTTAATGATAGCGTTAAGGCTCCCTCTGTGCAGAAAATCTGACATCAGCATCGTCGGTGTCGGCATTGTGAGCGAAAAATCCACGTGAACTTGTGGTGTCATCACAACCTGCTCCCCAGATTATGAGCAAACTGACCACCGTGGCAGGTGGCAGTTAAATTAGTGATTGGTCGCGAGAGGTTGCCCGGGAAGAGCAACTTCTGAATATGGGGGCATTAACACTATCATGTCATACCCGTAAGGCGGAGCTTCAGTGTCCACCCAGTTTTTTACATGTCTTGTGTTCATCGCTGTGTTTTCATACCTTACTTTCGAATGCTACAGATTTCTCCTATTACCAGCATTGCTTGGATCTCTAACCCAGAAGAAGGTTACTGCAGACCGAAGTGAAATCCTGCGGTTATCAGAGGTGTGTCTTGAGCAAGCACTTTGGAATTCCTCTCTAATTACATAGGTATCGCTCGTGCAACTTCATTAAAGTGTTTTAAAATATTTTGCCAAGAAATGGATTCCTTTCATAATTCGTTCAGTTGGCTCTCTCACGTCACACCGATTCCTAGTAGTGGTACCACTGGCCTTGAGTGAGGCAAGAATAAAGTGTCGAACATGCATGCTAGTGCTTGACAGATGCGCAAATGTGGTGGGACTAATTAAAAAAAAAAACTAAAGTGTCCCGGCCATGCCACTAGACAGATGCGCTTGTCACTAAAAGTAAATATTGTTGTCATACTTTACAATTCCACCAATTAGACTGCCTCGCAACATTACAAATGAACAGTTTAAAATTTCCTTGTAGTTTATGGGCTGATGCCTTGGACTGGAATGTCAGATGGAATGTGTTTTTATTATTATTATTATTATTATCATCATTATTATTATTATTAGGGTTGGCAGTTTGGAACTGGTAAGTAAACTGGCCTAAAAGGGTCGCAAAAAATTTCCATGCTGTGGTTTATTCCAACTGAGTGTTGCAGACATGGTGAAAAAACTTAAGTCTTAAACTTATGTGTTCTCGCCTTATTGAGGGTTACCTATATCAGATGGAGCATGTCATCACAGATTTCTGGGGCACTCTTTCCATGTCATCTTGCAGATCCAGTGACCACTGCTGATTTCCCAGTGCATCACTGTATTGCATAGCATACTATCAGCAACAAATGAAATGTGAACATGATGCTTGTAACGCAAGCACAGGAGTAAAAAATATTAACTGCCAGAGAAGAAATGCAGTTGGGGTGCAATAACACTTCCACAAAACGACCTTCGCACCATCAAAGTTAAAATTAAAGGGACCATGCAAAGAATTAAAAGCCGCTTCTAAATGCTAGAAGTGATGCTCAGAAGCATTGACACCAAGTATGAGTCTTCGGAACTGAGCCGCCAATTTATTATGAATGTTTAAAAAATCGCGTTTTTTAAAATTCGCGGGCCGTTTGGTGTCTTCGTAGGGAGCCATTTTGGAACCAAAATCGGGAAAACAGACGTCACTAGTCCCATGACGTCGGCAGGCCACCACACGCTGTCATTCGCTCGAGCCACGGCAGCTACGACGTCACAGGCACACTTCCGGTAGCGGTGAAAATCGTCTGCTCGAGCCGCCGCGCGACCCCCTCGGGCAAGCGCGAGCCAGCAAGGCATTGCCTTCGCGCGTATGGTTTCAATTTACCTCTGCCGCCTCTTTCTGTCGCGAGTTCAGGAGCCAAGAAAGCGCAGAGACCGGAGAGACGGTGCCGACGCATGCTGCTCCTCGGGAGTGCGACAACCGGAAGTCGTAAACCGAACGTCAGCGAATGACGTATTCATGGGCGGAGCCCAGTCCCGGAGCTGTTTTCTTAATTTTTTTATGGTGCCCCGCGCGTACGAGTTGAGGGGGGAGAGGAGGAGCGTGATTTTTAATCGCCTATAACTTCGTTGTTATTGATGCTAGCTCAAAAATTCTTGCGCTGGGGTGACGAGTGATGGATTGCCTATCTTTACATAATCTCAATAAATTTATTTCATAGTCCCTTTAAGCGTGCTAGTATTTAGTCTCCTTCATCTGAAATCTTCTTTTGTTGTTTCTGTTTCAGTTGTCTTGTCCGCATTTTGTATTTGGCTGATAGTGCATGTTGTTGGACAGGTTTACTTCCGTGACTACCTGACACGCTGCCGGCAGTATGGGGTCACCAGCTACGAGCTCCCTGAAGCAAAAGATGAGGATGCGTGTGATAAGAAGGCTGACGCTGCTAGTCCAAAGAAGTCTGAAGCTGACAGCCTTGTGGATGCGTGCAGGTTGGAATTCCATTCTGTCATTTCTAGATTCTCTGGGCCGCCTTGATCTTTTTCACCTTTTCATTGCTGTTTTGAAAGGCCTTGAAGCTTGTGTCAAGGGTGGGCTGTTGCATAACGGAATGCATGGCAGCACTGATGTGAACTTGCATTTTGAATAGCCAAGGCCCCTGATATTCTGCGAATCACGAAAAATCTCTGATTGGGGCATTTTTTGCAGAGTCATGTTAGCATTCTCATTTTTTGATTGCATTGTGTTTGGGGGCATTTGTAGAAATGATAGAATGCCGGGAATGTAATTTTTTTTACCGTGTGAATTCTCTTGAAACTTGTAATCTTGTAACAAACAAAATTTTGGTAATGACTTGACAAGCTTGCTTCCCCATTTGCTCCAGCAAGCTAACGCGTCAAGCACTGCGGCTGTGGCGGCAACGTGCCCGCAAGCTTCTGTGGGATTAGTCACTGTACTGGTAATCAGTCAAAACCAGTACTACCGTATTTGCACAAATGTAGCGTGAGATTTAGCCTTTAACAGTATGCTAAAGCCTTTAACAGTCTTCTTCTGAAAGAACTTTTCGTTATATTTGGTTCGGAACTGAATTACAAATATAGCGCAAATTTCTTTCACCACTCTTCGACACGCACCAAGCATGTGAGGTGCGAGGAGAAGCCAACTTCTCGGTGCCACTGGTCATCGGGGTGACCTGTGCGGCACACGCTGCCAAGAAGGAGTTCCTATACAAACAGGAAAAAAAAGGCTGTACCGGCCATTGAAACAGGAGAGAAGGCAGTGAAGGGGCTGTGAGGAGTAGGGAAAGAAAAAAAAAGGGGCGAATGGGCACAGAACTGTGCAGCACTAATCAGCCCGTCAAGAAGCAACAGCATGGCGGCCTGTGCTGCGTGGAAGGCCGCATGCGTTAACACACTGGAGTCTTCCCAGTATTTGAAGTTTTCCGCTGCAGAAAATAAGGGGCGTTATGCAGAGTAGGCCACAAAGGCAGAAAAAAAAAGTACTTTTGATGCTGTACCATTTCATTTGTGCTTTCCCCTGTGTAGTTATTGATGGGACATCTATTTATTTGCTCCAGTTGATATGTAGTGCTTGTCAGGTGTAGATTCGAAGCCCTTGCTTAAAAGGATGCTGAGGACAAGTAGAAGTCGGCTTGTATCGATAAGGTACCGCATTCTAAGCTCAAAGAGGCCACCCTCATGAGTGACAGGAAGAGTTTTTAATGCAATTTCTGGGAAATAAATGTGTTGCTACCGGAAAAACGTCGGCATAGCCAGAAGGAACCAGAGAATCAATTTTTACTGCAAACAGTAACTGGATGGAGTTGTCTGTGTCCCTTTAAAATAGTGTTTCTATGTAGGTATTTAAACACTATATATAAGCGTTAAGCTGCATCTTTTTGCACTTCATGGTTTTATTTTTATTTTATTTAGATATCATCCTAACTAGGGCTTATGTAGGAGTAGGTAGGTAGGTAGGAAAGACTTTTATTGCTCTAGAAAGGTGCTAGTAGCAGACGAGAAAGAAGAGGTCCGTCATGCAACCTCATATGCGAACAAAAAGAATATAAACAGCATATCACAGGTTTAACTGTGATCACCTCAGGCATCCAGAAATCACTTGGTAATGTTTTAAGGATGAAATAATACAGTATATATGTATTAGGCATTAATTTTCCCTCATTTCTATCCTCTTGCCATTTTATTGTCTCGCCATTTTAAAGCTGTAGGGACTTGTGCACCAAATCTTTTATTGTAGCACTTGAACATCCTGTTATTGCTTTGTTAGTAAACATGGATATGATATATGATATACTATATCAGCATGGTATATGTCGCACCTTTCATTCATTCTCTGTTGCCAATGCAGCTCCATCAGTCTTTCCACTTTGTCTCAGGCCAAGTTTGCTTTAAGTTAAAGGAAGCGTTGTGACTGCATACTGACATAATGATATACTGTGCATGAAGGAAGATTTGCGTTCTCTGTCAGACCCATGCCTGTCTTTTATGTTATGCTAGCAGTGTGGTGGAAAGAAAGAGTAATCGTTAAGAACAAAGGACCTGCTGCTTTAACCAGTTTCAGGGCCCTATCAAGAGCCCTAAATTGCTGGGCCTTGTGATAAAACTGAAATATGGCGTGTACAGTCTAGCCCGGTTATAACGAAGTCGGCGGGAATCTGAAATCACTTCGCTATATCCACTATTTCGTACTATGCGGACTACGGAAAAAAAATGCAAACATCGGCATACCGATGGCGTCACGCGCGATCTCAGTAGCGTTCGCCGTGCTCCCAACCTGGAACAGTGTGACACTGCGCTCAGTTGTCCGTTTACCAGCTAGATCAAGTCGAATAACTCTGTGCTTATAAACAGCATACAACGATCCGCGATAACGATAAAAATGAGCCATGCTTCCAACATGCACAATGCTGCCGCGCTTTCTCCCTGCCTTGCGCACCGCGGCACCGACATAAAACAAAGCGCGCGCTGCCACACCTCCTGCAGACTGCAGTCCAGCCGTGGCGCCAACTGCCTGGGAGAAATAGAGAACCGCGATTGGCCAAGACGGCCGCTCTCTGTGACGTCATCAAAAAAAAAAAAATCGTCTCTGTTCTTTTTTACATTTTTCCCCTGCGCGGCGTGCTCTACCGCTCTACGCCGTGACGCCGTTCAAGGACGGCGCAACACGAGACCGGCGTGCCATGCGATGCAGTGAAGCAACCTTTCGCTCCGCAGGAGAGCAGACGACGCCACGAAAGGACGCCGTCAGCCGAATTTTGCTCTTATTTTCGCGGAAAAAATCTCCTCAAGGACGCAAGAACGTGTTGATTGGCAGATTATTTTTTCGGTTGGTATTAAATCTCTTCGTTATATCCGCTGACACGCTCTTATTTACTTCGTTAAAACCGGACCCAAAATGTATTGAAAATGCAAAAATGGGAATGGGAAATTGAAATCCCTTCGTTATAACCGCTATTTCGCTATAAGTGGCTTCGTTATAAACGGGCTAGACTGTATACGTAGTTGCCACTCAAGTGGCTTCATTCAAAGGAAGTGCACAGTCATGACTGCCCATTGAGCCTTCTGTTTGAACTTGAATTTGCTTCTTCTGCACTGCTGGGTCAATTGCGAATGACCTGACGGTGTTTGGGTTTCCACCAGGAAGCGGAAAGAGAAGATTGCCCGCTTCACAGAGCAGAAGGCCATGGAGGAGCGTCAGCGGCAGCTCAAGTACCTAATGGACAACCCCAACGTGGACGACGAGACCCTGGTGTGTGCGTCCTAGCCGAGCATGCTTTTATGAGCTACGGTGCATATTTGGCACTTTGTCAAATATGACACTCGGGACAAGTACATTCAGTCTTCTTTGTCAGTAAAATCCAGATGTTAGGCTATTTGGGGCTATGTTGATGTCTGTTTGACAGCAAAAGGCGCATTTATTATTAGGAATTATGGATTTATAAAATGGAAGATGCATTTTGCTGCCATTCAGTTCGAACTCATGACATCAGTGGTAAACAGAAATCGGTGATCAAAAACTGGAAGAAGATGGCAGTGTCTGTTCAGGTCCTGGGTTTTGAAGGAGCCGTTCAATCAGATGTTTTCTACAACTAACTTTCACCATGCAGATTATCCCTTGGTCCAAGGGTTGAAGCACCGACGTAGCGTTCAGCGGTAGGAAGCGAAGTACAATGTTGCTGAAACTAACACATCATTGTTAATGGCCATAAATTTTGCAGCATAACTTTGCACCCTGAAATAAAAATAAAAATTTATTAGTTAATTTTGTTAATTAGTTTGGTTTATTGGGGTTTAATGTCCCAAAGCAACTCAGGCAATGAGACATGCTGTAGTGAAGGGCTCCGAAAATTTTGACCGCCTTGGGTTCTTCAATGTGCACTGACATTGCACAGTACATGGGCGTCTAGAATTTCGCCTTCCCCGAAATTCGACTGCCGTGGCCGGGATCGAACCCGCATCTTTCAGGTCAGCAGCCGAGCACCGTAACTACTGAGCCACCGCGGCGGGGTATTTTTAGTTAATTAGTCATTTAATTATTGATTCATGTGAAGTACACAGTGTGCGCCTTACTGTAAAATCCAGCTCAACAGACTGCACCTACATATCTCTGTTTTTAAAATTAAAATTTGTAAAAGTTGGAAACAATCACCTTGTATAACTCCTGTAAAGAAGTAAAACGCTCAGGAGTTGAATTATACATCCACATGTGAAATCTGGCGATTTTTCAGGGCAGCTGTCACGCAAAAACATTGAATGCTGTTGGTAGCGCAAAGTTGTTAGTTTTGTACTTGTGACAGGTAAGCTAATTTTTGGACTTGTATTGGGAGCTGTTGCTTCATAACTGTCCTGGTAATGATTTGTAAAAAGAAGTTGCTTCACTTTCTGTGAAGAATATGATTTTTCACATTTGAACGTGCACCATAGTTTTTTTTTTTTTATTTCACCGTGACTGACTGAATAGCGTGCTATCGGCAGGAACTTTTTTTGGTCTAGAGCAGTTGGTATCTGTCAGGGCTCTGAGTGTTCTCTTCTTGACAAACAGTTATAGCTGTACTAGAAGTTTTGGCCACATGTGTCTTTCTCATGCTTTACACTTTTGGATGCTTTCCTTAGTGCATTTGTGTCCTTGAATCTGCCGAGGGGTTTAACACAGAGCAAGCACTGATGAATTGTATGGTGTTACCTCTCTTTTCTTTTTTCCCTTTTGCAAAAACTTGTAGAGAGAGTACTACACAGTGCTGCTGAAATACTGGGTCAACAATTCCATCGAGGAACTTCGGAGCATTGAAGGTGTGTCGAAACATCTTGTGCAGCCCTGCTTGCCCAGTATGGTCACCAGAGCTTGATTTTAGTTTGCTTTATTAACCCTCAGAGGAGAAGCCCATCCTGCAGTACATGGCAAAGATGAAGGCACAAGGAAAGCCAGCACACGAGGTTTCAGCTCAGCAAGAGCCCAAAAAGGTTGGTGTGGCCCTTTCGAGAGGCTCATGTCATCCTCTTTACTTTGTAGCTTTGGGCAGCTGGCTTAGGCCTTCTGGGTGGCAGATGGGCTGACTTACAGGCATCTAATTTTTAAGGGGGCTTGGCAAAAGAAGTGGAGGGGGGCCAGTTTCGCCTAGGTCCGATAATCCTTTATGCTGCGTTAGTTGAGTCAGTGCCATCACATTTCATTCTTACATCTTCATGGGCCAGCATGGAAGCCTGATTTATGTAGCTTTGAGTTTTGATTGGACATATCAAAACTCGAAGGGACTGCAGAATAATTTGAACTCACAACTCAACATGTGAAAATGCATGTACTGATGCTGAATGCAGCTGAATATCTGGTTGTGGCTTTGATGATTTCTGGAGGCAGGGACAAAGAGGAGCTGGTGGTGTTCTGTGCATTGTAAACCTGCAGTACACCGATCGGTTGAATCAACTGTGACAGAGCTATGTGAAGGGAGTATGCATGACAGTGACATGTGGATCAGTTCTCATGTTCCTATGCTGTAGTAAATGTACACTTCAGTGCTTTGTTCACCGCGCCCTAGCTGTTCTGGTTGACAAGGTTTGCAAAATACAGTGTAATCCACTTATAACGATACCAGATATAATAATGTATCACTTATAACGATCACATTCATTAGATTTATCAATTGTCTTATTGCCCATATGTAAAAATAAAGCATATATAGCGATAAAATTATTGGCAAAATAATGGATACAGTGATAGGATTCTGGCTGCACAGAAGGTGTTAACCATCAAACTTTTTCTGAAAGACATTGAAGCAGGTGACGTGCAAACTCTGCAACCGGACTGGCGTGTCGAAAAAACTCTAAGGGGGCATTGCTTATGGTCTTGCAAACCAAGCGCTACCATCGTCGCAATCGGTGCAGGATGGAGAGAAGAGCTTGCTTGGTTAGCGCCCTGCAACATGGAGGGAAAAAAAACTTGAGGAAGTGCGACGCCAAGCGGCCAGCCTTCGCAAGCCAAGTGCTTGTGAAGCCCCTCCCCTCCCCTTTTTCGCTCTTCGATTTTCTGTCCCTAATGTTTTGGTGTTGGTGCATTTTAGTGCGAAGTGGTGGTGAGTGCGCACATCAAGGCACCCTAGTGTGCCCTTGACAGGGGCACCGATGGCGGTGACTACATGCATGGGAGAATACTTGGGTGTGGTCTTTTCTGTGTTTTTTTTTTTTTAACCGGTCCAGATATAACAGTAATCAGTTATAATGACTGGATTTTCTGGTTTTCTCAATATCTTTATAAGTTAATTGCACTGTGGCATTGACGCTGAACTGAATGAGTGATGAATCTCTGCATGGGAGGTAGCACTGTTAGAGTAATATGTTGCTCTTTATTTTGTAATGCGCAGTTTTGCATTGGTTTTCCAGTTAGAAAGCCTGTATAAGATTTAATTGCCACCTCTGCTGCTTGCCGCTTACTTTGCATGATAAACTACTTGTATGCGTAATCACCGTGAGCACACAAGATGAACATTTGTACTTTGTGTCCTGCTGTTCATTTTTCATCTACTACTATTTTCCCAAGTTAGAGACGTGCCCAATTTGCAGTTCTTCCACTGAAACCTCTTCCAGAATCACGTGGTATTATTTTATTCATTCCGAATGTAGCATTCTGCTTTAAGGTTTCCACCATTGCAACTGCCTGGAAATCGTGCCAGTTTCACTTAATGTCAAGATGTGGCACAGGCATGAACTGTGCCGGAAATAAAAAGCAGACAGATATTGTGCCACGCAGTGCTGAAATGGGCAGGCAGTATAGAGGCTTGCAGTGACAAGAATTTTAGCACAGGGAAGATTAAAGGTCCACTGAAGAGGAATCTGAACTTGTCTTTTTGCCGCGGGAACGCGATCTACACGTTCCGAGCTTTCTTAGAAACTTCGATTTATGGCCCTGTGTGGCCGATTTTCCTAATTAAATCGAATTAACTTCCGGCTCCCGCCTTTTTTTTAATTCTCCCCTGTACGGTGGGCGGAGTCGACCAACGCGTGGAGTGCCTTTCACCCAGTCCCGTGGCGGCTTGCCGCTCTGCCATCGGCAGAGTAATACGTAGTAGTCCGTAGTAGCAAATAGTCCGCACGGATTTTTATTTCTGCGGGCTTATTTTGCGGCTATATTATCTGCGAATGAAACTATTTATTCGCGGAAACCTAAAAAACAACATAAAGCGAAAGCAAAGCCACCACTAGCTAGCTGAAAGGCACTTCACGCGTTGGTCGACTCCGCCCACCGTACGGGGAGAATTAAAAAAATAAAGGCGGGAGCCGGACGTTAATTCGATTTAATTAGGGAAATCGGCCACACAGGGCAATAAGTCGCAGTTTCTACGAATGCTCGGAACGTGAAGATCGAGTTCCTGCGGCAAAAAGACAAGTTCAGAATCCTCTTCAGTGCACCTTTAAGTGGAAGTTATAAAGAAAGCAAACATGTAGGGCTGTCTAACCCTAGGTGCACACATGAACTGTGTTTTAGGGAAGGGATGAAGAGAGTTAAGAGTGAGAAACAAGAAAGTGCAAAGTGTCTGCCCGATGTAGTCTAAGGGTATGCGTGGCTGGCTGTAAAATACTTGAATAGACTTTGAAGAAAAGAAACAAACTAAGTAGTGAAAACCTTTGTATGGCCGAAAGCTCCCGGCGCACGTGTCGTTTTCTTCCTAACACTGCTCACCAGTGCTAGTACATCTTCTAGAACGACACGTAATGCAAGTGTAATGCAAAAATGAAAAGTGCTTATTCCGCCTCATCCCATCTTTATTCCTCTTCCTCCATTCCTTTCAGGAGGCGGGTTAAGTGAGCTCGAACACAAAGGTAAACAGGCCGACCTCCCCCCCCCCCCCCCCCCTCCATTTTCTCTCTTCGTAACCAAACGTACACATAAAAAGTAAATCTAAGATTGTAGCTGCTTCTGAAGCTGCTGGGGTTATTATACCAGCATTTTACATGAACTTCACAGAATGCAACTCGACTGACTCCCTTTTTGACAGAAGGTGTAAAAAGCTCAAGGAAGGGTGTAGAGGACGTCGCATCTTGCCTTCACCAAAGCAGCTTTTTCTCTCAACTAATCGATTCGACCCATATTCTTTGGAATTCATGTGAAGTGCATAAGAGTGGTTATCAGTGCCACCCTTGAGTACGCAAGTTAGGAAGAAAATGGCAGACACGGGACGAACTTGTCACTACTTGCTATCTAGGGATCTAAATAGGGACTTTATCTCGGCCCAGTTCATTTGTGCCCAGCACATCGAAGTCACCATGCATGACTCTGTTCTCTGAAAGGTACAGCACCACAGCTTCCAGCTAGTTAGCCGCAGGTAGCGAAAAAATGGACGCATTTTATGACGACGGATAAAAGCACAGCTAAATGTAGTCCTAGCATCAGTGCTCTGACACAGTGGGTAAGCACTGTGTTTTGGATGAAGCAGGTTGCAACTTAAATTCTCTTGGTATAATTCACTTGCTGGCAAATTTTATATTTATGCACTCAAAATTAGCAGCTTGCAAAATTATTGGCATTAATTTCTGGATCTGTGTTACCTTTTAGGTCATGTTCACTGCTTAGAAAGCTTTTGGGACAAGCTGTCGCTACAGGCTGCATTTGAATACATAGCCGGAAAGTTGAACGTAAAGTTGAACAAACGGAATTACATTTGTCTTAAAGGTGCATTGAAGAGGAATCTGAACTCGTATTTTTACCGCTGGAACTCGATCTACATGTTCTGAATATTCTTGGAAATTTCGAATTATTGCTCTGTGCGGCCGATCTCCCTAATTTAAATCGAATTAACGTCGGGCTCCCAGCCTTGCTTTTATTTTTTAATTACCTGCAAACGGTGGGAGGAGTCGACCAACCTTTCACCCTGTCCCATGGCGGCTTGCCGCTCTGCCATCGGCGGAGTTATACGAAGTGATCGGCGGAAGCAAAGAGTCCACGCGTATTTTTATTTTCGTGGGAATAATTTGCAGCTATGTAGTCTCTGACTAGACCTATTTATTCACAGAAACTTAAACGAAACAAAATAAAAGCGAAAGCAAGGTCGCCACGCGACTGCCTGAATGGCACTCCATGCGTTGGTCGACTCCTCCCACCGTATGCGGGAATTAAAAAAAGAAAAAGGCGGGAGCCGGGCGTTAATCCGATTTAATTGGGAAATTGGCCGCACAGGACATTAAATCGCAGTTTCTAAGAATGCTGGGAGCGTGTAGATCAAGTTCCCGCGGCAAAAAGATGAGTTCAGATTCCTCTTCAGTGCTCCTTTAAGTCTGCATGCACTAGCTACTGCAAGGTTCCCCTGCAGGCTCTTCAATCAAGAAAGATTATCTAGCTCAGTGATGAGCATGAAGCTTTGCTCGGTGAACTGGCGCATCTTGTGAGCGTTATACTGGCCCCTCATTTGGCAAGGCAGTATCGCATTCTTGAGAGCACGAAGACCTGCTCACCTGGCTGGCATTGTCCACTTTTGATGCGCTGTCAAAGCAAGGTATTTTTTCCTTGCAGCCACTGCGGCCCATCATCATAACCCGCAATGAAGTCCAGAAGCGAGTGTACGGAGTGGGCTACCCAAGCATTCCCAGCATGACGGTGGACGAGTTCTACGCTAAGCGCTACCCCGAGCATGCACAGCAGGAGTCATCAAACAGCTCTGCTGTCAAACCGTGAGCATCGTGCTTCTCTATGTGCACTCATGCTCAGATTAGGATGGGTATTGCATGGTTGTGGGACTTTTTCTACAAATTTTTCAAGAGAAAAGGGTGAGGGACTTTGGCATTGACGGATCGACGAGAGCCCAGACATCCCTTTCTTTTCCTGATTCATGTACCATCATTCCATTGGGGCTGCATATTAATGAAAGAAAGGTTGCTATCATTCATGGGTAATTGGTTGATACCGTTCCCCTATAGTGCACGAACAGCCATTGAAATAATTCTCCATCTACCTTAGTTGCACCCTGTTACACAGTATTGTGATACAGTGAAAGCTCATTATAGCGAGCAAGTAAAAAACCATTGAATAGTTCGCTATAGCCGAAATTTGTAATATGAAATTTCGTCAGAAACGCACGCAAGACAGCGGCTCAATTTAGTTATTGAAGACACAGCAGTTCTGGTGATCCGTACTAGAGAAATGGAGAGACGTTTTTCTAGGTTTTCATAGTGTTTCGAAGCCACTCGCGCCTATTCCGAAGATCGCAAAAAAGCGAATGCCAGTAAGGTTGGCTCCTCCGCACAGCACCGCAAGCTACCGGCTACTGTGGCTTCCTCGCATCACAGCCGTGTCGCTTGGAAAGCGGCACGTCAGAGCTAAAACTATCGCTGTTTCCACCACCCCAAACAGCTGACATGAGCGCAGGATTGTTACTGCGAGCTTACAACAACCGTTGCTGCTTCCATGGTGCTGTCGACGGATGCCAGAGGCATTAACGCGTGCTCACTGCTGGACTGCAACCCTACACACTGCTGTTGGCAAGTGCGAGATGAAAGTGCAAACCTTGGCTCGAATGCTTGCCGCACCACCACCAGTCACTTGTGCAGTGTGGCGAAGCTTCCCACCTGCCATCCGAATGGGCACAGTTTGGCTCTCGGAAGTTCGATATACCTGTTTCATATCCAGCCACATTCGATATATAGAGTGAAATTGCATGCATTTGTCAAAAATATTTACGAAGAGTTAGATATAGCCAAATATTCTTAATATCTGTGTTCGTTATATCGAGGTTTGACCGTATTACCCCAAGTGTAAGAGCAATCAGTTTTCATTCTGACATTTGTATGGTTGTTTCGAGGCAGCAGTGGTTGCATGCACAGATTTTTGATGACATGCTGGTGATTCTCATGATGCCTGATTTTTGTTTTTCAGTGTTATTGGTCACAAATAGTGAATATATTGGTTTTACCCTGCCTTTGATTTGTCATTTGAAAGCTTTGGTTAGCTATTTTAATTTGCATATTTTGACATAGCAGTATGTGCTTATACTTCCCAGATAGATGCTTCATTTGTGGGTTGGGGACTGAATGCAGTCATCAAAAAAAAAGTGGAGGGGTGTAAGAATCCTGGGTAACTTAAATCCGCCTAAAAGTTTAAGTGGCATTGATGTAATGTGATTTGAGTTTCTTTGTCAGCTATGAGTAAGCGAGATATGGAAGAAAGAAGGTGACATAAAATTGTGTTCACTTCTTCATTTACTGAGTTCTAGCTGCAAAAGTGAGAGCTAAGCATGGTGCCGCATAAGACATGTGGCCAACAGCAATGAGTCTGTGACCTTGCTATGCAGTCGCGTTGTTTCTTGCCAACCACAACCATGAGATCTCGGGGGTGGGGCCTGGCTGTATAACAACTTGCACTGTATATATATATATATATATATATATATATATATATATATATATATATACGCAGACATGTAGTCCAGAGGTCATGTCTTGGCTCAGTGCGTTCCCCTCTTGCACAACAACAGCTGGAGCCTGCAGGACTGGGCAGCTGACCCGGAGAAGGCAGCCCGGGAGCTGGAAGAAGAGGAGGCCCAGAAGGAGGAGCTGGTCGAAGCGGACGACCAGGCTGCCCTGGACTACAAGCGGGCCATGGACGACTGGAAGGACGGTGAGGAGTGGGAGTCCATTCTTGCTTTGGCTTTTTAGCATAAATCCTCGGAGGCAACATTCATTCCGCATATTTCAAGAGGTGCATATAACTAGATAAAAGAAACATAGCGTGTTTTTAAATCTCCCCTTCCTTAGGGCTCTTGGGCTCACACTTAGTAAGTTCACACACGACCTTTGAAGTGAAAACTTTGCGTGTGGTTTTTAACTCTTTCCCTATCTTGGAGAAAATGACAGTTTTTTGTAGGTTTCAGTAGTTTTCATTTTCCTGTAGAAACTATTACATTTAAGTTTTATGCAATATATGAAACAAAGCTAAATATATGCGCTTTTTAGGTATATAAGCGTGAATAACAGATTGTGTGTTGCACCATAGAAATTTATTTGCCAAAAAACGAGATCATTCGCAGCAAAATGGAATCCTGAGATTTGAGACGCGTTGGAGTATGTGTTGCGCATGCTGAGGCTGCAAAGTGACTGATGCTACTGCATAGTGCGTGTTAAAAAAAATGGTCCCTCACGGAGAAAAAAACACTATGTCGAAAACAAAAGTTTAGGTGCCTAACTAAAAGCCAGCTAAGGCAGCGTGCCCATATACATTGCGGACGGCTCCGAAGTCAAGTGGCGAAGTCGTTGGCTGGCAGTGGTCTCAGTACCGCATCTTCGGAGTGCATTGAAAAAATGCTGCCTTGCGAAAAAAAGAAAGAAAACTACATCAACAACAAACTTCAACTGCAAGCAACTTCAACTGGTACAACATACCAGTAAGCAATGCGGATGGTTCCAGAATCAGCACACGTAGTCATGCTCAGTGGGCACAGTAGTGAGAGTTAAGCCTCTGAGTGAAGCTGGGGGAGGGGGGGGGGGGAGGGGGGGGGAGGGGGGGTTACGAGAGTTTAGTATTTAAGTTGCATCATTCCAGTTCAGTGCAGGATCTGTTGGGCATATGAAGTATGCAGATTGCACCAGACGCAAAGCTTTACTAAGGCAGAAAATAATACCTGCCCCAGGACAACTCACTGCATACACTTAGTGCACAATGGATGGTGTCCGTTTCATAACCAGAAAGTTGATTGGCTGAGTTTTATGGTTTGTTTGCTAGAAACCTGGCACCTGGAGTCTGATGAATTATCTTGTTTAGAGCAGCCTGTTTAGTATGAGATTTGAATAGCAGAGCAAAAGTGCTGAGCAATTAAAACAATCCTGTGAATAATGTGGTTCTGCTCTGTGCGGTCATAAGTGCTGAAATTGAGGCAGTGGGGATATCATCTGTGATGGGTGTACAGAAGAGGAGTGTTGTCACAAATGCCCAATGACGGCCGTGAATGATTGCGTTTGATGTTCGCTGCTTTTTGATTGCAGCTAGTAGTAATTGCTTAGGTGGGCTTGCCAGTCAGTTGTCAGTTTTTTCGGCCATGTTATGAGCAGTATCCAAGATTTGCTCAGTTAGTAAAAAAAGGAGCAGAGCTGGTAGTCGTACCTTTTTCACCTGTTGGCCAGCCAACTAACGTGTGGCTAAGCCCCACAATCTAGCTGCCTGCCGTACACACCATAGGGCAGAAGTGGACAACCAAGACTGATTGCGAGATAATAGTGCACATTGAGGTACATTGACTGCCTTAAGCTTATGAAATACGGTATTGGGAAAGAAATTTACATCCCTCAGGTGGATTTCTTCAGACGTAGTAGTGCAGTGTGTAATTCACGCACTCAGAATTTGGTTGCATATACTTATTCCGAGCTATGTGAAAAGATACAAAAAATATTTTTTTTTGTGTGTGTGAGTATTACTTTAGAGCTGTGCACGGGCTCGGGCCGGCCCGAAAGCCCGTACCCGGCCCGGCCCGCGGGCCGGGCTCGGGCCTTGCGGAAGTCTATTCACCCGGGCCCAGGCTGGGCTCAGCCCACGGTATTTTTGTCTCGAACGGGCCGGCCGGGCCTCGCGATCGCGATTGCTCCTGCGTGGCTCCAGCCGCCCTACTGTTGCAAGGTTCGAAACTAATCTGCAGGAGCGCCGCACTTGCCTCAAGCCGTCATCAATGGACGATTTGTTGTTTTTACATAATACCTTGCAGTGATAACTCTCTACATGCGCCGTGTTTGCATATACTCACCAATTTTCATCTAGACCATGAGAGCCGAGCATTTTAAAAACATTGAAATAAACTGATTTTCCTTAAATTATCTCTTTCTGTTTCATCGTCACTTCAATTTCAGTTTTGCAGGCCGGGCACGGGCGGGCTTAGGTTTCTTCAGTGTCGGGCCGGGCCGGGCCTCCGTCAGTAGTGTAGGGCTCGGGCTGGGCGCGGGCTGAAATTTGCGGCCCGTGCACAGCTCTATATTACATTTCGTAAACTTTCGCTAGCAAGATTATTTGGCATCAAAGAAATCCCTTGACTTCTGCCGCAAATGCAGATAGCTCGCATCTCTTTTTCACATTTCTGACGTTGGCTGCAGGCCTACATGTGTGTGTGTGCAGTGGGTGGACTGTTGACAGATGCCATTTCATCGCATACTTTTTGGCCGGAGCCAGAGCGTTTACATCTGTGCTGTGGTTTTGATCTGTCAACAGCTGCCTTGGAGTCTGTTGAAAACATTTATTTTTCGTTTTTATTTCGATATACTTTCTCACTTGCGCGAAGTGCAGTTTAGCAGTGGCATGCCACTTACTGGTAAGCTCAATAAGCATGCAGAGAAAATTTTTTACCTCTAGAAAAGTTTGCCGTTTCTCACATTAATCGCACATTGCATAAGGCTGTATCTGCCTGAAGTGTTGTTTAATCCCTTGAGCAAGTTTCTCCTTGTTTTTATTCACGAACGTATCTTCATTTTGTCATACTCACAAAGTTGAAGGGTTCGTTAAAGTGCTCATAGTGTTCATTACATTAACCCTTCAAGCAGGTTGTTCTTTTTTCTCAACCAGTACCCTCATTTTTGACTCATTCATGGTTAGAGCTCCACCTGATGGGGTAGGAAGGACGCCATAGAAGAGAAAGGCAGCTCTTTATTGAAAAGAAAACTATCCTTAAAATGAATGCCTCCCTGTGTAGGTACTGCAACAGCTTCAATCCTCTCTTGCTTGAAGTCTTGCTCCAACAGTCAAGCTGCGAAGTACCTTAATTGCACGGTTGTAACGCGCCCCCGATTGTAACACACAGCTATATTTTGAACCCCAAAATCGGAAAATTACCTTGTTTCATCTCAATTTTTGACTCCGATTTTAATGCACTTGCAGATTCGAACGCCTTTGCATTTTAAAAAGGTGCATGTTAGAATCGTGCAAATGTAGTAGCAGCTTGTTCTTTGGCCCCCTCCATATTCTTGTAAATGGGCCCTAATGAATGAAATGAAATTCAAAAAAAAAAAAAGGAGTATGACAAGTAGATGTTAGGAGCATATCTTTTGAGTGCGGGGAAATGACTCTTTTTTTTTTTTTTTCAGAGAACCGAAGAGGCAGTGGCAACAGGAAAAACATGGGCTGAAGAAGATCAACAACATGTGTGTTTACATGATGAGATTCATAGGAACCCCTTTGGGCATTGTGTATTTAGTTTGTTTTTCGTGGCATATAACTCAATCGTAGTCACCCAGTAAAATTTCCTTGTGGTGTCTATTGTGCTTGACAAGAATGTAATAAAAAAATACATTAATTTTCTTTGATGTTCCTTCAATTTGTGATGTACATATTGCAGATATGATATTAAAATGGCCTTGTTGTAGATTTCAGCTGTATGCGACATTAGTCTTAAGATCTTCAAGCTTTAATTGGTCATACTAGCATCACCGAAACGCTCTTGACTGTGTTATTGTAATGAGGATAAAGTGTTGCTTTGCTCACATTAGGGCAACTTTTTTTCTTGATTTGGCACATGCACAGGACAAACAATCCGAGGTTGCTTGACCTTGCCTGTAGATTTTGAAGTAGGTCATGAATTATGAACCTCCGATGTAAGGAGCTTTTGTTACCTCTGCTCATGATCAGTAGATTGTGAAGTAGGTCATGGAATTTAGGTCTCCATGATCAGTAAAACATGAATCATGAACTCTGAAGGAAGAAGGCCCCGTTTTTATGTGCTATTAACTAGTACAGTCAAATCCACTTACAACAATACTGAAGTGCCATGGAAATACCATTGTTATAACCAATAATTGTTATAACAGGGTTGTGCTGAAAATACCACAGAACACATGCAAAAGCTGACTGTGCCACGACTGACCATTGTTATATCCGGTATATTGTTATAACCGGTATTGTTATAAGTGGGTTTGACTGTAGTATGTAGGTCGTACTTGAATTGCCATGCCTTTCCAGCGGACACGTCTCGGCACTGGTGGCATTTGGCTGCTGTAAGTGGGGTTGTACGTCTGCTCCTGGCCACAGTGGCCATATTTTAACGGAGGTGCAATGCCAAAGCATTCATGTTTTGAGATTTCGCAGTATGTTGGTTTAAATGAACCTGGAACACTCTTCTACAGCACGCCTCATAACTTGCAACGTTCCTTTGGCATGTAGGCACCAGCTGACCGGCTATCGCGTTTTCTTTTTCCTGCAAAGTTGGCATGCCATTCAGTTATCTTCTATGCCATTCAGTGTATAGTTCGTGTGTCGTCATCAGTGCTTCAGATCTCTTGAATGTGACTCGCTTAGGTAGCTCGGTGGCTTTGGGGTTTGACTGCTGATCCCACTGTCGTAAGATTGAATCCCGGCTGTAGCAGCCTTTGTGCAGTGCAGTTTTGTCATCATCATCATCGCCCTAATCATGTTCACTGCAGGTTCAGAGCCCTCGCCCATTAACCTCCAAATAGTTGTGTCCTGCTCTAGCTGCGGCCACCATACCCCAGCAAGCATCAACCTAGGGGACCATCAGTTATTTCTAAATCCTAAGAGTCTTAGCACCTTCTGCTGTGTAATGAGTCTGACTGCCTCCTTGGTCAGTTGCTCCGCAGCCGCTGTGGTCTGAGGGCGGTGGTTGTACTGTATTTATAAGTTCATACAGGAGTTGGTGGAAAAATCCTGTTCTAGTGAGGGAACATATTTTCATTGTTCCCTCCGTGAGCCTTTCTAATGGGGTTGAAAGTTGACTAGCATGGCCTCACTAGTGCTCCGGGCAGGGGACAGGCCTGGTCGCTTAATTCGATCAACCCTTTTTTTGTTTTTCTTTTTACCGCTGGAGAATTGTGACGGCACCGTCATTCGAACCACGGATCTATTGCTGTTAAAAACCTCAGAAGGTAGAAATTAATCCGGAGCACAACATTATAGTGCCCGTCATTTCCCTGTACAACGTCGGGATGTTAAACCTCGCATAGACTGTGTGTCTCACAGTTCACATTGTGTGAACTTTCTTTCTCACTCCTTTTGGATCCTTGAAATCCGAAGGGAGCTATTAATCAGATATGTCAACTTCTAACTTGTATGCTTTCTGCCACTTCCTGATATTCTACTCAGTCTGTGAAATTACAGGTTTCTTAATTATGGTACTTCACTGTGGTACTTAACATCTTGAAGGAGTAAAATGTTGCATTGTTGTGTCAGATGTTGCGTTACGTACAGATGGCTTCCGTTAAGATGAACTCTGTTAGGACAAATTCTCGGATATTACGAACAATCTGAGAACATTTGGTTGTTCCCCATAGGTGTGATGTAAAAAAATCCGCTAGAGGGATAGTGAACAAAGTTTCGCACCATGATTTCTGGGCCAAATGACAGCTATGGCATTGAGAGTGGTTAAAACAACTCTCTTTTTAAACAGAAATGAGCTAGGTAAATATTTTCTTATTTCTCAAACTGCCACACCTAGCGATTGCCTGTGAAAGCTCTGACAATATAAGATATGGTTTATGGTTTATGGGGGTTATATAAGATATGATTCCATCCCTGCATTGCAAGCCATCGCCCACACGGACCACACACAAAAGGATGCATTTGACATGCTTTTGCTTTTGTACACTCCATTTCGTTCGATTTCCTTGTGCCCGTGCCTCACGATTTTTTGCTTGCATCTCGTGTTTGTATACGTTGGGTGAGGTACTTCCCTAATTCAGTAAGAATCTAAAATCCCCATTGTATGTAGCGATGACGAACCAAAAAAGCAATATACCACAGAGGTGGCACCGGTAGCGCCATCTTGCTCCCGCCAGAGGAATGAGTGCTGTGTCATTCTGGTGAGAAGCTAGCGTGCAACGCTTCGCCAGACCCGCAGAAACTGCATTTATATCTGGCTTCCACTACGGTACCGCACCGAGACAACTACTTGATCTGTTGGAGTCGCTGCGCATTCATGCAAGATTCAGCATACTGGCACCCTCAGCACTACTCAGGGTGACTGTGGTAGATCGGCAACATGCAGATGGGTCTTTAGGTTACACCTTTATCATGAGTGCTCGGTTGCTTTTATTCTTTGCATTCTAAAGCGCTTAATAGCACGATGGGGAATCCTCAACTGCCAGCTGGCCAGCTTACGTACGACGCTGCTGAGGGTAGGCTTAACGTCCTGTCCACCAGCTCGTGCGCTTCTTCGTAAAAAAATGATGGGGCCGCTGGCTTATCCTCCCTGCCTTTCAGTTAACTGCGCACAAAGGTTATTGTGCAGCGAGTGTGCCTAATGCTTTTCACTAGCCCAGCAAAGAACGATGAGATAGCCCAAGTCTCTTGGACGACCTTGCAGAAGCACAGACATTCAGAGCTGTAGGTTACACCATCTAGTGACGCCCTGGCTATTTCACAACACACAAGATTCTCCAGAACAATAGGTGCATCGACAAAAATTTCGTCACCAATGCTAAGACTCCTCAAGAGCATCGAGGATGGCTTCGTGGGACTCTCGTCGTACTATCGTCAGCTTTATGAAAGGGAATGCACCAGCGCTTGGAAGGTAGCCTGGAACCCTACCTGCGTGTGGCGATACGCAGTGCCCACTTCGAGAACCCAAGTGGAAGTGGAGGTGCATTTCTCCATTTCAAGAAGTAGGCAAGGCAATGCAGCAGCACCCTTTCAACCTCGTTGCTAAATGCAGCCGCTGCGCATCGCCACAGTAGGCTTCGAGACTGTCTTGCCACGCGCTCCCGCGTTCCCTTTAAAGCTGACGACAGTATGCAGGGAGAGAAAGTGCCACATACATGCACTTGAGGTTCGTTTGTTGGCAGGCAATGGCTACGAGAGCAATCACGCCGGAGCGACGATGCTGACTGGCTGCGGCTATGGTAGCTGCGTCAGTGGCATAGCCAGAAATATTTTCCAGGGGGGGGGGGGGGGGGGGGGGGGGGGTATTTTTCGCTACCAAAAATAAAAAATAAAAAGAAAGAACCTGCGCCAAAGCAATATCTTAGTCATTTTTCGGCTTTAATAAAGCCGAAGGGTCAGTTTGTAATTGTATTGTAATATCTACATAAAATACGAGTGCACACGACTCCGAGGACTTGATTTATAATGAACATTTATTTTCTCAAAAAATATATGAAAAACAGTGGCTATTTACAATGCATCAACTAATTGATTTCTCGGGTCACTTGCTAGTGGGAAGTCCGATATGTTTGACAGAAACATTGCCCTTGATCAAGCAAGCAGACAAGGCTGCCTGACCTGAAGGTTCCACTGAAGGGGGTGTGCGCTATGCATAGCTCAGAAAATTTCGGAGGGGGTGTTCTGACATCGAACCCCCCCATGGCTACGCCCCTGAGCTGCGTGACGCCTGAAAGAATCTTACCAATAGCCCGCAAAGGAGGAGGGCGTGAGCATGATAAAGTCGCCAGGAAGGACCCGCCGCCTTTCGCGCTATTTTGTGGGTTCTCTGCTCCGCCTAGAAGTGTATTTTTTGGCTCAGGCGTTCAGGACGACGGAGTGTAGTGATTGAGTCAGTTTATCTACTCTCCCGAGAAGGCGTTTCAGACAGCCGAAGCGGCTCTCTTCTGGACTCCGGCATGCTGTGGCGAGCGATAGGAGCTAGCTATGTGGCATTCGCACTCAAGGTATACAAAGATAACACTGAAGCTTGCCTTGCACGCGCACGTGCCTGCCCTGAGTAGGAAGATAAAGGAGCAGTTCCTGTGTTATTCGTCGTAATTAGGGTAATTTGGATACCCACTGAAGGCGGATGTAGAACGAAACAGTGCCGTCCCTTTATATTTCTTGCCCATTAGTCTTCATTACCGCTATGTTCTAGTTCAGTAACAGTTGCAGGCCGCGTTTCGATGGAGGCTAAACACAAAAGGCACCCGTGTACTGTGTAATGTCAGTGCACGTTCAAGATCCGCAGGTGGTCGAAATTATTCCGGAGGCCTCCACTACGGCACCTCTTTCTTCTTTCACTTACTCCTTTATCCCTTCCTTACGGCGCGGTTCGGATGTCCACCGAGATGAGAGAATTACTGCGCCATTTCCTTTCCAAAACTGTGATTGTTTCTCCAAAAAACAGTCACAGTGGCTGTAACGATTAGATCTTTACTTCCGTATAGACTACAGACTCAGACGTTCCACAGCCCACATATACTATGCGCCATAAACCCGGATTCCATCGAATCAAGATGCAAATTTTGCGGACAGAAGACACACCTGTGCCATATGTTATGAACCTGACATAAAAACCAAGTCAGTGATATAACTCAGCTAACGAGGGAGTTTTGGGAGGCAGCCCTGTCTTGCTCGGACAAAAGACGTCATCGTCAGCTTATTGAACGAGCAAGGGCAACAGCTTTCGCCAACAGAATACCGGACTAAGGACTCCGGCCTCCTCTTGCAAGGGGATCCCTTTCCCTCTGTATCGTCTTTCCTGTTTTCGTCCTCTATGTCTGAACAACTCGTTCTTAACAACATGCAATCAACTTTGAGTTTTAGTTAGCTGTAAATGACATTTTCATCCCATAGAATGTGTTCCAATTCATGAACTGTACAAAGTGATCGAGCTTAAGCTCGGTTTACGGCTCGTTTGGCCTTTGCTTGAATAACACAAAATGAAATAGTGAAGAAATGGGAGCCCCAAGTAAAAAAAGTTGGAGGCTTATCAAGGTTAAGCCCAGTGGATGCGAAGCAGCCTTCGTTTTGCATTCTTATTATTAACGTCCTTAGTGTTTGGAGGCATCTTGACCGCATACACGCCCGGCGCAAAGACGCTGGCGCGGTTGCGGGCACAGAGACTGACGCGACGGCGGGCGCGCGCTGCCTCATCCCTGGAGTGACGTCACATATCACGTGATGCAGCGATGGTGGCGCCGCCGCCGCGTCGCGCGCGACGGCGCTAACCGAAGCGTGGAAGCCTCCGCCGGGCGACGTCCGACGGCGCGATATGAGGCCCCATGGATGGAAAAAACTTTATTGCCAATAAATTGGTCTTCGTGACCCCTACGGGTCACTGGGCGCCGTGGTCGATCCTTGGTCCAGGATGCCGCACTTGACTGCTGCCATCGTGGCTCGGCGCACATCGTTGCGCTTCCTCGTCCTCGCTGGCCAGCAAGTGCTCCCACTGCATCACACTCGGGTTTATTCTTGGCTATAAGTCTGCCTCAGGGCAGGTCCATGTGATATTTTCTAGTGTAGGCCCCATCTGCAGCCGGTGTGACGTCATCACGTGACGTCACATCATGTGATCTCACTTCAAGGTCAATGGTGGCCACCGCCGGGCGTCGCGCGAAGGCCCGAAACCTACTTTAATATGCTTCGCTTAAAAAACAGCCTCTGCACTCTCCGGGAAGGAACGCGAAATCCCTTCGTGGTCGTCCTCTTATGAACAGCGAATCAGCAGGGTGTCGTGGGGTTCGCCACCAAGCTACCAAGCACCCTGTTCTTTGAAAACAGTCGCCAGCATTCAGCTACGTATGTAACCCCTGACGACCGCTTAGCAGCACTTGTGTATAGCAGCACCCGTGCCGCAACCGGCGCCTGTGGGGGGGGGGGGGGGGGGGGGGGGGGGGTGAACAGAACGGTGATGCAAAAAGTGGAGTCCCTGCCACTAAACTAGGGAATAAACTCTAGTTCTTGTTTTTCATCATCATCATAATCAGCCTGACTACGCCCACTGCAGGGCAAAGGCCTCTCCCATGCCTCTCCAATTAACCCTCTCCTTTGCCAATTTCGGTCACCGTATCCCCGCAAACTTCTTAATCTCGTCCGCCAACCTAACTTTCTGCCGCCTCCAGCTACGTTTGCCTTCTCTTGTAATTCACTCCGTTACCCTTAAAGGGTCAGTCTACTGAATTTTATCGACCATATTTTCTTTGCGGCAACCGATAGCTCTTTACTCAAATTACCATTTAGCCAGATGTGGTGTCAAGAAGTGCGGTAGAACATTTTAAAATAGAATTTGTTGATGTGGGAACACATCTGTATGAGATGGTAGTCTCATCTGGCAACCATCTAGATTTCCGCCGCGCGGCGACAAACATGGCGGCGTCCGTCGAAGCCGGACCTCTTTCAGTTTTAGCCTCGCTCCCAGCGCGCCGAACACCGCCATGTTGCTTTCCTCTTCTCTGGCTGGTTCGGGAAGGCGGTGTCCGTGCGTCCCGTGCGTTCTCTGCGGTTCTCCGTGTTTACTGCATGCGGTTGCTTAGCTGTGGTAGCCCGATTTGGGTGTATGTGTGATTAAAGCCTTCGGGAAACCAACTGCGCTGTCGTCTGCTGTTCAAACAACTACAGGACGCGAAGGCGGCTTGAAGCGGAGCAGTGTGAATAACACAGAGAGCCACGGCGGCAGTGCGGTTGCGGGCTGTTTCTGCTACACATATACATTACACGCGAGCACCTACTGCTAATGTCGCTAAGATATGTATTGTCTGTGACCCTTGCAAAATCAAAACATAAGTAATAATTCGGGGAAATGATGCAGCAGCACTGAGGGTTACGTGGAACATTTCTGTTATAACTGCCGACACTGGCGACTGATTATCAACGACAACGGCACTGTAAACATGGCTATTTGACAGTACTTGAAAGCCATGATGCATTCTGCAAATGTCACAGCTGTTTGCTTGCAGTAAATATCCGATAAACCAGCAGGACTTAAAAAACTGAAGGCCGCAGCTTTGACGCGTCCACCTTGCATCGTGACACCTCATGCTTCGACCAAATGCTATTTTCAACTGACGCCATAATGCAAAGTGCCGATTGTTTAAAAAAAGAGTGCCTATTAAGGACGTGCAATCAGCAGGCACGCAGTGCCCACCCGACCACACGCACGCGCTTTCTCGCTCTTTCGGCATTAATCAGCGGCCGCACCCGAGACTGACCAAGCAGATACGCCCCTCAGGATTTGTCACTGCAGGTGTACCAGTTTCGAGTGTATAAATTACATCGCGTTCGAAGGCCAGATGCCTCTACTACATCTTTTTCCGAGTTTAGCGAAATGTCAGACGACGCGAAGCTCCAAATCCAGTTTCCTCTGTTCCTGCGACACCTTGCTTCGACGCGCGGCGCCGACGGATGCGCTGGCGCTCCGAAGAGCGCTGCCACACACTCGCATGTTCACGCTAATAGTGGACCACCCTACATCTGCAAGCTTCGCCAGTTATTTTGCCGTTAGTACGAAGTAATCAAAAAATTTATGCAAAACCAAAAGCCGCAACAGAATTCTGTGCGCTTATGCGCTCCAGCGGTGCCTTCTCCATGTAGCACTGCAGAAAGTACCGTTTTTTAGGACAGTGCAGAGGGAAAATGTAGTGAAGGGCGCGGTCGAACGCAGTTGCAATCTGTTCGTGTCATCGGCGCAACGCAGAGCAGACCGCTTGAGAGCTTGACTGCAACACTGCTGTTAGATCGGAACGGAGCGGTTTTTCTTTTATAATTATAACTACAACATAGAAGCGCTCAGCAAGTTTCGTGCTCGCTTTAATAAATGTCTCCATTATAGATACCGGAAAGCCGTTAAATGAATTGCGCACACTTTCGTAGAAGCGCACCTCCAATGTCGATTTTCGGCACAACTTGCGAAGAAACATCCGCGTCGCCGCTCGCCGAAGCACGGGCCATTTTGTTGGCAGTTGCTCAGTGCATACAGTGCAACACTTTGCAGGTCAAAATCATGCAAAAATCAACACTGGGATAAGGCTGAACAGCGCGGCGAGTACTCGCTGCCTGTACTGCAGCGGCGGCCACCCAAGCCAGCATGGCGGAGAAATCGGCCAGACGCAAGACGTCGCTGCTGTCGAAAGATGGCCGCACGCACCTGAAAAAGGTCTTTGTTGCTGCCTTTTTCAGTGCGTTCACTGGCTATAAATGGGGCGCCGGTCTTTCGGTTCGTCTCATCTCGCCTATAAGAAAACATATAAGAGATAAATTTGCTTTATTTTAATAATTAGAGTGACGATTCTGCCGCTCCTAGGCTTAAGTGGAGAGTCGGTTTGTTTTCAGCAATGGTTCCCGTCCCGTCAACCAGATGGCGCCACTATAGGCTGAGTTTATTTTTGCGTCTCTGCTGGCATACGCTGAACTAAAAGTGGGAATGTGCCTGCATTTTGCGTACGTGTAGCTATAAATATTCATGTGACACAGAAAAAGCGAGCGGTACGCCTTCTACAGTTTACTAGAACAAAACGAGCGTTTCTCTGACATTGGGACATACGAGTACAAACGGTACCTAGTATATTCACTTATGCTTCTACAAAAAAAGACTACCACCTTCTTGAACAAAATGAACGTTTGGGGTCGCCACCATGCATTTTTACGCGACTTTTAACGCCGAAATAAAATATAAATTCCTGCTTAAACCGGGAGCAGTTCCCTCGTTATTGATGTTATAGGGTGCCAACTGCCAGAATATGCCATGGGAGGCCCTCCTTGCGTCGCAGGACCCGGACACGCAACTTCGCTGTGTGAACCGGGGTGCCGGTGCCATGGCCCTACGTGGCCTGGACACATGCGCGAAATGTGAGGGCTGTGCGGTGGCCCAGAGACCTTGCACGGTCCAAACTCGCTCGCATAATAAAGTTTTCCATCCATCCATTCCCACTAGGGACTGAACATTGGTGTCTTCTGAATTTGATTACGTAAGCGAAGACATTCCCATTCACGTAATTATCTCTTAGTTATTACTCCTCAACCCGCCGCGGTTGCTCAGTGGTTACGGCGCTCGGCTGCTGACCCGAAAGACGCGGGTTCGATCCCGGCCGCGGCGGCTGAATTTCGATGGAGGCGAAATTCCAGAGGCCCGTGTGCTGTTCGATGTCAGTGCACGTTAAAGAACCCCAGGTGGTCGAAATTTCCGGAGACCTTCATTACGGCGTCCCTCATAGCCTGAGTTACTTCGGGACGTTAAACCCCAATAAACCAAACCAGTTATAACTCCTTGAGGCAATAAACACCGCTCTGAACAAAAAAAAATTGCCCGCGCCCTTTCATCTCCTTGTTAATGCCACCAAGAACACCATACGTCGTATACTCCAGCAGTAATATGTATAGCGCATTGACTAGCGGCCCACAAACCCTGGACCACCAAATTCACTGACGCCTACAGGTTTTAGAGGCAGTCCTTCTACAGAACCAGTATTATGAAGTCTAGTTGTGTAAGGCTGTCGGATCATTTATTGCCTATGCCGCTGCCGCTGGATCTTCGGCGGGTTTAATGATCTCTTTGACGACCTGGGTGATGATGATCTTCTCGGTGGCTGGCTGCTCGTTCAGGGTGGTGCTTTCATCCGCCTTTTCAGGGACAGCGGGCTCGACCTCGATGCAGTTGGCTTCGGACGGGTAGTCGCACACGTTTAGCACGCTGTTGAAGTGAAGGCCCGCCGGACACGGAATCAGCTTCGGAACGCCCTGGACGAGACGTCAGGGGTTTGGGGGAGAAGAGAGAAGGAGGGTGAATTTTTTATGGAGCAAGCTGGCTGCGCGATGCCTCATGAAAAAGAAAAAAAATCTTGCTAGGGTTCAAGGTTATTCCATCACGTTCAGGCAGACAGATAAAAGGCGGCACACGTCAACTGTATGAGATTCACGAGGCCCTATTCTACCTCTCTTTAGTCCAAGCCTCCCTGCGTTCATTTTCATGCAAAGAAGAACTAAGTCCGTTTCGCAACCTTTCCTGGTTGTAACGCGGTATTCTTTGATTGGGAACCGAACCTGTACGATATAGTGTTCGCGTAGGGACACGTGCACCCTATCGTACAGAGGAACATACAGAAAGCCTGGTGCCCCACAGTGTCGGGAGCGCACATTATTTCAACTCTGTAGGCATAAGGACAGGCGTGTTAAGCCTTTTTTTTTTACCGCTGAGGTCGTTATCGAAACTATTCTTTTGATAATCCACAGACAACGAATAACCGCCGTCCATCGGCTTTAATTAACTGCTTCTATAAATACCTCGCTGAGCAAAAGCAGAAGTAGACGGGAATGTTAGCTAAGTTCTTCGGTAACGTCACACGTTTATAGCTCTAGCAGGTTATCTTCAGAACGTCTCGACGCCGGAGAGAGATGACCGGAGCTTCGCACAAACACAGGGAGCAATATCTCATGATTTCCGAGAACGTTTGAGGTGGCGCTCTCGATTGGATGACCTTGATTACGCCCTGAGGGAGCTAGGAATAATTCGTACGTTCATTATTTCCTTTTTTTTATGTCTCTCCTTTTCTGTCGTCCTTGTCCTTTTGAGCACTTTCACTGTCAAAATGAAAAACCAACTCGCCCACTCAATTCCATTATTCATTATTTCCTCTTGGTTGACGCGACGTGTTGCGCTGCCGAAGTGGGGTTGGAGTGCGCTGTGTTTGACTCTCGGCTCCAGCGAAAATTTTTGCCAACCTAGGCCTGCAGTGACAGAATTCAGGCCTGCGTCAATAACAATTTTATTGGTAAATTGGTTTTTGAGGAAAGGAAAATGGTGCAATATCTGTCTCACATATCTCGGCGGACACCTGAACCGCACCGCAAGGAAACGGAGGAAGGTAGGAGTGAAAAAGAAAGACAGCAAGAGGTGCCAGATCTGCGGAATAATTTCGACCAACTGGGAATCTTCAACGTGCACTGACATCACAAGCACACGGGCGCCTTTTGCGTTTCGCCTGCATCGAAACGCGGCCGCCGCGGTCGGGTTCGAACCCGGGTACTCCGACTCTACATGCGCTATGGCTTAGTGTAGGAGTCGCAGTATGCAGACGCTGGTCGTGTTGTATCCGTAACTCGGAAGCATCTTGAACTACGATTTACCGCAACACACACATATTAAAATATATCATGCAAATTTTGGTAAAAGCACTGATCCTCTGCAACTCTGATAAGCTTTGTGATTGTACAACGATTGTACTTGTTGCGTAAATTACAAAATGCAGCTAGAGGTTAAGTAAACGTTGTCACTACCACGCGTCCCACCCGATGATGACAAAGGCTGCACGAAGCGTGCGTGAAAAGGGGCATCCCACCAGCAGACGGCAATGGTAGCGCGTGCAGGTGATGGTCACGTGATTGTGGACCGACCGAAGCCGCGCTGTAGTGGTGTACGTACCAATAACAGCTCTTGCTGTAATGAAGGGCAAATGCGGAGAACTTGCGCCTCGTCATGTTCAGGGAGTGCCAAGCTTAAACATCAATATGGAAATGATTTTCAAGAACTTATTACGCGGGTCCTTTTCACTGGCTTGCAAAAATTGGTTTAAAATAATCATAAAAGGTCTTGGTAGGTTTGAATTCTCCACACTGGCCGAGTGGAAACACCACTCGGCCAGCCACGGACCAACGAGGCAACGGTCGCCAGTCTGCGGGACGGCATCGTCATGGAACTCTGGTCGTCGGACTGCCGCAGTGCCCGGTGAACAAATTGTGTTTTGTTTGTTTACCTCTCTCTCTTGTGTTAGTGCACTTTAGGTGCAATATTGACTCTGTATTGTATTCTCTCTCGAGTTTAACATTGCACGAGTTGCATTGTTTCGTTAATCACTTTGTATGTGTCTGTACTAGTGACTGTGAAATCCTCTGTATCGTCTCTTTGCTGTATAAACTTTGTTTTGTTTTGGGAACCTTTGGCTCCGACCCATTCTCTAGCTTGCGACCAGCGAAAGCTGGGCACCGAACGCCCAAAAACCTATTGTCACTTGGTAGCTGGTCTCCGCTGAGTTTGCCACGCTGAGTCGAGGGCATCTCCTTCGAGTCCGAGACTGCTACCCCCACACGCTCTAAGGGTGTCTGGGAGCTTCCCACGTAAAAGTGCGCGAAGTCTGGGTGACAATATATTCTGGCGTCCGCGACAGGACGTTTGGTGTTTGCAAGCACAGGGAACGGAGAAAGAGTCGGAAGGAGTTTGCGAAGCGTTCGTAAACGAGTGTTAGCAGCAGAGCGATATTGTGAGGTGCCGCGCCGAAGCGGTTAGTGAGGTTCACCGCGTAGAGGTATCCATTGCCTTTAATGTAGAGTTCGGTCTCCAAAGATGAGCTTAAAGGAGCTAAAGGAGCTAATAGAGGCCGGCCTCCAGATGGGGATGACCGGAGCCGAACTGCGAGAATGGGTGGACCAGGAAAGAGAGAGGGCTCGAGAAGAAAGAGAGAGAGAAAAACAGCGCGCTAGAGAAGCCGCTGAGAAAGAGAGGCAAAGGAAACGTGAAGAAGAAGAGAAAGAACGGAAAAGGCGCGAAGAAGCGGCCGAAAGAGCTTTTGAAATAGAAATGGCAATCCTTCAGAGGAAGCTTGCTGAAATGCGGCGTTTGAGGAGCGTCAGGGATCCAGTGGAGCATAACCCCGGAGAGGCCGGGTGGAAGACTAACGAGTCTGATTTGTTGACAACTACTGAAGAGCATGTAACTAGCTCAACTAGTGAGAGTGAGGTTGTGGAACAGCCTGTTCCTGCAACTGAAAGCACAGAATGTGATGAACAGACCGAAGTGACGCTTCCTCAGGAATATGAAAGTGTAGCTACTGCTGAGGTAGTAGCCACTGAAGTAAAGGCCGACCTGACGCTTCAGTCAGAGGTCATCTTAGGGCAGTTGCCTGAAGATGATGAAAAGAGTTGGAGCTCCAGCGACAAATCACTGTACTGCACGCCTGAGGGTTGCAGTAGGGACCGTGAGGAAGAGCGGTCAAATGTCAAAGAGAATGAATGCTTCGATGTAATCATAGCTGAGGAGAGCTCACTCAGTGAAGACCCGGAAGCCGTTCCGAGTGAACCCTCGAGCAGCGAGGAGGGCTTTCCCGAAGAGGAAGGCGAGGAAATTTGTGCCTCGGAGGAAGGAGACAGTGCAGTACAAGGAATGGAGCACCACTGCACTGAAACTAACGAGCTCAGGAAAGTATCAGAGAAAGCTGAGGAAGCAACACTGAGCGAAAGTGAGGAGAATGAGTCATCAACGACTAATGAGCCATGCTCAGAATGCCCCTCACAAGGAAGGCTCCGAAAGAAAAGGAAAAAGGACTTGGAAGAAGAAAAAGCAGTCCTCGAAGAACAAAAGAGAGCTGAACCAGTGGCTGCATCGCGAGAGAACAACTCGGATGACGCAATCGTCAGTGAACCGGGCTCAGCCCAAAGAAGAGTTCGGAAGGAAGTAAAAAGAAAGAGAAATGAGTCGGACACCACCGAAGCAGGTGAAGCCGAAAAGCAGAAGCCCTGGAGAAAATTCAGGAAGAAAAAGAACAGAGACAGAACCAAGCTGAAGACAGCCGAGCCGAATGCGAGCGAGCTGCCCGAACATCGCAGCAAAGTCAGAAAGAAGCTCAGAGGAACGAGCCCAGCCTACAGCAAGGACTCAGTGCGGAGGCGCAAACGGAAACAGAAGAGCGCACACGGAAAAGAGAGCGAACACCTGAAGCGCAGCCGTCGTAAGCGAACTGGCGTTAAATTTGCTCGCAACAGACGCGCTGGCCGCAGGAAAAGACGAAGGGCTCGAAGACTGGCCGCAGAACCAGACAGGAGTACGAGCAGGAAGCGGAGCCAAAACCGCGTTCGGAAGAGAAGCCTCAGCATGAGGCGAAAGAAGAGCAGAGCTCGCGACAGAAAGAAAGGTCAGAGTCGCGTGCGTAAGAGAATTAAAAGTGCGACTGAAACCTTGAGCGAAACAATACTGCTCCGCGCCCGCTGTGTCAGCCAAACTTGGAAATATAGGCGAAAGTGTGCCTTGTATTTGCGTGCTCCATGTTTGTAGCCTTGTGTTAATGTACTGCCCAATCGCGGTGTGTTTTTATGTACATTGTGAACATTTCATAGAGTTACGCATGTGGAAACATCATTGTATTGATGTATGCACTTTGGCATTCGCCATTGAATTTGTGAGCGCATGAATGTGCGCGCGAATTGTACCGCCGAAACGCGGCGTGCTTTGAAGTGTTGTGAAGTTTGGAGTGCACTCTGTCTATTGCACTGTGTTATGTATGTGAAAGCATCAAGGTATTGATGTATGTATTTTGGCATTCGCCACTGACTTTGTGAGCGCATGCATGTGCGCGCGAATTTTGTGTTTTGTGAATATTGTTACACAATATTCTTAAAGGAAGGGGCAGTGTCACAAAATTCGGCGCATTTTAAAAACAAAGAAAAACCGCCGCGCGCACGGCGTCTCGCCGGCACGAGCCCAACGGGAGAGAGGGAAAGCCCCCGCCGAGCGCGTGCCTCTCTCTCCATCGCCACGGCGTGCTCCGAAGGAATGAGTCATCCACGCCGAAGATTCTCGAACATGCGAGTCGGTTCTTCTGCTCACCGGAGGAAAAGGGCGTAGCCTTGCGTGCACTAAGTCACGTCCCCCTCCTCTGCACTCGGACGTCGGCGACGCCGCCACGACGGCGCCACGCTAGAACACGCTGGAACCTTCGCGAAACGACTCCTGACTCTGACCAATGGGGACGCGCGGCCAGTGAGAAGAGGGAAGGGAGACAGCACTGCAAATGCTGCGTGTATGTGCGCGCCTACTCTGGCGCGTTGAACAAACAGACGTGGAAGCGAGCCTATAAATGAAGGCGTTGACCGCTGCGACGCGCGTCTTTTCTTCCCTTTTTCTCTCTTTCCTCTGATCTTTTCACTCTCCTCTGTCTGTACGAGGCAGCGGTGGTGGCTCGGCTTGAGCCAGTAAGCAGGCCCGTGCAATTTCCTTTTTATCCTTCTCTCAGTCACAACAACAACAACTATCAGTCAGTCCGGACCGCCGTTCAAGCTTCATCGAAGCGCACCCGTTCGACTCCCGGGAAACACCACTCGGCCAGCCACGGACCAACCAGGCAACGGTCGCCAGTCTGCGGGACGGCATCGTCATGGAACTCTGGTCGTCGGACTGCCGCAGTGCCCGGTGAACAAATTGTGTTTTGTTTGTTTACCTCTCTCTCTTGTGTTAGTGCACTTTAGGTGCAATATTGACTCTGTATTGTATTCTCTCTCGAGTTTAACATTGCACGAATTGCATTGTTTCGTTAATCACTTTGTATGTGTCTGTACTAGTGACTGTGAAATCCTCTGTATCGTCTCTTTGCTGTATAAACTTTGTTTTGTTTTGGGAACCTTTGGCTCCGACCCATTCTCTGGCTTGCGACCAGCGAAAGCTGGGCACCGAACGCCCAAAAACCTATTGTCACTTGGTAGCTGGTCTCCGCTGAGTTTGCCACGCTGAGTCGAGGGCATCTCCTTCGAGTCAGAGACTGCTACCCCCACACGCTCTAAGGGTGTCTGGGAGCTTCCCACGTAAAAGTGCGCGAAGTCTGGGTGACACCGTCCCGCCTCTTTCTCTATCGCTATCGGTCGGACCCTTCCTGTCCCAACTGCCCCTGTATCTATGCTGAACTGGCCCATTGCCTCTTCTATTGCCTGGCTGCTCAGCAGTCGGGTTCCTACCGCCCACCATTTCTATCCAACACCACCTGGCTCGACTGGCTTGGCGCTGAAGGGGAGGAAGAACAGCCGACTTCTGGTCGTCCAGGCAGTCGACATGCTCGGCCTATAAATTATGGTCGAATAAAGGTCTTTTACTACTACTACTGAAAGTGGCTTAGGTGCAGCACTTAATGTAATGGTAACTGTTATGTTCCGCTTAAATCGTTCACGCTGTTAATATCAGTATCGCCTGAAACGGTGGCGCATGCACGCGACACAGGCGAAGATTCTCACCTGGGCGCACAGGTAGAATGTGGAACAGTTGTACTTGTTGGGGAACAGCGTGGCGTTGGTGCCTTTGTCGTCCACGATGGGACAGACCACGTCATCTGGGACAAGCAACGGGACACCGGCCGCAGCCACGACAGCGACGACCACGAAAACAGGCACCACTACTTTCGCTTGCATGGCTAACTATTGTTTCAACAAGAACAGGGCAACGGGTCCTGTAAAGAAAGTGCGGGAGAAAAAAGTAATAAACACCCGCATTGCTTATTTTAAGTACAGAAATGTGTCGAAACAGATTTTTTTTTCTTTTTTTGAGACAGAGAGAAAATGACTATGAAGTCACAATCCAGGCAGTGGCCGACAGCATCAGTGAGTGGGAAGGGAAGGAAGACTGCACTCAGCTATGCTATGGTCTTTATAGGTACTTCAAGCACAACATGAAAGGGTGCATACAGCGTACAAATGTACAGTCGGGGACAAAAGTCTCCGGACCAAGTGTTCCTCTAACGAAGCCGATAGCTCTGCTATTGGTCGGCGGCTGGAGACCACACTTGTGGAGGTAAAAGTTAATTTTTTGTTCTTTCATCTCCGCAAGTGCGGTCTCCAGCCGCTTTCTGATAGTAGAGCTATAAGCTTCGTTTGAGGAACACGTGGTCCGGAGACTTTTGTCCCTGACTGTACTCAAAGCTTGAAGAAACGTCGGCTGAAGTAAAAGAAAAATAAGAAAGAGAAATTAAATTTTGAGGTAGAATATGAAGTAAATTTGCTGGCGCATGTATCTGCATGCGAAAGTGTGCTGACATGTCCACTGTCACTTCTCATAGGCGGTAGGAGTTGCTGGATGCAACATATACAGTAATAATTTGCACGCCAGTCTTGAGCTCTCGCGCTCGCTTAACGAAATAATATCCGAATGTGTCTGAACCATGGCCTTGGGACATGTCAAAAATGTGCCACCAATGTCCATGCAATCCAGATGGGCCTGGGTGTGGCCTCACTTAAAAGGGTAGGGAGATAGAGAGAGCTAAGAGTGTCGCTATCGTTATTTCTTACTGAGGGAGAGAGCAAAAATCGAACTATTTATCTTTCCTTTAGCTTTCAGTAATTATGTTGTACTTGTCTACGTGAACTTTCTTTTGCGCTCGCCCCGTCCTGTCTCTTCACTCGTGATCGCCCTTTTTGCGCGCTTACCGTCCCTTCGTCTTTCTGGTGACGTATGATCGTATGACTTGCCGTTAATAACACGAAATTGTATGAAGAACTTGCGAATGTGTTCGCAGGGGGGAGATGGTAAACGTGCTTCTAAAATACCGTAAAGCATCTCGCATCTGCTATCGCTCGCTTGCCCTGGGCGGCAAAAACTTCAAGATCTGTGCATGCATGGCTTGCTAGACTACAGCAACTTTAGTCCATTGTTGGTAGAGCTCATGCTTTCTACATTATACTTAAACTTCAGACTGATTATGCTGCTCGGCTGCTGACTCTAGAGACGCCGGTTCCATCTCGGCTGCGGCGGTCTAATTTCGATTGAGGCAAAATGTTAGAGGCTAATCTGCTGTGCTATGGCAGTGCACGTGAAAGAACCCCAAGTAGTCTAAATTATACGGAGCCCTTCACCACGGCGCCCCTCATAACTCGTTAAACTCCATAAACCAAACCAACGCAGAGTGGCTCAAGGTTAAGGTTAACACTGTCGTACAAGGCTCAGGAAACACTAAGAGCCATCGTTTCTTCCTCACGCCAAAGCGCTGCCCGCATGCGGATTGTTTTCGTACACTCACCCACCTCTGCTCACACAGCTCCGCGTGGCTCGAATGTGTCGCAGTGGGCTGCGGCCGCAGCTCTTATGCGCAGCGTGTACAATCACCCCCCGGCCCGTTTACGACTCCTCGCATTTGATAAGCAGGTTGGGCGCCATTGGGCCTCAGGCTGTATAACGCAGCGCCTTGTGCGCGGACCTCGAACCCCAGCAGTTCGTTGATAGGTCCACACCCGCCCCTTCAGCTTTGGGTCACTGCAAAGCAGTTGCATCAGTCTTGCTCAAGCGGCCAATTATGCCCGTGTAGGTGACGAAGCTCTCAGGCAGTGGACTGGCCGCCGCCGGTTCATGTTATCTGGGAACCCTCTCTTTTGCTGTGCCACAGCGACGACAGAGTTGCCGGACCTGACAACAATGTCATGCACGCGCCCGCAGTTGCAACAGATAGGCGCAAATGGTGGGGACGATCGGTGTCAAGGGCAAAGATGAAGGAAAACACGGTGGCTCACTTGACTTGGCAAGCTCCCTCCTTGCTTACATAGACTGGCGAAACACAGATGTACCCCATGTAAATATGTAGCGAGAGAATATGGCATTCCTCGTGCGTGAGCCATCGGCGTACCTTACATGCTGGCGGTGGTGCTGGTTTTTTTTTATGTCATGTGGGGCATGAGAACACTGTGGAGCGGCGCTGTTGACAGTATAGCGGCTGGCAGTTCTTCATGTTGAATTCGGAGAAATTTCATGTTCTACTCACATGAGGGTTGTATATGTCCCTCCCGGGAACTATTCCGTTGTTCCAGCTATTGTTTGTAGTGATTTCTTCTTCAATGCGGTCTCGATCCGAAGGCTGATACGCATTTTTAAAACTGCTTCGTAAAAACAGGTTTGTCCGATCTTTGCAAACCACGTACAAACCCACTGCGATGGCTCAGTGGTTATGGCGCTTGGCTGCTGACTCGAAATACACGGGTTCGATCCCGGTCTCGGAGGTCGAATTTCGATTGAGGCCAAATTCTAGAGGCCCGTGTACTGTGCGTTGTCAGTGCACGTTAAAGAACCCCAGGTGGTCGAAATTTCCGGAGCCCTTCACTACGTTGTCCCTCATAGCCTGAGTCGCTTTTGGGGCGTTAAGCCCCCATAAACCACGTACATGCCCCCGTCAAAAATGTTCAGGGTATGCCCTGTAGTGGAGCATTCAAGAGCTCCTTAAAGCTGTAAATCTATTTCAGACGAGAGTAAATCTCGTTCTAGCCTTTCAAGGCCCTTTGGTCTTCAATGGTGTCGCGTGTAATCCGCTATGCGGCTCAAAACGAACCAGGAGGGAGACAGGGGTTAAGACTTTTGAACAAGATTGTACCTGCGGCTTCTATCCCTTCGCTTCATTATCCGACAAGAATTTCGCCCTGCTCAGGCGTTCCTTAAGGTTTAGGGAAGCTGTGCAATCACTAGAAGCCAGCTCTCCAGCGACTTGAAGCGTTCTTTGCAAATTACTTGCAGTTATTTCAACCCAGGACCTACGGCTGCGTCCACAGTCTAGTTGAAAGTGCAATATCTGTCTCGACTTTCCACGATGTTTGTCCTTCATATCAGTGCTTAACTTTATATCCAAGTTCGCATGATCATAACCTGTTATTGTGGCTCTACCTTGTGAATAGTCCCGTAGAGAACACCGCTGGCACCCGAAAAAACTGACAGCATGATCCCTCGTGCTCACGACATAACCTTGAATTTCTTAAGGGTGGAGAACCCGGGAAATTTTACTGGATACTTTACATTTTGGTTTCAGGGTCAAAGTGGAGTGTCAGACGCACGATTCATCCGTCCTCACTTATCTGTACAGGGATCAATTTAACCATCTAGAATGCTAATAAAACTTCGCGTTTCAGAATTCTAATCTCGTCTACTCTTTTGTGATTATTAACATTCAAAGTACACAGCATGAAGTTAATCTTTTTATGTCAGTTTCTTTTTTTTGCTAGCATTATGTCTGCCATATCTGCGACCCACCGTTTCGAGCAGTAAAATTCCTTACAAATACTGCGCGTATTGCATCACTGTATTGCAGATATTTATTATAGTTTTTTGGCGAGCTGAAAGTTCCTGACGGGTTATCGTCATGCCCATCTGTTCTCCAACGTGGAAGTTTCTGTCGCGATATTTTATGGTATCATCTGACGTGGCATATTTCGTAAAAGTTACCGATGTATGAGGCGTATTTGTTATATTGGAGACATCTATTTCTGCAGGAAATTAGTCGGAGCTCTCTGTTACTGAGCACCTGTTTTGTTCGTTCATTGTTTTTTCTACAGAAACAACAAGTTGTCCAGAGCAGTAATTTCACATGCACGTGACATAGATATCGGTCACTAATACTGTGCAGGGTCAAAATCGTAGCACTTCTGAAAACTGGGTCGGGGGAAAGGGTTGGAGCAAAATGATCAGCCCTTGTAAAAGAGCCACGTATCATTCGTTCTTCTCGAAACTTCGGTGAGTGTTTGGATACTAATCGCTCTGAATACTAATCGAAGGGTCCTATTTAATCAATTATAGTAGTTTAGGCAGACACCTTTTCACTATTTCCTTGCTCGGGAAGCAGTGAAAAAGAGTTTATCTTCCTTCTTAACTGGAACAGGTATACTCCGTTTCATACATATGCAGGCAATGCTGGGTTGGGTAGGGAAGTAGTGCGTCCGCGAAACCATATTACTACGCCACGTATCATTCGTTCTTCTCGAAACTTCGGTGAGTGTTTGGAGGGAAACAAAGAGCTCTACGAAGCGGTACCACTGAAAATCACGCTCGAAGCTTTGAGGCGCTCAGTGCGCGGGCCCTCCGGCTGTAATTTTCACTGATTGTGAACTGCTTTTTGGGGTGCCGATTGAGTAAGAGTGATTCGCCCTACCAACCGCGTATGATATCGCCCGATGTAATTCTCGCTTGTCGCCCGATGTAATTCTGAAATTGTGGCAAGAAGCAAAACGAAGTCCAGGAGGTGCCAGCCTTAGCACTTAATGTTTTTCTCGCAACGAAATATGTTTGTGTTCACTGGGGCTATACGATTAACTATTTTTGGGGCGTTGACTCAGCCTGTGCGAACAGGCGCGCTAGCTTTGGGAGCGTTGCCTTCTGTGTATGAAACGGAATATAGCTAAGCTTGCTTAGCTTGCAGCCGATCGTAGTGTTTCCATGCGTTTGTGAATCAATTTACACATGTAAATAAGTTTTGGGAGCCCGTGCCGAACGCCTTTTCAGCGCATGTATTCGAACCAAGCCCTGTGATTTCGAGCCTGTAATGAAATAGGCTACAGAGGGCAGTACACGTAAGAAGGATGCCATTTCCTTGCATTTTGTTTGCGATCTTACATTCTTGCTGGCTACTTGATGTGTCAGAAAGAAGAGCGATTTTTTTTTTTATTTAAGAAGCATTTTGTGACCGCAGAAAGGAAATGGTCGAAGCTTGGCGTAGACTATATTGATCCCATCTATCTTGAGCCTATTGAGCAGGCCGCTGCGGTGGCTCAGTGGTTATGGTGCTCGGCTGCTGACCGGAAAGACGTGGGTTCGATCCCGGCCGCGGCGGTTGAATTCCTTTGGAGGAGAAATTCTAGAGGCCCGTGTACTGGGCGATTTCAGTGCGCGTTAAAGAACCCCAGGTGGTCGAAATTTCCGGAGCCCTCCACTACGGCGTCTCTCATAGCCTTAGTCGCTTTGGGACGTTAAACCCCATAAACCGAACCGAACCGAGGATCGAATCCCTGCCGCGGCTGCCGCGTTTCGATTGAGGCGATGTGCAAGAAATGGTTTTGTGATATGTGATGTCAGGGCATGTAAGCACCCCAGATTGTCTGAATTCTTCCGGAGCCCTCCACTACGGCGGCTTTCGTAGCCACTGTACCTTAATTTTTACCTTTTTACTAGGGGTGTGCGAATATCAAATTTTTCGAATACGAATCGAATACGAATACTTAGCTCCGAATATCGAATCGAATATCGAATAATGAAGGAAAGACGCATTTAACCACTACAAAACATTTATTTGAGCATCCAAGAACATCATCATCATCATCATCATCAGCCTGACTACGCCCACTGCAGGGCAAAGGCCTCTCCCATGTCTCTCCAATTAACCCTGTCTTTCGCTAGCCGCGGCCACCATATTCCCGCAAATTTCTTAATTTCATCCGCCCACCTAATTTTCTGCCGCCCCTGCTACGCTTGCCTTCTCTTGGAATCCACTCCGTTACCCTGGAGGACCAGCGGTTATCTTGCCTTCGCATTACATGCCCTGCCCAAGCCCACTTCTTCCTCTTGATTTCAACTAGGATATTATTAACGCGCGTTTGTTCTCTCACTCACTCTGCCCGCTTCCGATCTCTTAACGTTACACCTATCATTTTTCTTTCCATAGCTCGCTGCGTTGTCCTTAACTTAAGAACATCCAAGAACATCACAGTTCAACTATCAATGAGTAAAAGTAGACAAAATGTGTGTGTGGCTGCACACAAAGTATCAAAGTCTAGAACAATATTCTCAGAGAAGTGGAAATATCACAGAAAATGACTAGTACATACTATACAGCATTGATTAAGGCTAGCATGCCATAAGCACAAAACGCGTTGCTGGGATGCAGCAGCTTCGCGGATGGCTTTCCACAGCCTTGGTTCGCCATGGCACGAATCAGAGTCGGACGCGCATTGGCAGGTATAGCCACAAAGGAGCTCACAAGCACAGTCAGCTACGGCATGGCCTAACTACAGTGACCTATTCCAAGGAGGATATATAAAACTTGCTGGAGTGGAAGCCGCCTATACGCGCCTATGCGGGAGAGTGAAGCCTTGGCGGCCATCTTGCCAGTGGCAAAAAGCAGCAGTGCGCAACCGCGCTCGTGCTTCTTCGCGCTGCCTATGAAGTTGCTCGCGTTTACAAAACAATGAAAGCAAGCGGTTGGGGTTGTAAACGTTTATTTTTCATCCATCAGCAGCCAACTGGCTTGTAGAAAGCAGTTAACCTGAACAAATATTAAGGAAAAAAAGCTTAATAATCAGACGCACAGTAAAAATAATGGTGAGAGGCAACCTACTGGTGATTGAAGATAATCACCCTTGACAGAACTGGTCTGACTTTATTCTTGATCAATTCCCGATTTCGTTCCTTTGTCATGTGGTGTATCCTCACTTTCACGTACCCTTCAGCGATTTTTTGCACAAATTGTAGATATGATTGTCAAGCGGATCGAAGTCAAGGATGTGCTCCTCCAGTTTCTGGAACCACTTTTTCTCTGAGGACACACCCAGGACTTCCAAGATAAGGTGTTTTGCCCTTGCCAGCACCGTTGTAATGGCATCACATTCAGCCTGCAGCAGTCGCAGCCCCTTCTCAACTGCTTCACACAGGCCAATGACGCCTTGCGACGGCGAAACAAGTCCACCCCGGCTCTTCTGCTTAATTAAAGGCGCAAGCGCATCAGAGTGCAGGGCTGTGATGCACTGATAGCATGTTGTCGTTGCACTAACTTTTCGCACAATGAAGCCTGCTATATATGGCACCACGGCACCGACAAAAGCAGAAAGACTTTCGGGCCAGTCAATGCGATGTGTGTAGTCGTGGTCATCGGGCTGCAGGACTGATGACCTGCGCATGTCAGTGACCGTGCTTTTTGCATCTACCATGGCTACAGTAGTAGTTGAATTCAAGATGGAGACGATGTCTTGGGAGCAGTTTCCAGAATTGGAAGACGTCACTTCCGTCTGAACCAACAGACGCTTGTATGCAGCCATGAACTGCGCAGCTGTTGGATTGTTGTTATGTCCCCCTCGTCCACTTATGGACCCGAAGTTCTCGGCGTGATCTTGACTGAGTTTGTGGGTCAGCAAGTATTTCAGCTGATCCTGGCCGACAAGCTCGTCGAACATTCTTTCGGTGCTTGCCATGCATATCAAAAAGCCAACAAATCCAGTTTTTTTAGTCCTTCTGTAACTGGACGTCCTGCCGGATCTCTCAGCCCGTTTATGTACGCCCGGGTCTCCAAAAAGAATTGCTTCCAGCAGGATTCATTCTGCTTACGAAGAGGTGCCTTATAATACCTTGCTAATGGGTTCCTGGAGTTCATGATGTCGAACAAGTGATCGAAAATTCTAATAAACTTTGATGTTGTGCTGACACCCTTGAATTGTGGCAGCTTGAGCACTTGTTCGCAGAAGTCCAAGGCATCGGCAACTGAGGCACTGAGTGCTTGTACAGCATATCGGACCTTCATTTTTTGCTTTTCCCACTGAACGTGGACCTTTGTGAGCTTGTTGCCAAGACGCAAACCCTCTCCACGTTGCAAAGCCTCCAATGCTACTACATAAGCCCACTTCACATGCTTTCCTTCAGCGTCGATGAGGTGGCTTACGGTTGCCAATGAGTTGCGGATGAGCTTAATCATATGGCAGGCATCTAAAATAACGTGAACATTTTTAGTGCAATCAGCTGGGTTGACAAAGCTTGTAATAAACCCATCAGAGTCCGGTCGAAGCTGAGCACCTAAGCACTTAGCCATAGTGAAGTTCGATGAGGCACCGTCAAATGTAAGAGAGACAACTTCAGCCTGAACTGATGCAAGCTTCTCAATACATTGTTTGGTCAGCTCCGCCCTCTCCGCTCCAGTTAGTGTGTCAATTAAAAAGTATGCGACTGGCATCTTGAGTCTGATGTTTATACCAACAATCATGAAGACACACACATTTCTGGCTTCGGGGAGACTATCATCATCTAACCCCGTTCCAAAGTCTACGTACCCGACAACTTTGTCTCCAACGAGTTCTACGTGTTTACTTATGGCCATGTCATCTACGACCAGAGCGCAGTAGAACGGTTCACTCCGTGCTTGTGCAAACTTTTCGAGGAAACAAAATGCCTCACTCGTGAACCCAGGAGCTCCGTGGATTGATCGATACCAATCCCGAAGTGTTCGCTGTGACGGAAGGGCACCATTGAATTTGGATCGGACGTACTCGTATGCGGCTGGAGAATAAAAATGTAGTCAGCGCGAACGCACGGAGCTCAGGTGGGTACTTGCATGCCCTTTTGTTCGTTGCTTGCCCTGCACAGAAGTTGTTGAATGTCACTTGAAAAGGCAGATGCAAACACGTGCGAGCCTTCCTCGGACAGGAGTTTTCGTTCTCTGATTTCTTTTATGATTTCTTGTGCTGTCTCATTTCTCTTCGCAAGCCTTCGCTTCGTTTGCTGCAACATCTTAATTTTCTTCTTCAACTGTGTTATCTCTTCTTCAGAAGCACTGAGTTTGTCCTTGTACCATTGTTTGCTCGGCGAAAACGCAGTTGATGGCTCTCCAACTTCAGGCATTTCACAGTCTTGATGCTTGCGCTCTGAACGCTTCCTTTTTACCTGAAATGGACACCACATATTTTTGTTCAGTCTCAAGTAAGAGAAAAGTGTAGCTGCGAAAGCAAATGGGTTTCATTTCTTACCATGAACTTAGTGCTTCATAAGACGATTTTACAGAAGGGTGAAGGGTGCTTCCGTATTACCACGCAATCACAATAACTGTTACCACGCAATCATAATAACTTCTTTTCAACAACGAAGCAAAAAAATAGCGCGCACGGCACTCCTTTTTTCCACGAACACAATTTTTCAGCACGATACTAAAAAAAAAAAACCACTAGCGACAAGAAGCTCAGACGTTTCCTTCCATTTGCTTCCATCCACTATCCGACAAGAACCTTCGTCGAATCTAGACTTCGGCAGCCGTATTAATGCCACGAACACTTCTCACGTGAGAAAGGCGAATAATTCTGCCTAGCGTGTCATGGTTTAACATTCTCCAGTAATACTCACGGGCGTCTGTAGGTGCTGCGGAAAAGCAGGAAACACAGAAGACACACTTCCCGCGCGCAGCCGCGTCGTCTGTCCGGTGCGGTCGAAGCACTCGGGCGCGAAGTGTCCGGAGCACAGGCGATCTCAATCTTTTGCATGCCATCTTTCACGGCGAACGGCCCGCTCCCACAGGCTCCGCAGCTCGGGATCTTTTGAAAACCTGCCAGTAATTTAGGCACTATTATTTGTTGCACACATCTACCACATCAGTTTGCGCCGCTCGACAACGCGCGCGTAGGGCTATTGAACATGTTTTCGTGTACTTACAGGTGGAATGTGAGGCCACAACCCTTCTTCAGCCTGTTTGCACATCCGTAGGCAACGCAAGAGGCAACCATTATCAAACCGTTGGTGTTTGCATGCCCGTCGCGTCAGCTTGCACTCAAACAGCGCGCCAAAGCAGCAGCGCGAGCCGGCGTCAAGCGCGCTTTCTGCCACTGGCAAGATGGCGGCGGCCGGCTTCACTTGACAAGCGCTCCCTCCACTCCAGCAAGTTTTATATATCCTCCTTGACCTATTCACTGTAGCCCATGACTGTAGCCTAACGTTACGCAAGTAACGCAAGGCTCTGGGCGCCGCCATGTTGTTATGTCTATGGCGATAGGACATACGGACTGAACTGAACGCCTGTGCTCACAATCGAATATTCGGCCAAATAGGAATATTCGCGTAGGATCGAATATTCGACACAACACGAATACTTGGTTTTCGAATAGAATACGAATACTAAAAATATGTTATTCGAATTATATTCGAAAATTTCGAATATTCGCACACCCCTACTTTTTACCTTAATAAAATTTAAAAAGGTAAGAAACAGACTGACCCTGGATGTAAAATTAGCACGCTTAAGTTATTATGAGAACAAATTCAGTACTATTCTTAATGACCCCAAAAAGGTCTGGAAAACTCTAAATGAACTGCTTCCTCATAAAAAAGAAAGCCCTGTTTCTGAGATAAACGATGGCGGAACAATATACACCGGAGTTTCACTCGCGAATAAGTTTAACCAACATTTCTTGAAAAGTGGATCCTCAAGTGCTTCGGACACTTGCAACCCTACGTATAGATCGTATATCTCCGCTAGTATAAACAGGTCTTTATTTTTCACACCTACAGATGGGACAGAAATATGCGATCTTCTTTTCAAGTTAAAGAACTCGGCAGCTTGTGGTATCGACGGTATAAAAGCGCAGCCTGTCAAAACAGTTGCCGTATTCATTAGTAAACCCCTTTCATACATCTGCAATCTGATATTATGAAATGGTATCTTTCAAGACGAATTAAAAATCGCGAAAGTTTCCGTGATATTTAAAGGGGGCGACAGGAATGACATTAACAACTACAGGCCAATTTCTATCTTGCCAGTTTTTTCAAAAGTAGTCGAACAGGTGATTAATAAACGTTTATTAAGTTTCTGCAATATAAATAACATTCTGACCGATAAACAGTACGGGTTTCGAAAACAACAATGTACGGAAACAGCACTACTACGCACTAAAGAAAAAATGGTCAGCAACTTTGAGAATAAACTGTTCACAATAGGAATATTTCTTGACTTTAAAAAGGCGTTCGACTCTATCAAACACGACATCTTATTGCTAAAGTTAAGTGAGTATGGCATAAGGGGAATTGCACTTAACTTAGTAAAAAGCTATTTAAGTAATCGACTACAGTGCACAGAAATACTGAAATCGAGATCCGCGCTAGAGGAAATCAAATATGGTGTCCCACAAGGGTCTATTCTCGGTCCACTCCTTTTTCTTTTGTACATAAATGACATTATTAACGTGCCCCTAACAGCAGACATCATACTATATGCTGATGACACTAACGTATTTTTTTCTGGTCCAAACTTATCTAATGTTCAGCGCGAAGCTAATATTTGGCTAAAGAACATTTCTGAATGGCTAAGAATAAATAAATTAGAACTTAACATTAAAAAAACAGAGTACATTGTTTTTCGCCCTCGTGGTAAGCATATTGATGAAAACATAGCGCTAAAATATAACGGTGAGACCATCCAGCGCTCCATTTCTCATAAATTTCTGGGAGTTTTGTTTGAAGAAAACTTGAACTGGTCAAATCATATCGACAGCATAAAAACCAGTATTGTAAGATCTATTGGTAGTATTAATAAGTTAAGAAACCTGCTACCCCAACAACTGAAAATTCAGCTGTATTATAGTCTAGTCCATTCACGCCTTCAATACTGTTTATCCGTTTGGGGAACTACAACAAAAACCAACCTAGATAGGTTATATACATTACAGAAGCGAGTAGTACGCATTATAGAAAACGCACCTTACAGGACCCATTCTGCCCCGCTTTTCAAGAAGAACACTGTGCTAACTATCGAAAACCTGGTAAACAGAAAAACTGCAATTGCCATATTCCGCGCAGTCAAGCTTAATGAAACTGAATTTTTCCGAAAATATCTGCTGAAGGAACACAGCTACAACACAAGGTGCACAGCTTACAACATATGTAAAATACGCACAAATTATGGCATGCAAAAGTAATCCTTTGTTATACCAGATTTGTTAAATCGTCACCCAGCCATCATGACAATTGTAAATCAATCACCGTCCATAGGGGTTTTCAAAAAGAAGTTGAATGCCTACTTAATGTCATAGTAGAAAGGACTTGACTTCGTACATTTCTTGCTTTTTTTAGTGCCAGTTTCGTACCTTTGCGTCACGTTTTGTATCACTGCATGTTTTTGTTTCGTTTTTTTTTTTCGTTTCTTTTTCGTTTTTTCGCCTATAATTCAGTGCCTGCAACCGTTTTCATGTCCACATTTTCCTTTTTTTCCTTCACCGTATGCTGAGGTGCTGTGTGTATTGAGAGGCTGACACTCGTCAGGCATCCGTGCCTTTTTGTCAGCCTCTTAGACAGACCTGTACATTTGTATCACGTCTGCCTGAAATAAACTTTCAACTAAACTTTCAACTTTCAACTGTGCAGATTTGGGACGCTTGATCCCCCATACCAACTTCGGTTTGGTTTGGTTTATGGGGTTTAACGTCCCAAAGCGACTAAGGCTATGAGAGACGCCGTAGTGGAGGGCTCCGGAAATTTCGACCCCCTGGGGTTCTTTAACGTGCACTGACATCGCACAGTACACGGGCCTCTAGAATTTCTCCTCCAAAGAAATTCTACCGCCGCGGCCGGAATCGAACCCGCGTCTTTCGGGTCAGCAGCCGAGCACCATAACCACTGAGCCACCGCGGCGGCTTCGTTGAATTTGTATTTCATTATGAATACAATACACGACCTTCGATAATACACCATCAACTGAATGATCTAGTGCGCAGCTTGTGAAAATATTCATATTAGCATAGGAACTTTTTCCGTGCTTGTGGAACTCTCCAGAGCGCCGTTTTCTAAAGGTGAGGTTATTCGCACGCAAGATGATGTGTAGGCACAACTTTCGTGGAGTGACACTTTTTCCAGATGATTGACTTGATCACCTTATGAGAGGTGCCTGCGAATGCAGCAATGCAAGTATCATTTTCTTCGTTTAAGAAACAGTCACCTTTTGTGTGTGTGTGTGTGGGGGGGGGGGGGGGGGGGGAGTTTTCATCTCGTATCTACCGTCAAAGATACGTGTCTCCTTTGCTATCTCTGGCCTTACACGTGCGTTCAAGACGGTACGACACGGCGGCACCAAAAGCCGCGTAACCCACATTTCTCGCACGACGTAGAGGCATTCTTTTGTTGAGTCCAAGCCGCTTGCCGTAAATGATGAAGGACACAGTTGCACAGCGACGTCTTTATCTCATTTTACGGCGCCACAGCAGTGCATTCTTCCACCAGATGACTGTCATCGCAATCTCAAGGGACCTCGCATTTCTGACGAAATGACGTTAAAGGATCATTCCTGGCTGCGACAGAAAGAAGCTCGCCGTTGTATCGTCGCGTATCTCGGCTCATCGTTCGGCGCTGCGCGTTTTAGCGCTCTAGCACGTCTAAAAGTTTGTCTGGGCATTCCTTTGTCCAGAACGGCCTTGACCGCCAGTGGGCGAGAGAGATAAAGTCGGGGCTGCAACGCAAAAATAGCATTTACGCCAGCTTAGTCCGCATCAGAATGCTGCTGCACTTCGCCCAGCACTAGATTGGAGCATGTGTGGTTGCCACGAGTGACGTGCAGATCTAAACCTGGCCTGTCAGCATGCTAGGCGAGCGGGCCAATGTACGAGTTTTCGGTGCCGTGTGCCACGGCGACTCTGTATGTCGAGAAGTTTTCAACTCAAGTATCGTGGACAAAGATTGCGTGGCAAAACCAATAACTGATCAAAAGTTTCTCCTTTGCCTGTCGCATCGGTAAAGCAAGTGAATTTTATTAGACGTGGGTTCCTCAACCGCGAGAAGTAATAGTAACAAACTTATTTGTGTATAAACTGCTAATGCATACGTATGATGTAGGTCATTCCTTTGGTGGAGGCTATGTTATAGATCCCTAGTAAGTGGCGACGACCACCTCGCATTGTGGTCGGTCAGTCGCTTCACCCAAGAGGTAAGGGAGAGGTAGGGAATGGCTGAGAGAGTACGAATGGCTTCACACTTCCAGACTATGTGAAGAGGAGTGGCGCTGTTGCCGTTGGAGAGCGAGCATAGAGGTGGACCGAGGGAGGGGCAGAAGTGTGGGTATAATAGGGTAGTTTGGAAAGTATTCGCCTCTAGTTGACGACACATGACGGTCTGTCGGAAGATGTGTAATGTTGTCGAACCCGGCGCAGCTTGACAAGGAGAGTGGAATATAACAAAGGGTGTGCTTGGATAGCGGCAAAGTCATCCCTGAAAGATCGATGTGAGAGTTCTCGCTACAGCTCAATCGAGAATTTAGAAGGGGCTGTCCCCACCGCCGTTACGATTTTTAGAGAAACACCGCCTCCCGGTGTGGGCATGTTGTATTTTTTTTTAGTTTCTTTCAAATGGGATTCCTTGAGCTTAATACTTAGCGGTGGCAAATTTTCGTGCCTTTTCTTTGACCGTAATAAACCTCCGATGACACAGATGAGGACCATATGACTCCACGGCCGCTGTTAGCAATGCAGGTAGCACTAGATACCGCCGTCACCATTCGGAGTGGATACACCTTTTATTCGGTCGGCATGCAGACCGTGTTGTGGCTCACAGACTGTGCATGGATGGGCACGAAGATTCCAAATCTCCGCCTGTAGTTAGACTTGGACGGCTATTGTCTAAGTATAGCACGCCGCCTTTACCCACAGAGCCAAAAAGACTGATTCCCAGTGTAATATCGCAGCGTAGATATCCAAAATGGCGGCGTGACCCACGCCCTGAAACTCGGGGCTAGATAATGAGGCATCCTGGTAGCATGGAGGAAGAGTCAGGGACTCTGCCTACGCGCAAGTTCGAAGAAAAGTGTAAGTGCTGGTTGGTGAGCTTGAAGAAATTCAGCGCGCGTTTTCTCGATTTCAGCGTAATCACATGGTGAAAATTTAATATTTACGAGCTTTGGTGCCCTACTGGCACAAATTGGCAACATTCGGGGGAGGGGAGGTAGCACAGTAGCACTCACCAGCTTGAAGCCGACTGGGCACGGCTCGGTGGGTCGTGATAGATGTGAACTATGTTCTGAATAAATTAAAGCAATTTTTGTCATTTTACTGGATGCTGACAGCCTCCGTTCGAGGTCTGAAGAAACAATTTACCTAAAGAACAAGCAATAAAAAATGGAAATAGTAAAGCGACAGAAATGACACTACATAACAGTACTCGTGACTCAAAAACAAGACACGCTATGAATATAAGGCTTCTAGAAGTCTGGATACAGACGAGCTGCTGTCTTTCGACAAAGACTATGCACCCATCACCTCAAGACCAAGCCGTGACTCTGCACGTTATAGTTTAGTAACGTAATCCCAAGTGACAAAGCCGGCGATCCGTGTTTCATCCAGCTGAAAGGCTCACAAATGCTCCGCATGTGGTGTGTGTCCTGTTCTGAAAGGCAAACGCAGGCCCTCAAGTCGTGCGAGAGATGACGTCAAGTGATGAGTCGTCTTGAGGGAGGAAAGAGTGTAATCAGGAAGGGAGGAAGATAAGACACACTTCAGTTGTGTCTAAAACACGTGGCCCGCAGCCCCTTAAATATTTCATCTTCTGCTTATACAGCTCCATGCCTGCAACACCTCGGGGTTTTTTTTTTCTTGGCGTAGTCGACGACCGTGCTGCTCACTGTGTGTTTAATTGGAAGGGAGTAATCTCCATCATAGCACTATCCCAGGCTGTTTGTCACCGTTTAACTTTTGATACGTCCGAGGCGAAGAAAAAAATTCGGGGCGCACTTTGGCTCTCTAAAGTGCTGCAAGGCGAAAGCGCCACTGTTTGTTTTTATTTACTTTTTTATTTTGTGCTCCCTTTCTTAATTTTATTGTTTTTTTATTTTTATTTCCACATCTTATCTTTATTTTGTTTTTATTTTTGTTAATTTCCTTACTTTTATTTTCCTTTTCTTGACTTTACTCCTTTTATTTTATTTATGAAGACCATGCATTCACTAGATGCGCCTTTATTCATGCTGGAACCTTGAGCCTTTTAAGCAGCGACGCCGAAAGGCGGACGAATCTGCCGACGCGTCTGTCGACACGGCTGCCGACGCGTCTGTCGACACGGCTGCCGGCGCGTATGTCGACACGGCTGCCGACGCGTCTGCTAAAGACAGTATGAGGCATTAAAGGCTTTCGCCTTAATAATTGTAGTAGTCATAGATGCGTAAGCTAGTGCTCCCCTCCCACATTTGCCTTTCTGTCCTTTCCGGATACTGGCCCGTGGTAGATAAAATTTTGTTATTGCGGCCTGCGGGAGGAGATGAGTTAAAACGGCCGCCAGGAGGCGCAGGGGACAGCGAAAGGTGAAGCGGTGATTTCGAGTGCCTTGCGGGGACATGAATTGAATCCCCATTTGTATGTTTCTTTCCATCGAGGCTTCCTTCCTTGACAACTATGACTAGAGCAGTGGTTGCTTCCTACCCTGTGTTGAGGGTGTAGCTTAACTGTGTGTGCTGTTTCGCTTAACTGAACAGTTTCCTACAGTTTTGGGTGGCCAGATGAACCATACCAAGAGTTGCGGTCTGTGGTTTGGATTGTGGGGATCGACACCAGCTGAATATGCTGACGTGACATGGACATGTCTACCGCTTGCCGCACCATTAAGCGCGTACAGGCACTCTATTCGAAAGATCACGTATCGGCTGTGCAGCTTCATGCTCAGACATTTGTCGCTTTTACTCTTTTATTGCTGCTCTCAGTAAAGGTAAAGAACATAAAAGAAAGAGAGACTTGTCCCACATGGTCTGTCAGTGTTCGGTCGGTGAGGCTGTAACTTGTTTCTAGCAACCAAAATTTATTATGTTTCGCAGATTATTCACTGCGCCAGAATCTCTATTCGTCGCTTCCCCACAGTTTTCGCAACTTTTGTTCGGGATTATTCCATAGAACCGATGAGAAGTGATCATCTTTTACGACCTGCCAGCGCAGGTGTGTTAGGTTTAGTCCATCTTTATGTGCGGCAGATTGTCGCCCGCTTTGTTTTTTTCGCGACGCATTCCATCCAATACTTCCAACATTTTTGCAGCCGAATTTAGTGAGAGCTTCTTCCTCACTCATTGCATCATCTAACTTCTCTGACCGTCTTTGTATATATGTGTTTATGCATGACGTGTATTTTTATGTGAGAGTTTGTGGCAGTCAGTTTTCCAGCAGTTTTTTTTTTCAGTGTCGCAAAAACCTTCTACAAAGATTTGATTTAAATTCTGTTCCCTCTCTCTATTAACCGCTCAATGTACTTTGTATTGCCAGGACAAGATGTCCTAAAGCAGGTTCGAAAAATGTTACTTTCACCGCGCTGAGACTTTCTTCTACAATCTACATACGGAAACGTTGCCCGTAAAGACTTGGCTTCGGAAAACGATCATTTTTGTACAATCTGTGAACTGCCGCCTCTGTAATATTTCTGAAACAATGGAACATTCCTTCATCGATTGTAATGAAGCAGTTCTGTCCTTGGATGTCTTGAAACGAACCCTGAAAAAAAAATCATTTGTTTTGCTTCTCATACGATACGATACCTCACTGGAATGTAATGTCTTGATGATGATTTCGATATGTTTTTTTTTTCTGATTGGACTACACAGCTTACGTAAAACTAGAATGATGGGCCGGCACTGTGAATGTTGTTTCGACGAAATACCATTTCAACCAAATCATTGTTCATCTCAGGGAAGTGTATGAACAGACTGACCTTAAACAGGACTGGCACTCCCTCTTGGTGATATGCTCAACATTACCTTCCGTCTAGTGCTTTGGTGCTCTGTCTTTTAGAACTGTCTTTCGCGGCGTTTCCTAACAGCTTTTAAATAGTTCACATAAATAGAACATATTTTCAGTGTAATAAACACCATGGTGCTAAGAAAAGCTCGAGGTATAGCTCAGTGGTTTGTCGTTTTTGTTTGGGCACGAAACTGGGAAAGACCGGGATAACTCGTTTCGCCGTGTCAAAGAGGGTGGACTTGGGCCAGCACACCTATTCACCCAACAGCTCGTCACTGCTCCTTTTTTGCGCAGTTTGCCTAGTAAGGCTCGGGTGGTCGTTGCTAAATTTTGTTGTTCCCACAGAAAGCGTGCCAGGGCGTGCCTTTGGTTTTTTCAAAGATATCGCAAACAGTGTAAAAGTTTTGGCAACTTGTTTTCCGACCGAATATTTGCGGTCAGACAAAAAGAAAAAAATTCATAAGGATGTGTGCGATGATTTTTTCTTCGTTCCTGTGCACAGAGCTTTTTACAGCGGTCACCCGGGTCGAAATGTATTGAAGCGGGTTTAAAGAATGCTAGTTTCCCCAAGAGTGAAAACGTTTCTTCGTTAAGCTGCATACTGGAACGTTATCGGCAAAATCATTTCTTGAGCACAGGGGTTTTCTTTTCTTCCATGGTGGTCACTTCGCTTGGTTTGGTTTATTGGTTTGGTTTATTGGGGTTTAACGTCCCAAAGCAACTGAGGCTATGAGGGACGCCGTAGTGGAGGGCTCCGGAAATTTCGACCACCTGGGGTTCTTTAACGTGCACTGACATCGTACAGTACACGGGCCTCTAGAATATGCAAACAGCCTGAGACAATAGACAATGTTTCTTTATACTCTTAGGAGGATGATTATTTTATGACCCCCTCATTCTAGTCACAATCACCGATTGTGACTAGAATGAGGGGGTCATGCAATCTAGCCTTATTTGCTTTTTATTTCCCCTTGAGCGTCACTCAGTGAAAGTTGTGGTTACAGCAGCGTCGTCTGCTATTTCGTGCTGGGGGTGTAGCTCAGTGGTAGAGCGCTCGCTTCGCATGTGAGAGGCCCCGGGTTCGAACCCCGGCACCTCCACTGATGATGAGGCCTTTCCTTTTGATTTTGTTTGTCTGAGGACATAAGCTAGTGCGAATAAAATGATTGCAAAGCGGTGAAGGTCGCGGTTCGTCGGGAATCAGTTATTGTGACTAGAATGAGGGGCATGCAATCTAGCCTCATTTGCTTTTTATTTCCCCTGGAGCGTCTCTCAGTGAAAGTTGTGGTTACAGCAGCGTCGTCTGCTATTTCGTGCTGGGGGTGTAGCTCAGTGGTAGAGCGCTCGCTTCGCATGTGAGAGGCCCCGGGTTCGAACCCCGGCACCTCCACTGATGATGAGGCCTTTCCTTTTGATTTTTTTTGTGCTGCATCGTGTGGATTGCAGTGAAATATTTGTTTGTCTGAGGCCATAAGCTAGTGCGAACAAAATGATTGCAAAGCGGTGAAGGTCGCGGTCCGTCGGGAATCAGTGATTATGACTAGAATGAGGGGCATGCAATCTAGCCTAATTTGCTTTTTATTTCCCCTGGAGCGTCTCTCAGTGAAAGTTGTGGTTACAGCAGCGTCGTCTGCTATTTCGTGCTGGGGGTGTAGCTCAGAAGAGGAAGAAGAGGAAGAAGCCGTTCTGTGCGGCTAAGTACCAGGCGGTGCTGAGTTATTCCTCGAATTTCTGCTTGATTTCTTGCGTTCTCTTCCTATTTTCCAGGGTGACTGAACGTGGGAACGTGGACTGATGTCCACAAACTCTCCCGGCCAGGGGAACTCCCCCTGGTCAGCTTGTCTCGCCCCAGATGAGCTGCCTCTTGATTGTTTCCTCCGTGGCGGAGTAAGCAGCATACCGGTTGCTCTCGTCCCCGCGGATGAGGGCTCCATCAAGCTGAATAACCCCGAGGCTGTTCAGGCTGCGCTTAAATCTACCACCCCCCATTACATGAAGATTACTGACGTTCGGCAGTTCGGCCGTGGAGGGATCGTATGCAGATCGCCAGACCAGGCATGCATAGCCGACCTGCTGAAGTGTTCGTCGTTTGCCAATCACCCGGTGAGCGCGTTCATACCTCCTCATCTGGCTTGTTCGAAAGGGCTAGTCCGTGGCGTAGACCCACGGCTAAGCGCGTCCGAGACATTAGAAAAGCTCACTTCGGCTGGCGTGATCGCCATTCACCGATGCAGTCGCGTGGTGGATGGAACAAAGATACCGACGGAGACTGTTATTGCTACATTTGCGGGGCTGTCCTGTCCATCTGAAGTTAAGGTGTGGCCTTTGATTTTCCGTGTGGATCAATTTACATCTCGGCCCATTCAGTGCCGTAATTACTGGAGGTTTGGCCATAGCGCCAAGGCCTGTAAATCGAGTTTTCGCTGCTGTGGGTGCGGAGAGAGCCACGACCCCGCTGGGTGTTCTGCTCAACAAGAGAAATGCTGTTTGTGTGGCGGTGGACACTCAGCAAGCCATTGCGAATGCCCAGCGCGGGCTGAGGAAGTGCAAGTACTAGAGTTGATTGACAAGCGCAGGTGCTCAAGACGTGAGGCAGTTGCAGTCATCAAAGATAGGACATCTGGCTATGCAAGTGTGGCAGCGCGGCATGCAACCGTTGTAGATTCCTCCTTATCGCAAGCGATTGCGGCGGCGGTGGAGAAAGCAATGGCAAGTGCCATGGATCGCATAGTTGAAAATCTGTCCGCGTGCATTTCGCAGGTCATGGCATCCCAAATGTCCACTTTATTGCAAGCTTCTATTGCCCCCCTTTGTGGCACAATCACTTCTCCATTGGTTGCACCTCCCCAACCTTCTGTGCCCGTGACTTCCAATCCACTGAGTCAGACTCAATCACAGCCTTCGTCTATCCCTACAACCAGTTATTCACATCACAGTGAGACGGAACTCTCATCTGAAGAGTGCGTTGATATGGAGACTGAGATGCGTGCTCAAAAGCGCAGTGCGTCTCCGATAGGTGGTGCTGGTCCGTCTTGCTCTCAGTCGAAGAATAAAAAGAATCACCCTAGATCTACACCCAAGGGCAGCATTTTGGATCAGGCGGTCTCCGCTGCGGCCCTTTCGGCGACATAGGGTCGTTGAAGGTGTTGCAGTGGAACTGCCGGTCTATTCTTTCCGCTTCAACAGATTTAGTTTGTTTAATCAGTAAATTAAGTCCAGATTTAATTGCTCTTCAGGAAACGTGGCTCTCTAAAGATTCAAGGTACAATTTACAAAATTATCGTTCTTTCAGGCTTGACCGGCCTTCAAGAGGTGGTGGGTTGCTATTGTTCGTATCCACAAAATTTTGCCACAGGGCAGCTGTGTCATTTCAATATATGGACAGGCAGTGCGAAATTCAGGCACTTGATCTCAATATTCCTGGATATCAGCCACTCACTCTGGCTAATGTATATTTTCCAACAGGTGTGAATGACGTTCGGCCTCTTGACTCGTTTTTGTCTAGTTGCAGGAAACAGGTTTTAATTGTTGGAGACTTCAACTCGCATCATGTTTCGTGGGGGTTTCGTACAGATCGCTGCGGTACGCTCTTATGGGACTGGGCTTGTGTGAATAACCTCATATGTTTAAATTCGGGTCTCCCCACATTTGTCCGTGGTCAGGCTCGCTCAGCGTTAGACTTGTCATTTTCTTCCCCCGGAATAACTGTGTCCTCTTGGGCGCCAGTTGACTGTGCCTCCCATAGTGATCACCTTCCGATCAGCTTCCAAGTTATTTGCCAGTTAACCTCTCCTAACAGCACACGGCGCACATTAATAAATTACGACAGTTTTAAAAATGCCCTCAAAGCAGACCTTCAGGAATTATCTCATTCCAACAGTGGAGATAATGCCATCCGCATTTGTTCAATTTTGGATGGAGCTCGTAAAAAATCGGAGTTCTTGGTTCAGGCACATAAGGGAACATCGCCGTGCCTTTGGTGGAACGCAGAGTGCGCTCGCGATTATAGGCGCCGAAAGGCTGCTTGGAAGAAACTTCTCCATAATCAGTGTCCCAAAAACTGGATCGATTATAAGTTCGTTGCAGCTACGTTTAAGCGCACCGTATCTCGTGCAAAGGAGTTGCACGATACTGAACGCTACGAATTCCTTTCAAAATCTGGTAATAGGCGCGCTTTATTCAATTACCTAAAATCCAGGAAACTAATCTCGTCCACCATGAACGCTGTCTCCCTAGTTCAGTCACCGGCTGAACTTGCACAGTCCCTGGAAGAGATAGGCAGAGGTCTTGACCGCCGGTTTACGGCTCTTCTTCCTTCTCCTCAGAGATTTCTTGCCACTTTGGACGATTTCGAGGAGGTCACCCTCACTGAGCTCTCGAACACTGTATCCCGCCTTCCACCCGCGGCCCCTGGCCCTGATGGTGTGACTTCTTCTATGATTAAAATTTTGTTCGAGGAATCTCCCACCGACTTACTGTCCAAATGAGTGGCGTCTAGCAAAGATTATCCCGTTGCTTAAAAAGCAGGGAGATGGTTATGTGTTAGACAATATAAGGCCAATTTCTTTAACTTCGAATCTCGTTAAGTTAATTGAGAGGGTGTTGCATGGTAGAATAATGTCTGTTATTTCAGAGACTGGGTTGTTGAACCCTTGTCAGATTGGTTTCAGACCAGGATGCTCTATATGGTGTGCCCATACCGATCTGGAGAGCCGCATACAGTTAGCTCGGCGCCGAAACCAATACGCAGCGCTTGTTACTTTAGATGTATCTAAAGCCTATGACAGCGTTGAGCACAGGACGCTCTTGCAAAGACTGCAGGCAGTAGGACTTCCGAGATACTTTGTGGCTTGGGTTGCTGAATTCCTTGCTGACAGGGAATTTTACTGCTTTCAGAACGGTGTTTCATCAAGCAAATTTCGACAAGCGAGAGGAGTGCCCCAAGGGGCGGTCCTCTCCCCTGTACTTTTTAACATCTTACTCAGCAGTATTCCCTGCAGTCCTCAGGTGTCCACCTATGTGTATGCTGATGACATCGCCTTTTTTGCTTCAGAGAACGACATTTCCTCTTTGTACCAGTCCTTACAGTCCTACCTGAATGTCCTAGACCAATGGTTAGGAGACATTAATCTGTCCCTTAATGTCAATAAATGTGCTTTGTTGGTTTTTCCGCTCTCTCGTCCAGTTAATATCTCTATTGTTTACCGGAACCATGTAATTCCTCAAGTGCAAAGTGTCAAATACCTCGGAGTAATTTATGATCCTTCTCTTTCCTGGGGGGCCCATATCGAGCAGATCACTGTGAAAGGAGTCCGAGCAGTCGGTATGCTGCGCAGGCTGAGCAGTGTTCGTTCTGGCATGAGAAGGCACTCACTTCTTATGATTTATAGAATTTACGTCCGTCCAGTCTTAGAGTTCGGCTGTGTTTTATTCTCTGGTGCGCCAGCGTGTAAACTTCGCCCCTTGATTCTCTTGGAGCGGGAGGCGTTGCGCCTTTGTTTGGGCCTTCCAAAATTTGTGGCGAATTCCGTTTTGTACCTGGAAGCGCGTACTCCATCATTGACATCTAGATTTCGGCTCTTAACGGTGAAAACGTTCATAAGAATGTGCGATTCTTCGCTCCATGCCTCCAATTTGATCTTCCTTCGTCAGCCTCGGCTATTTTTCAACGAAACCTGGTCTCGTTTCCGTACCCCTCAGATATGTTTGGTGCAATCCCTCCTTGACCCCTTAAACGTCCGCATTTCGGACATCCGTCCGGTATGCGCCAACTCATCTATTCAGATTGTCTTCGATGACATCTTTCCAAAACATGCAAAGTTAATGCCTTTTCATTTGCTCAGCGGTTTATTGCAGGATTACCTGCTGTGCTTTAAATCTCATGTGCTCATAGCGACAGACGCCTCACAGTGTGAAGAAAAGGCCGGTGTTGGCATTTTCTCCATCTCCCTTGACTGGTCATTCTCACTCCGCCTTCCCGATTACACCCCTATTTATTTGGCCGAATTTCTAGCAGTGGTCTTAGCGTTGCGCAAATTAAACAGCTCCTTGTCATCTGTCATAATTATGACAGATTCATTATCGTTGTGTTCCTCTCTCACCGCGTCTACAACATCTCAGGCTCTTCGGTTACTCAAATGCTTGGTTCCACCCCACGTGTGTTCATTACGGTTGGTCTGGGTGCCTGGGCACAGAGGAATCCATTTGAATGAGGTTGCTGATACCCTGGCGAAGGCATCTCTTCAAGGCCCAGTCGTATCTGTGCTTCCACCCAGCGCATATATTACCGCGGCCAGGTTTCGCAGGTATCTGCTCTTGAAAGAATTCGCAGCATCAGCTCTGACCTCCTCTCCCGAATTCCGGCATCTCCTTTACCCGTGGTGCAGTAAAGGATGGCGATCACGCAAGCTTGAGGTTTCCTTCACGCGTCTACGTTGTCGCGTGCCTCTTTTAAACTTCTACCTTTATAGATCTGGTCTGGCGGTCTCCCCATTGTGCCCGTTCTGCGGAGAACCCGAAACGATCGATCATTTCTTGTTGACCTGCCGCCGTTTCTCCTCTTTACGGAGCCGCCTGCTGGAGCTTCCGTTACGACAGCTTGGTCTAAGTCTGTCAGCTGGGGTTGCTCTGTCTCTTGGGGCTTCCTCCCTTGGGCACAGCAACTGGAATGTGCTCTCCGCCATGCAAAACTTCCTTACAGACACTAAACGGCTGCCGTCTTAAGCTCTGCTCTTTCTCTTGATCAATATTTCTCTGGAATGAAAGCTTTCTGAAACGTGGAATATTTAGCCCCGTTCTCTATTTCAGTCACCGATCTCACAGCATTTGTTTAGCCTATTTCAATTACACATCTGAGATCCTTTCATTTATTTCCTAATTGCTATTGTTATCATGATTATTTTTTTTCCCCACCATTATTTTCTTGTTTAACATTTTGTACACCTATCAGTTGCCGCCTGTGTCTTGGCCAATCCCCCGCAGTGGGTATGCGCCATTATCTAGAAGACAACAACAACAACAACAACAACATGCTCCTTGCTGGAAACAGCGCATCGGCCGTTGGCCGAGGTCTACCGACGTCTCAGGACACTACGGACTCGTACAAAGTTGTACTTCCCCGACTGCCTACCGGTAATGTTGTCCTTAACACCGTTTTCCTGCATGCTGACCTTAAGGGTCGCCCGTACCGAGCACCTGACTTCCGTGACGCACTCGCACAGATATTGGATCTCCGGGAAATTTTGTGCATTGGTCAATACCAAATGAGCCACGTGTGGATGGTTACCTGCGAGAGTAGTTCTTCCAAACAGAAGCTAGTTAACAAAGCGGAGTTTCCTGTCAAAGGACTGCGGTGCATGGTGTTTGACCCGGGTACTAAGAACGTCAAGGTTAAGCTCCTTTGGCTTCCCCGCTATATGGAACACCGGAGGATTGTGTAAGCATTAGAGCCTTATGGCACGGTTCAGTCTGTGGAGCGTGAAAAGTGGCGGTGCCCAGGGATGGAGCATATGGAAACGGCGAACCGTGAAATCTCCCTCACACTCAAGGATGGAGTGTCAGCAAGCACAATCCCACACACACTTAATGTTTATGGAGTGCAGGCATTAGTCCTTATCTCAGGGCGACCTCCACTGTGCCTCCGATGCAGCCGGGTTGGGCATGTACGGCGCCAGTGTCGCACGCCTCGATGCACCCAGTGCCGACGCTTTGGCCACACTGCAGAGAACTGTGTCTTGAGTTACGCTGACAGGCTGCGTCAAGGGCAGTGGTCACGGGAAGATGACGTGGCATCAGAACACATCATGGATGTGTCTGAGGTTGTCGACGCGACCGGAGAACTAAGTCGTGAGCATCTAATAGATGGGGAACAGAAGACTTCAACACCTCAAATCAACACGGAATCTGAAGCGACTGGCCATCTAGCATCCGCGCCTCCAGAACGAAAACCGCCGGACCCGGCCCCCCCCCCCTGTGAGTGCTACAGAGACTGCTGTGCTTGCTACACAGGAACACCTCGTCGCCACAGGTCAACGTCCGGATATGCCTCCTGTGGAGTCAGTCGAGGCGATACAGCCAGTGAATGCTCGCCGATCCTCCTCTGTTGCTGATTCTGCTTCGTCGTTGGAGGGTAACGGTGAGCCGTGTGTGGCGTCGATGTCTGGCGTGTCCGGTTCTCTGTCGGCTGTCAGTGTGGCAGCGAGTGATGTGCTCCCTTCGGGTTCGTGGGCCGAGGCCTTGGCTGTCTCAGAGGAAGATATGGACAGCACCGCACCTTTGAAACGTCCAGCAGATGCTGACGAGGTGTGTATCGATGGCGCTGACCACAAGGCACAAAGTGTAGAGGCCACGGGAAGGGTGGTGTTAAAGAGGAGGGCGATGTCTGCCCGAGAGGCCGCCAATTTGGAGGCGGGCCACCCCATTCCAGGGAATGGCGTTTGTTAAGACTGGCACCAAAAATGGCGAGCGTCGCAGCATATCAAGTCGCTACCCTTAACGTTAGGGATATGCGTAATCGTAGGAGGCAACAGCAGGTACGGCATCTCTTAAAGAAATGGAGTGTGTGCGTAGCCGCTATCCAGGAAACAAAGTTGTCCTCTGATGAAGAGACAGCAGCTGCTCTCGAGCCTTTTTTGTCGGAATACAACATTATTGTTAGCCACGCGAGAGGCTTATCCGGAGGTTGTATGCTATTCCTGGCGAACACGCTAGAGATGACAGCCATGTCTTATTGCATAGATGTCGAGGGGCGACTTATATGCTGTGATCTCACAATTTCAGGAGTACAGTGGCGGATTATTTGTGTTTACGCCACCTCCACCCCACTCGAGAGGACTGGGAAGCTGTCCTGCGCGGCTGCTCCGAACTCCATGCCCAACAGGCATTGGTAGCTAGAGCCCGGGCGCTGCGGAGCTACAGGGATCCCGGACTAGGGATCCCTCCTAGTGTTTGTAAGGGCCGGGCCCTTCCGGCTCGCCCCATCGACCTCTCACTGTAAATAGAAATAAAAGTTTTCCTCCTCCTCCTCCCACAAAGCAGCGCGATAGAAGGCTTTTCTTTCTGTCATTAGTTGAACATTTGTGCACGGACCGCAAAATTATATTGTTGGGAGATTTTAATTGCGTTTGTAGGGATGAGGACCGATCAGTGGTATGTCAGAGATACGACCCTAGTGCTGCATTACTTACCGACTTGGTTTCTGAATATAGTCTTGTGGATGTGCGACAGGAAAAAGGCGACAGTATACATTTCACTCATTTTCAGTTTTCCTCTAATGCTCGCCTTGACAGAATTTACGTTTCTGTAGACGCGTTAGCAAGTGTGTTTGGCTACTGGGTGCGGCCCATCTTCTTCAGTGACCACTGTATGGTGTCTCTTCAGATAGGGAGGTACACTCGGCATGTACTTCACCCTCGATGGGAGTTGTGGAAGATGAATAACTGTCTGCTCTCAGACGAAATCTATCAGTGTGCTGTACCTACTTGTTTGAAGGACGTATGGTCACGCCGTGATCTGTCCGTTTTTCAAAAGTGTGACTTGTTTAAACAGGAGATCAAAAACTTGGCAATTGAGGCCTCAGCAAGAATCGCTTTCCTGAAGAGACACCACCTTCGTGAGCTTGGGCGCACCCTAACGGAGCTACATGAGCTAAAGAGGGTAAGCCCGGGTGCCTATCTCGAAGAGATTAATAACGTAAAAGCCGAGCTTCAACAATTTGCGACAGAAAGATATAAGGGGGCCTTGATACGATCTAGGTCCCGAAGGTTTCTTGATGAGCAACCTTCTCGTCGGGCCCTGAGTGATGAAAGAGAGAATGCTCTTGCGAAGGAAATATTGGAAATTCAGTATGGTGATTGCACATACAGCGATGCGCCTGGTATTCTTGCTGCTTTCTTCGACTATTATCGGAAGCTGTTTGGCAGTTGCGAAGATCCAAATCAGGGTTTCGATTACAGTTCCTTACTCGGAAACTTCCCTCGACTTGACGATGAGAAGAGTGCTATAGTGAAGGGACCTATCACTTTGGATTAAATTGAATCAGCCATTTCTGCCCTGCAGAGCCAGAAATCTCCTGGGCCAGATGGTATTACTAGCGAATTCTATAAAACATTTTCGCCTTGCCTAGTGCCTGTTTCGATGGAAGTTTTCCAAGCATCTTATGATGTGGGTGTCCCGCCTCCCACTTTCTATTCTGGGCACACAATATTAATTCCCAAAAGCAAAGATACTAATCGGTTGAAAACTGTTCAGGGATATCGTCCAATTTCCCTCTGCAATGTTGATTACAAAATTTTTGCCAAGGTTCTTAGCAGTCGTCTGCAGCTCGTCATTATGGACTTGATAGGTTCGCATCAGGTCTGTGGTATTAGAGGCCGCAGTATTCAAACACATATCCACATTGCACGTTCAGTATTAGAGACAGTATCAGATGAGACAGGCCAAGTAGCTCTGATTCAAATTGACTTGGCGAAGGCGTTTGATAAAGTTCGGCACGATTTCTTGTTCGCGGTCTTGGAGAATGCAAATATTGGTGACGTATTGCTCAAAGGCATAAGGCTGTGCTATAAGAACTCCTATACAAGGGTTATTGTTAATCAGGAGCTAACGAAACCAATACCACTAGAAGCATCTGTTCGTCAAGGATGTCCACTGTCTCCATTGCTGTTTGCCCTATATCTGGAACCCCTCTGTCTCAGTATAATTAACAGCGCAGCTATCCGCGGTTTCTCTCTGGCTCAATGTGAAGTTAAAGTTTTAGCCTACGCTGATGATGTCGCCCTCTTTTGTTCTGACAAAAAGAGTGTACTTGAAGCTCTAAACTTGACTAAACAGTTCTGCGATGTATCAGGCGCGGCTCTTAATTTAGAGAAATCGAAAGGCTTTTGGTTGGGTTATTGGGGAACTAAGCCAAGCCAGTTCGGTGGCATATGCTGGGACTGTAGCCCTCTTGAGTACCTAGGCGTTCCGCTGCATCAAGTTCGCAACAGTACAGCCTACTGGGATTCACAAATTGTAACTCTACGGCGGCAAACACAGGCTTGGATGGGTAGGGAACTCTCAGTGTTTGCGTGGGCACAGGTCTGCAACATATTTTTGTTTGCAAAGCTCGCGTATGTCCTTCAAGTCCTGCATTGTGCGAGGAGGAAGGTGCAAGCAATACACAGAATATTTGCAACATTCGTTTGGCGCTCTCAATGGGAGCCCATGAGGCGTGACAACTTGTTCCTTCCCTTAGAGGGTGGTGGAGTTGGCCTTGTTCACCTGTTCGTGCATCAACTTGTTTCCCGTTTTTTCTTTTTCAAATCGGCAAACCACCCGTTTCTGGTAGCTGTGCTCATTAGGCGGCTTAGTTTTCATTTGCCTTACTTATTCGCACCGACTGTGCAGGCTCGTGAGGGGACTTTATGGGGATTCCTTAAGGAGGTTGCTGACACTTTCAATTTCCTCACTGTGCGCTTCTCTTTAGATTACCTGTATAGCCTCTCGAGAAAACAGATGACCCTGGCTCTCACTGAGTCTTTGTTCCCTACACCATTGTATCGGCAGCCTTATCTGGGGTCTTTGGACATCAGTGTTCTAAAGCGTGTTAGGCGGATGTGCATTCAGGCAGCCGCTAAAACGTTCTTTTTTAAACTACATACAGCGACGCTGCCTGTCAAGACATTTCTTATGACAAGGGGATGTTTGTACCCTGGAATGTGAATTGCCGTCTGTGTAACGTGCCTGAGACAATTGATCATTGCTTCATCCTGTGCCGTGATGCCATGTTCTTTTGGGACATACTACAACGAACTCTTAAAAAGGACATTGAAATTACACCATACACTATTATATTTCTGCCTGTTGACAAAAACTCTGTTGTGCCTTATGATCTGTTTATGTTGATGGGACTATTCAGTCTTTGGAAAAGCCGTATGATGGACAGACATGCCGAGCCACCAAGATCGTCCAAATCTGTGTTTCGTGAACAGTGTGCTTTGGTGAGGAGTGTATATGCTGCACGCGAAGAACCTCCAAGCTGGCTGCCGTGCCTAGATGCATGTGTGTGCCTCCCTGAATTTTGATGTTTTGATGGGGATGCAGTGGTGAGTTAGGGCTATGGCGGGCTCCTATTAAGCAGCCCGGTAACTTGAGACGCGAACCAGTCTGATTGATGTTTTCCTCCTTTCTACGGAAGTTCTTCCATGCAATAAGGAAAAAATGGGGGTGTAGCTCAGTGGTAGAGCGCTCGCTTCGCATGTGAGAGGCCCCGGGTTCGAACCCCGGCACCTCCACTGATGATGAGGCCTTTCCTTTTGATTTTTTTTTTTGTGCTGCATCGTGTGGATTGCAGTGAAATATTTGTTTGTCTGAGGCCATAAGCTAGTGCGAATAAAATGATTGCAAAGCGGCGAAGGTCGCGGTTCGTCGGGAATCAGTGATTGTGACTAGAATGAGGGGCATGCAATCTAGCCTCATTTGCTTTTTATTTCCCCTGGAGCGTCTCTCAGTGAAAGTTGTGGTTACAGCAGCGTCGTCTGCTATTTCGTGCTGGGGGTGTAGCTCATGGTATTTATTACAGTGATGTAATGTTCTATGTACATGAACTATATACAAGCCATTATGAAAACAGTGTTAAACAATACATATTGAAAAGACCATGCACTAGAAAAGGGGCAATACAGAGCACATCACTAATAGTGAGTGCCACTCCGGTTCGTACTCAGTCTGGGCATACACGTCTCTTATTAAATGAATAACCATTCGACTGAAGTGATCCTTTGTATACACAACAGGTTCACAGTGTCTGTCCATCATGCGGGTTTTCCAGAGGCTGTGCAGTCCAATCAGAAAGAACATGTCCAGGGGTTCATCAACAAATGGCAGCGCAGTGAGATAGCGAACAGAATGTGGAGCCAGATGAATTCTTTTTTTAAATGTGCGTTGCAGGACATCCCAGAAGAGTACTGCATCTTTGCAACTGATGAAACAATGCTCAATTGTTTCTGGTTCATCAAAAAGGCGGCAATTAACGGTAGACACAAAAATGCCCTTTTTCTCTAACCATGTTCTAACGGGCAACGTACCGGTGTGTAACTTAAAGAAAATGGTCTTTGTACACGGCGAGACTGGCATCTTACGTACTCTTTTGAGTACGTCGTACCCCGGTAAACCAAAATACAGAGAGCGGTACATGGGCGGAGGGAAGAGCATACTAATCAAATCCTTATACAACTTTTTCCTCGACACTATAAAAAGTAACTCAGGAGAAAAACGAACAAGTAGGAAACGGATAGCCAAATACACCTCTTGCATTATGCCCCACAAACACGGACGGTCACAAACATTGGAAGACACAATGAGGTTGGGTAAAACATGAACTAAATTTGTTTGCAGGAATGAACGTACTATTGGGTGTGTAGTGTCACAGTGGTAGAGGGCTCGCTTCGTATGTGAGAGGCCCCGGGTTCGAACCCCGGCACCTCCACTGATGATGAGGCATTTCCTTTTGATTTTTTTTTGTGCTGCATTGTGTGGATGGCAGCGAAATATTTGCTTGTCTGACGCCATAAGCTAGTGCGAACAAAATGATTGCAAAGCGGTGAAGGTCGCGGTTCGTCGGGAATCAATGATTGTGACTAGAATGAGGGGCTTGCAATCTAGCCTCATTTGCTTTTTATTTCCCCTGGAGCGTCTCTCAGTGAAAGTTATGGTTACAGCAGCGGCGTCTGCCATTTCGTGCTGGGGGTGTAGCTCAGTGGTAGAGCGCTCGCTTCGCATGTGAGAGGCCCCGGGTTCGAACCCCGGCACCTCCATTGATGATGAGGCCTTTCCTTTTGATTTTTTTGTACGGTAACGTGTGGATTGCAGTGAAATATTTGCTTTTCTAAGGCCATACTCAGAAGCTAGTGCGAACGAAATGGTTGCAATGTGGTGCAGGTCACGGTGCATCAGGAATCAGGGATTGTGACTGAAATGAGGGGGTGTTGCAATCAAGCCTCACTTGCTTTTTATTTCCCGTGAAGCATCACTCAGTGACAGTTGTGATTACAGTATCGGCGTCGCCTGCTTCGTGCTGGGCGTGTAGCTCAGTGGCAAGCTCCGATAAGTTCCACCTCTGGGTATGTGGTGTTTATAACGTCCGAAGCGGCACGCCATAGTGGAGGGCTCCGGATTTATTCTGACTACTTATATTCTTTAACTTTGACAGCCACCGCGCAGCACAGAGGAATTTTTATGCGAAGCATACTACTTTAGCTACCACTTCAGCCCTTCACCGTGGTTATGCGCCTCCAAATCACGTGATACATGACGTCACACCACATGACACGATTACGTCACGACAGTAGAGAAACGGGGGCCCACCTCGCGCCGTCGCTGTGGTTGTGCGCCTCCAAATCACGTGATACATGACGTCACACCACGTGACACGATGACGTCACGGCAGTTGAGAAACGGGGGCCCACCTCGCGCCGTCGCTGTGGTTGTGCGCCTCCAAATCACGTGACACGATGATGCCACACCACGTGACCTAATGACGTCACGACAGTGGAGAAACGGGGGCCCACCTCGCGCCGTCGCTGTGGTTGTGCGCCTCCAAATTACGCGACACGATGATGCTTCGCATTCTCCAGGCTTAACCAAGTTAAGCCTCAGCCATTTTTTTGCATTTTGCCTCCATGAAGTGGGAATAATGAATTCGTTCAGTTGATTGGTACTGTTCACTCGACTGATATTACTATATTACTACAGAAGCATGTCCTAACGACGTCTTCAGCTAATGACTGCATTAACCACTGCACTCCCCAGATCACGATGCAACGTCACTTTGGATCGCCTCAGAATCACTGGGTCACCAATGGCTCACTACGAAGTCTGAGAAAAACGATAAGTGAAGTCACAGCCGTTTAATACTGCTCTTTTCAAATTTTGGAGGTATTCTAACACGTTTCGCACAGTTTTAAAACGCACGAAACCTGAATACTATAAAACGCAAATATTAAACAATGCCATTGACACCCGACACCACGGGAATCTATTTATCGAATTCCTTAAGGAGGGCTTCGGCCTACACCTAACTAAAAAAAGAAAACTGAAGGGACACTTGAGCTCCGCCTAAGGGTATGACGCAGCAGCGTTAGTGGGTTAATGCACCCCAAAAAAATGGTTTATTGAAGAAAGGTGTAAATGGCGCCCTATCTGCCTCACGTATCCCGGTGGACACCTGAACCACGCCGTAAGGGAAGGGAAGTTAGTGGGATGGAAAGAAGAAAGAGGTGCCGTAGTGGAGGTCTCCGGAGTTTTTTCGACCACCTGGGGATCTTTAAAGTGTACTGACATCGCACAGCACACGGGCGCATTTGCGTTTTGCCTCCACGGAAATGGAGCCGCCACGACCGGGTTAGGAGCCGCCACCTAACCGCTGAGCCACCGCGGCGGGTTGTTAATGCCCATAATGCGGAATGGGTCATTCTCTACTTAAAGGGGCCCAGAAACGCAATCTTAGTTAACTGTTTTGCCTGTTGATTGCATACAGTGAGTTATAATGGTGCTATTAGCGTCGGTAATACCGCGTACATTCCGTTTTTTAATATTTTAATGTCCTCCCAAAAACAACTTCATGGCTCTGATGGTGTCGCCACAGAGTGGCGGGTTTTTAGCAGCGGATATGACATCACCTGGCGCGAGCTTGATGACCGGACAAACAGTAAATATACTGCAAATTGTGTGAATAAATAGAGGCACATTTTGTCACCTGTCTGCGTTTTATATTAGGTCAACAAAAACAACTTGCTTGTCTTAGATAAAAGCCCTGCAAAGCAAGTAAAATAAAAATACACCACAAGGGGCGCTCTGTCATGGAAACAACGCTGCCAGTCTCAGCAAGAACGAGTTACAGAGAGCAGGCAACCATGGAGTACAAACTTCCGCGACGTGCTCTGGCTGGCTGTTTTGATTGGTTGCGCCAGGTGCCGTCATTGGGAGAGCGAAATAGGAGTGGGAAGCCCCGCCAAAATCGAGTTGAGGGCAGTGTTTTGTTGCTTGTATTTTGAAATTTCTTCACTGAATAACTCCTGTTCCTGTGTATCGATTCCTGTAATTCTTTTTAAGTCAGCATCTGTGTGACGTAAAGAACCCACCTGAAGTATAACCGGTATTCCCCCAGGCAGTGTTTCGCAGCCCCTTTAACATTCATAGATCCATGGAAGGCCTCATATACCGCTCCTAGCGCATTGATGCAGCGGTTAAGTGATGCGCCATTGCATCGGAGGGTGGTTGTTTCATATATTGAGTCATGCGGGGCTTGTGAGACCCAGGCTCCTCTCGGCGAGCAGCCTCTCGCGACCAGTCATTAATCCCATTCTGGTGGGCAGATTGCCCCTCTTCACGGTGGGCAAGTTGTGATGACGTAACCAGGTCACGCGACCTAAGTGGCAGGTGGGCCATCTGCTTTTCCTCTCACAATGTCGCCGCCGACGCCGAAGGCGCCGGATTTCCTGCAGAACGGGAGCCTTGGCGGGACGTGCACATACATTGATCTTAATGGCATTTCCAATGCTATCAATGACCAAACCATGCTCGCTCCTTCGTGTGAACTCCCAAGTAGTCAACTTTGCCTAGAATACCACTGTTATTTTCGTTTTACATGCGTCCCACATATACGGATGAAGAGCTTAAAGTAATTTCTTTGCCAAAAAAAACAAGTCCAGGCTTAGATTCGATACACCCTTCCAAGATTAAGCTTGTGTGAAAGCGTTATCGCCTATTTTAGCAGTTTAACCGAGAAAATATTTGATACTTTTATATGGTTTACGCTTTTTGTATACATTCAACTAAGACTGCATCTCCAGCATGAGCACCGGTGCGTGTGCTTGGGCACAACCTACAGCCTTCCAACAGAACCGCTTTTCTGGTTATAGTTTTAGATCTTTTAACTACGAAACAATTCTGAGGCCGCGCTGTGGCTCAGTGGTTATGGTGCTCGGCTGCTGACCCGAAAGACGTGGGTTCGATCCCGGTGGCAGCGGTCGAATTTCGATGGAGGCGAAATTCTAGAGGCCCGTGTACTGCGCGATGTCAGTGCAGGTTAAAGAACCCCAGCTGGTCGAAATTTCAGGAGCCCTTCACTACGGCGGCACTCATAGCCTGAGTCGCTTTATTTATTTATGTATTTATTTATTCATTTAGAACATACTGCAGGCCTACAGTAGGCCCAAGCAGGAGGGGCGAATACATAATATATGCAAAAAAGAACAGGTTTAGCAAAATTGAAAAATGTTAAATACAAGTTGTAACACAAAATACAGCAATAAATACAAGGCTCAGATGCAAAATACAAAAAGTAAACGTAGAAATAAATGGCTCTCAAATTAAATGCTGTGAAGAAAACATAGAGTCAAAAGAATCAGCTCTGGTTAAGAGATCTGGCGGACAACATAGAGTCAAAAGAATCAGCTCTGGGACGTTAAACTCCACCGACCGACCGACCGACCGACCGACCGACCGACCGACCGACCGACCGACCGACCGACCGACCGACCGACCGACCGACCGACCGACCGACCGACCGACCGACCGACATGGAGACTTCCTCTTTAGCGGGTAACCAAGAGCGTGAGAAACTATGTGTGTCTTTTCGCCTGTTCGTACCACCCACGAAAACACTGCACGCGTTGCCTATTCTTGCCGCATGCTACCCATATAGGCAGTCCTTGTAGAAACGGGGCTGTCACCATCACTCCGATTACATTATCCGGCACCAGTGCGTGGCCAGAAATATTTTCTGCAATGTTATACGCCGCCGGTAAAAAAAAAAAAAGAAAGAGAGCCTGCGCCCAAACAATATCTTAGTACTTTTCTGCAGTAATAAAGCCGAAAGGCTGGTTGTTTCGTTCATCGTAATATCTACATAATACGAGTGCACACAGGACTCCGAGGACTTGATTCGTAAAGGACATTTATTTTTTCACAAAAAAAGACAGCCTTACAAAAAGTTGCGAATATTTGCGATTTTTTCACATTTTGTACAACACAAAAGCTCCTGCTCTACAACAAATTCAAGAACTGCTACCGATTGGCATTTGTCAAAACTTCTTCCCCATGCATGTGAACCTGCGCTCGGACGCAAAAGGCTCTTTTGAAAAAATGCACTGATTATTTTAGCTCTAGTTTATGATCATGGGAGGAAAATGCAAAGATGGAAAGGATGGAAAATGCAAGGATGGAAAAGTAGGCTAACGTGGAAAGGTATGTTTTATTGGCTGATGAACTGTGCCTACTATTAGAACGAGTGCCATATACGTCGTCCGATGGCGAAGAGCGATTGTTTTTAACTTCTGCTTTCTATTAGAACAGGAACTACTTTGTGAACAAGCTGACACTCTTCTTATCTTAGTTTTTACATTTTAATGTATAGATGCGGCGTGAATAGCACGGGCGAAAAAAAGGCCGAAAGGAGGGGGAGGGGTGAGTGCAGCGCTAATAAAATTTCGAGGGGTGTTATGACACTGAAACAACCCCAAGCACTTCTTCGTGCCCTGTCACAGCGATGTTTATGTCGTAAAAAAGTCTGCCATATAGCTCAACTTTCTGTTTTACTGGCATTTTAGATCTAAGCCGGAAATTTTATGATTGTGCACAACCGTTAGTAAAGAACATTTCGTTTGGCCTTCATGTTGTTAAGGTACTCAGTCGCAAGAGGACAAACACGTTGTCTTGTCTTGGTAGTCGTTCCGACGACGTCTAAGCAAATGCTGGTGTGATCTGTTTTTCGTGTCCCTGGCGGCAGGCTGTAAAATCTTCTGCTACAGACAACCCCTCATTACACTTTGGTGGCGGTTCCGCGGTAAGAACTCCAGACCACGGGCTGAATTTTCACACCGGTCGCCAGCTTGGGGTCATTTCTATGACATCCGGACTCGCCTCTATTTTCAACCTCATTGTATTTTCTCTATGTATTAGGCTTATATTCACAATAATCTTTATAACTTGCTTGTCTTCCTTGGACAAAACATATTTCACAAATTTACACGACTTACAGATGCCTTGAAAATCAAGCAGTTATACTAATGACGTTTAGCCCATTAGAGGTTCCCTCATCCCACTTTATACCGTCTGCTAAATACCTTGCCTTTTCGCTAACTTGTTACTTTCAGGCTTTCGTTATTCATAGTTAGTTTTGTTACTTTTCCGCAGATAAAATCATGCTAATACTAAAAACACAAGATTTTTATAGGGGTTATAATTTTCTTCTTCCTAAAGTTTGAGGTGTAAAAAAAGCACTGCTAAATTTGCCGTCATACACCTTTTGAAAACGTTGTCCCTTCATATCAAATAATAATATGCTTTGAATTCATTTCATCGTCTTATTACACATCATTTTATGAGCAAATCGGCTGATCTCTGGTGAGCTAATTACAGTGTTGACTTCATCTGGTCATTCGCTTCTATTGCTGATTTAAAAGTTCCAATAAGGTACTAATGTCACCACTGTTTGCTGCACCTTGTATCAGCCTTCAATGTGCCTATTGTTAGGACTTTCAGGCACTTTTCACTTTGGGTCCTCGTGCCATGTCAGTGCTGTATAAACTTGAGCTTGCACTTGAACTCTGTGTGTTGTTCTTCGTCCGATGACCTACACTATCTATCTATTTATTTATTTTTTTAGAATACCCCTAAGGGCCCTCGTGCGAGGGTATTACGTAGGGGGGGGGGGGGGAGGCGATACAAGCGTAAAAAATATGGCACAGACATTTGATCAATCTCCATAATCTTTCAGATTTTTTTTTGCATGTATGATTGTGTGATTATGAACTCAAGGACTCTAGTATAGAGCTGTTCTCATGCTGCCACGACACACATAAGTGCAACAATAATTAAAAGATACAAAAAGTGCAGAGCATAAGTTTAATACTGTTTTCTTTCGAATAAATAAAACCAGAAACACGCATAAAAAAGGGGCAAAGAGAGCGCATTCTATCTTCTTTGATCTGTTCTCCTCTCAGTTGCGCAATACAATGCCTTGTAGTCGTACCTAGGTGTAGTAGTCGATCTCAATAGCCTTGCTCGCTCTCCCTTTTTCTTCCTCAGGCGGAGCCTCGACGTCATCGACCACGGCTGGCTCTCCTCCAAGATCGTCAGCGCCATCGATAGCGGACAGAGTATAGTCGTTCTCCGTTTCTTTATCGGCTACAACGGAATCAGTGGACCTCTGTGGTTCAGGCGTGGGCTCGACCACTTCGGTCACGACTTTCACCACTTCTTCAGAAGCGGCGGCGAGCTTCGGAGTTGCCTCCTGTTCTGGTTCAGCTACTCCTGTTCCTGGCTCTGGCTGTGGTTCTGCGGCAACCTCAGCACGCTCAGCTGCGGACTCTGCTGATGATGTTGCCGACTCTGGTACTCGTGCTGGATCAGCATCAGCTTCAGCCGCTTCGGACACGGATTCAGTAGGTTCTTTCGAGCCCTGCGCCTCTTCATTAGTTTGCGAAGGTAGTGTATCATCTGGCTGCCTTTCTACTTCATGTTCCGGTTCTGGCGCGGCTCCTTCACTCTGAGGCACAGGTTCAGCTTGCGTCTTAAATGGCTCCCCCGCAGTCTCCTGCGCAGGTCCTAGAATGTCGGACTCAGTTGAACCTACAGCTGGTTCTACTTCACGTTCTGGAGTGGCTGCCTCTTGTTCTGGCTCCGCCTCATTTTCTGTTACTTCTCCAGCAGGTTGCAGTTCATGTTCGAGCTCGGCTTGTTTTTGTCCAGGATCGGCATCTTGTGCAGAAGTGACCACGGCTGGCTGCACCGTAGGTTCAGACTCACGTTCAGGCTCGGCTGGTTCTTGGGAACGCTCTGATTCTGGGCGAGGTACCGGCTCAGCTTGTTCTGGCTGAGGCTGGACTCGCTCTTGTGCAGGCTCTGGTTCATGTTCAGGCTCGGCTGGTGCTTGGGAAGCCTCCACTTGCTCTCGCTCAGGCCCTGGTTCTGTTTGAGGCTCGGCTTTCTCTTGTGCAGGCTGTGGTTCTGGTGCAGATGTGGTCTCGGCTGGTTGTACAGCAGGTTCTGGCTCGCGTTCGGGCTTGGCTGCTGCCGGCTCAGTTGCTTCTGGTTGAAGCTGAGGCTCAGTTCCCTCTCGTTCAGGCTCCGGTTCTGGTTGGGTCTGAGGCTCCGTTCGCTCTTGTTCTGGCACGGGTTCTGGTTCAGATGTGGTCTCAGCTGGCTGTACTGCGTGTTCTGGCTCACGTTCGGGCTCCGATGCTGCCGGCTCAGTTGCTTCTGGTTGAAGTTGAGGCTCGGTTCGCTCTTGTTCAGGTTCCGGTTCTGGTTGGGTCGGAGGCTCGGTTCGCTCTTGTTCAGGCAGAGGTTCTGATTCAGGTGTGGTCTCGGCTGGCTGCACTGCCGGTTCTGGCTCACGTTCGGGTTCTGCTGCTGCCGGTTCAGTTGTTTCTGGTTGAAGCTGAGGCTCGGTTCGCTCTTGTTCTGGTTGGGTCTGAGGCTCCGTTCGCTCTTGTTCTGGCACAGGTTCTGGTTCAGATGTGGTCTCAGCTGGCTGTACTGCGTGTTCTGGCTCACGTTCGGGCTCCGGTGCAGCCGGCTCAGTTGCTTCTGGTTGAAGTTGAGACTCGGTTTGCTCTTGTTCAGGCAGAGGTTCTGGTTCAAGTGTGGTCTTGGCTGGCTGTACTGCCGGTTCTGGCTCACGTTCGGGCTCCGGTGCTGCCGGCTCAGTTGCTTCTGGTTGAAGTTGAGGCTCGGTTCGCTCTCGTTCTGGTTCCGGTTCTGGTTGGGTCGGAGGCTCGGTTCGCTCTTGTTCTGGCACAGGTTCTGGTTCAGATGTGGTCTCAGCTGGCTGTACTGCGTGTTCTGGCTCACGTTCGGGCTCCGGTGCTGCCGGCTCAGTTGCTTCTGGTTGAAGTTGAGGCTCGGTTCGCTCTCGTTCTGGTTCCGGTTCTGGTTGGGTCGGAGGCTCGGTTCGCTCTTGTTCTGGCACAGGTTCTGGTTCAGATGTGGTCTCAGCTGGCTGTACTGCGTGTTCTGGCTCACGTTCGGGCTCCTGTGCAGCCGGCTCAGTTGCTTCTGGTCGAAGTTGAGGCTCGGTTCGCTCTTGTTCTGGCACAGGTTCTGGCTCAGGTGTGGTCTCGGCTGGCTGTACTGCAGGTTCTGACTCACGTTCGGCCTCAACCGGTGCTTGAGAAGGCACTAATTCCTGGCGAGGAGTCAGTTGAGTCGGTGCAGCCTCTGCCTCAGGTTCAGGAGTGAGCTCTACCGGCTGTTGCGTCGGGGCTGGTTCCGGTTGTTGCGCTGGCTGTGGTTCAGGTTGTTCAGGTGCAGGCTGAGGTTCGGGTTGCGGGACAGGCTGAACCGTCGGTACAGGTTCTGGGTACCGCTGCAGCTCAAAGCAGTTCGCTCGTTCCGGATAGTCGCATACTTGCAGCTCGTAGTTGAAGTGCAAGTTACCCGGGCAATGAAACAGCAGTGGCGTTCCCTGCGGGAAGGCGATCAGTTTACGCCATCATTCTCCACAGTGAAAAATCCCGTATAATAATGCAGCTCATTTAGCGTTGTCTTCTTAAAATTGAATGCGCCTTGTAAAATGGTGCGCATGGCGTTGCTTTCCTGAGCAATACTCTCGCTTGTTACATACTAAATTTTGGTAGGTTTCAGCAGCAAGTTATTACAGAGAATTTCCCCTCCTATTTCCGCATATTCGTTAGCCACAAAACATTACGACTCATGAGTGCTACGAAGGAAGAGGTTTTTCAGAGCCTTGGCATGTCGATTAAACTTCAACCAAGCTCTCAGCACTCGTGAAGCACAGACGCAGTGCGCCTCTCGTTATCAAACTGCAGCATTCTGGTCGTAAACAAGCTTATTTATTTTCTGTTTAGTATAATCAGTAAACTTTGGAGCAAGGGCTGTTTCACTTTTCACGAATTCCTTTCGATTTCTGCCGTAACCAACTCGCACCAACCACGTTGAGCACTTCGCAGCTGCAGCGGAGATCTGGCTCCAACTCCAGGCAAGTTGCAGCTTTCCGTGCCCCTTCCACTTGCTTTCCTTGTTTTAACAGAAGCCGCGATTTAACGAAAAATGTCGCGCATCCCTTTGGCGTTCGCAATAGTGGAGAGGTTTAGCACAGCGAGGACGTAGTGGCGGACACGTGTACCCGACAAGGCAAGTGTTTTCCGCGCGTGCGCAGTTGCCAGATGGGGATGCGCGCCTTCCACCTCTGCGCGTTCGCAGTACGCACCCGTATCGTACAGGAGCCAGAACGTCTCCGCTAAGCTAATACCTTTTGAAGAGACTCTCTTATATGTCCAGTACAGGTGCAAGCATTCGTATATCAGCCGTTAGTCCAAAGTATGTGCGTATACAGATGGACAGGCGGAATCGGCTGAGGTTGTTCTCTCACCTGCGCACAGATGTAAAACGTTGAGCAGCTGAACGGGTTGGGGAGTATGGTGGCCAAGTCGTGGACGTCGTTCACAGGCGGGCAGCCCAAGAAGTACTGCTCCTCTGCCGCAATCGCAGCGGAGAGAACTAGCGCCACCAGCACGGTGGCCTGAACACCGTTTATCCTGCGTGAAAAAAAAAAAGGAAACAGCGTGCGTTTATACTCTCCATGTGCAGCGAGCTGCGGTAAGGACACGTGCAACGGATCTGCAGCAGTCAGTGCTTCAGTGGCCCTTGCATTTTTTTTTCCCTGTAACTGACGTAGTATGCTTGGGCGGGCGACACGATTCGGAGGTGATCTGTGCTTGAACTACTCCGATTAAAATGCTCTAACTCAGTTTCTTTCCGCAAGAAGACTGACCGATGTGCATGAAATTACCGAATGCTTGGTCGCTATATTTGGCACCGTTATTTGAATTGCAAGGTAAAGTAAGTGATCGTCATGTCAGGAAAATTTTATTGGTCTCATTCCGACAAAAAAAAATAGCAGTAGCCTTCAATTGTGTTATACTGCACCCGCTCAACACGACAAAAGCCGCGGGGGAATCAAAACGTCGTTGATGCAGGTAAAACATTCGTGTATGCGGTGCAGAGTGACATGCATAGGCTTGCGTTCTTGCGTTGCGATACGTGAGCGTGCCACTCAAAATGTTTGGCCTATACCCGGATATAAAAGCAAGGGGTAAATTAGTGGAGATGTTCCCATATACGTCCCCATAATTGGCTTCACATATTTTTGCATGGTATCGAGGTTGTCCTCAATCCTTTATAGTTGCGGAAGCATAAAACAGTCCTTCAATGTTAAAGGGCAACTGCAGCACTTTTTTGGGAATTTCGCGATATTCAAGGATTCAAATATATATAGGCTGCACGTATAGCATGCCAAGTGTTTTCGCACTAGCATTAAAATTGCGTAATCGACGATTGAATTTTGCACTTCTCCTGAATGCCCCGGAGGAATGCAGGGAAACTCAGCGTAATGTCACGGAAGGTATGATTTCAAATTACCGCTGTCGTCAACTACACCCTGCCCTGACTCTTTAGACGCTGCCAAACAACTCTAAGCAGGATTTGTCATCGGTGGCGTTGGTTTTTTTCCTTCAAAGCAGGCGTTTGTGTGTTGTAAATGTACCAATACCTTCGATGACGTCATCATGCACCCCCCAATAGGTGTGCGCTGCGGAGAAGTTTGAAGGACGTTCGGATTTTAATCGGCGATTACTTCACTATTTCGAGTGCTAGCCCAAAAAGACTTCGCATGCTTTACCTGCAGGTTTCACACATTCGACCCTCTTAAGCTCGTTGACTTCTAAAACTTATGCTGTTTCCCTTTAACCACAGTAAAAAGAATATTAACGAAAGAGGCGATAAATCCGAATAATAGTCCAGAGATACAACCTTCTAGCTCCGTAATGACATTTAAATGCATGACGTCATCAACTGGGACAGCAAAAGGAGGCCATAAAGAATTTACAATTTTTTAACAAAATTTGCTCACAAATCGTTCACAAATGTGTAGGATCCTCTTACAGAACGCGAAGCATGCGAGCACGTGGCTACCGCCTAGCGTGCGTGGCAACCGTGTTCCTGACTAATCATTTCGTCCTTGGTCGGTCCTTAAAAGCAATACAACGTTCCACACGAAGAGCATGAGACTCTTATAGGTGTTACTGCTTTTCGCTTTCTTTTTGCTTTTAGTAGGAAATGTCCGCTGCCGTCAAAAGAGCACGTGCGCTAGCTATCAGAAACAACTGTACTTCAGGGAAAATTGCGCGCAAGGTCAAGTAAAGACAACCGGGTTCCACGAAAGAAACAAAATTCAACATTAAAAGAGTTGTAAAGATCAGGTAATGCGCTGGGTCACGGCATAATCTATTTTTCCAAACCAGCTGATTTTGACAATCCGATGCGCTTCGGAGATGAAGCTTCGACGGATATACTCACATCGCTTCTGGTTAGATCCCAAGCAGCGTGTGTTGATGGCTCGCGGTTTGCAGCAGGAACTGCTTTTATTCGCCTCCACTTGCGGGGGCGGCCTGCTGTAAAGGTGTTGCCGTTCTGCGGGGCCCACCAGATAAAAGGGGGGCTACTCCCGTTCTCTGCGTCGTCGCCCTTGCCGCCTCGCGTGTCAATCCCGGAGGCTCTGGGGACAAGGCAGCGAGCAATCCGGCTGGCTTCTGTTGTTTTACGGCCGTCGGCCGCTAACGAACAGCCCGGCTGATAAAGAGCCGACGGGGCTCAGCCAAGGAATGCGGTGGTGGAGGTAGAGTCGGCATGTGGTGACGCACGTTGGCACAACATAGCGTGTGCTAAAGCTGCCAAAAGACGTCCTGTTTTTCATCGTCCTGTTTTACTTAACCTTTAGTGCCCCGCGTATCGCGTGCAGTGTAGACTCTACAAATATGAACACAGTTGTCAGTATGAGTTGTTATTTATGGTCTCTTTCAGTTATGTTCGAAATTTGCGAATTTTCATTTATGCTCACAAACGTGGGCGAAATCAGGCGATGCGCGACACAAACTTATAAATAATCGCTCTATTTTTTATTATGCGCAGAAATCAACAAACAAATATTGCCGAATTACTTTGCACCGTCCTGACATCACGTCCACGAAATACGAAAACTTCCAGCTGAAGTGGAACACCGCAAGAATAAGTGGTATGGTTTGGTTTATGGGGTTTAACGTCCCAAAGCGACTAAGGTTATGAGAGACGCCGTAGTGAAGGGCTCCGGAAATTTCGACCACCTGCGGTTCTTTAACGTGCACTGACATCGCACAGTGCTCGGGCCTCTAGAATTTCTCCTCCAAAGAAATTCAGCCGCCGCAGCCGGGATCGAACTCGCGTCTTTCGGGTCAGCAGCCGAGCACCATAACCACTGAGCCACCGCGGCAAGAATAAGTAACGATAAATACTTCGACATGTCGCATTTTGCCCCCTCCGCGCCCATCCTGACTTTTTCTTCTGTGTGCTCGTCTGTTTTATCTGTGTGGATATCTTCCTTTATTCACTACGCATCAACTAGCACAGCGATTGGTTTTACTGGACTATATCTGTTCAGAATGAGACAGTTGATGAGGCAAAATGAGACGCCCTTCCAAAATTAGGATGTCACGCAGTTGTGCAGTCAGTGCACAGGAAGTTGGCTGCGTGGACACCAACACAGTATTTTGGAGCCTATTTACATGAAAAACAAACATCGGATGCAGACACAACGCACAACTATTTTTTCGTTCCTGACCCGCTACAGACTATAGGCACTCCTGCAGTCAGGCTTTTCACGCACCCTGGATACGCGATTATTTTTGAATTTCCTTCCTTTTTTCGCAAGATTTTCGGTTGCAGTGCCACGGTTGTTTCTTCTCCATCTCGAATGGGCGTCGCATTGGGCCGATTCGTATTAGTTAAACATGACGCGATTTCAGGTCAGACCGAACCGCGCCTGTTCCACTGCCAATGCGCTGTAAAGTAGCCGTCTTCGTTCACAGGAAAAACTGCAGTATCTAAGCAAAGTTTATGCATTTTTTTCCCATCGTATTCGCTCACTTTCTTGGTGCTCTTTATTCCAAGAAAAAAGATAGTGCAGTGCTAATTCTCACAAAAGAACAACTGCGGTATTATCTTTCTTTGTTCGCACTTCTACACAAGAGGGCGAGGAATAGGAGACAGAAGAATAAAAAGAAGGAAAGGACTTGCGCAAGTGGCCGAGGTGGAGGAGATGAAAAAAAAAAAGCACGACTAATTGCTTCATGGGGTTATCGGCCGGTCCAGTGATATCTGCATGTGACACGGTGTCTCGAAAGATGTCCGGAGTGTCGTGTGTTTATTTAAGGCTAAATTACTCTGCAAGGTTTAACGGAATACTGTTCGCGCTTTTCTTTTTTTTAGCGATGTTTATTGCCTCAGGGCATAAAGGGTATGTAATGATGGTTGACAAGGATGCTTATATGAATGAACAATGGTTCTCCGACGTAATGAAGTCGAGGAGTGAACGATGATGTGATTCCTGCGTCCAAGCGGTATACGAATCAGAATTGTTCGGCATGAGACCCGCTGCCGCCGGGTGCCGAATATTTGTTTATTGTTTATTGGGATTTAACGTCCCTAAGAGACTCAGGCTATGAGGGACGCCGTAGTGAAGGGCTCCGGAAATTTCGACCACCTGAGGTTCTTTAACGTGCGCTGACATCGCACAGTGCTCGGGCCTCTAGAATTGCTCCTCCAAAGAAATTCAGCCGCCGTGGCCGGGAAAGGTGCCGAATATTTGTCGACTTCAGCGTCGGGCAAATCCACAGCAGGTGGTGAATATCGGCCTCAGTATTCCTGTTCTTTGGCCGCTGAAGAGGGCTGGGTATCAAAGCAGTAGAAATTAAGTGCCGAGGGACGTGTTTAACGCCAACAATGGAAAAAGAGACCCGTGCAAAGCCTTCGCAGCGACGGCTTAATTGGCTTCTGGTGATAAGTGCATCCACAACAAAGCTAGCTTAAAGACGTCGTGAATAATTATGAACCGCAGTTGCCTGCATCACCGAACCTTGAGGCCTATGTCGCATCAATGGGAGAAAGAAGTGGCTTTTTTATGACTAATCCTACAGGTAACGGATTAGGTATTGCCACGGGATTTAGGTTGTGTAGGCGATATCCGGCACACGCCAAAGGCAGCGGCGTCTCAATGCCTCGCCTAGAGTTTGTTCCAAAACCATTCAAAGTTTAAACGATTGAAATCTTTGGGAATGACTACAATTTAGCGCATTTTTGGGTGACGAAAACGCGATTTTTGTAAAATCTACAACTCCGATCGTTTATTGCTAGCGGCTGCGATTAAGGCTTTCCATTCTTCAATACCAGGTTTGTGAAAACTAATATGAAAATTACCCAGAATGGAGACTTTCACAAAATGGTTACGTCATCTCACGCTGCAGGTCTACAGCTAATGTGTCCACGTATAGGGGAGAGTGGGGAATACGCGACGCAAATTTTCAAATCGTTATCACTATTTTTGATACGCAGATATGGAAAAAAATACTGCACACTTATTCCCTACCGTCCTGGCATCCTGCTCATCAAATAGAAAAAGGCCAGCTGAATAGGAACAAAGTAAAAATTAAGGGAAATGAAACCTTAAAAATGTCGCATTTTGCACTACCCTGTGGGACAAAATGAGACTGTGCACGGGACAAAATGTGACGCCTTTCCAGAAGAACGAATCACTCGTTCTTGCAATGAATACATACAAAGTTGCCTCCACAAAGATCTAGACACTTTTTGCGAGCCTTTTTGAATGACGGACACTGCATTCAGACCGATCCTGTGCCCTGATTGGTTCCATGGGCCACTACAGTCTACGCACTTCTACCGCCGGGCTCTACGTGTAGCGTGGCTCGTGATGTTTCTGAATTTCCTACCTCCATCGCAACTTTCTTTTTCTGTTTTCGTGTAAAAGTGTTTGCTTCTCGTTCAGCCGTGTTGAGTGGACGTGCGATTTGATAAGATTCATAGCGCATGAACACGAGGTTTTGATGTGGCCGTAGGCCAGATGGAACCTAGCTCCTCCCATTGGCATAATGTGTTATCACATAGTTGATGATGCCCACCAGACAGAGTACGAGGCTGAAGTTCTCAAGATTTTCTATGGAGCTCTGCCTTTCGTACTCTCTCATTTTATTTATTGTTCGGTGGTGGGTGCATTTGATAGCACCAAAATGTTTGATGGCATCGGCGGTACTTGCGTCTCTACAGAGATTTGTTCACATGTTGTACGCACTAGTCGTCATTCATTGTTTTCCTTTTTACCTTCAGATCGTTTAAGACAGTGGGAAAACACGGGTAGAACTTTAGAGCAAGCAATAAAACCATTTTATTCTCTTTAATCGCTCGAGAACATCCCAACGTCGCGTTTTGCCCCACATATAGCCTGCTACTACAATAATTCGCTCCTAATCACCCCAGCCGCAAAAGTTCTGAAACTTTGCACAAGGTAAGACCAGTAGCCAATTCTAATAATAAATGCTTGCGTTAATGTAGGACGTCCGGTTGATTTGGCCGCAGAGTTTTAAAAAATGTGGAGTGCAGAATTTCGTGTTCTTTCGACGGCTTTCTTGTTCACCAATGGTCATTCGAAATTTCGTTCTCTGCTTAAAAATGGCAAATTAGGCAACCTTAGAATTATTTGTAGTAGACGTTTGGTGTGTCATACCTTCTTAATTTTAAATTACTATGGTTTCTCGTTTAAAAGTTCAGGGGCTCTAAATTACAAGCATCGATGTATAGAGACCCTTTCAATGTATTGAGACCCTTAATAAGTCTTTTACAAACGGGCACATGGTCTTAATTCCGAAGAGTACTGGTGAAGAAAAATGGCGCTCTGTGGAAGACCGTACGCCCATCACGTTGACAAATGTGGGTTACAAAATACTATATTTCGCTGTGGGTTCGCTATATTTCAATAAGCCACCTACAATAATTCGCAAAATCGGTTCTCATTGGCCCTCACCACACGTGCGGTTTGAGAGGCAGCTCCATTCAAAGTAATATACACACTGCACATACAATTCTATAATCTTGCTCCTGCTGCCATGATCAGGGTGTGCAGCTCAGCTACAGCAACTGTTGGCCCTGCTTAATTGTTAATGGTCATTTGTCAAACCCCGTGTCAACCCGCTCTTCAGTGAAGCAAGGCTGTCCGACGTCTCCGCTGCTTTTTGCCTTTGCCTGAAGCCGCTTTGAGTATTCCGCATAGCGATAATATCCATGGATTCCTTGTTATCGGTAATGAAGTCAAGGTTCTTGCATACACTGACGATCTTGATTTTTTCTTTATTAACAAGCACAGCACTGACGAAGCTGTATCTACGATAGATCAGTTTGGCACGTGTATGGCGTTCAGATTATGTTTGGTTTGGTTTGTGGGGTTTAACGTCCCAAAGCAACTCAGGCTATAAGAGACGCCGTAGTGGAGGGCTCCGGAAATTTCGACCACCTGGGGTTTTTTAACTTGCAGTGACATCGCACAGCACACGGGCCTCTAAATTTCGTCTCCATCGAAATTCGACCGCCGCGGCCGGGTTCGAACCCACGTCTTTCGGGTCAGCAGCCGAGCACCATAGCCACTGAGTCACCGCGGCGGCTGCGTTCAGATTAATCTTTACAAAAGTTCTGGTCTGTGGTTTGGTTAATGGGGCTCAGCTCGCCCGTTATGCTGGAATAAAATGGCGGTGTTTGGCCCTGTAAATATCGGCGTTCCATTTCACACATTCCAATACACACTACTGGAGGGAGCGAGCGAGTTCCGGCCGTTAAGTGTTGCGCTCAGGCCTTAGTCCCGCATCGACTTTCTAATTTTAGTCGACTCCAGGCCTGTAACATCTTTCTGGGAACAAACATTTATTGTGTACTTCAGGTCCTCCTTTGCACTAGGCATCATATCGAGCGTTTTCATCAAATATTTGTGACGTTTATTTGGTCATCCGATTCATTGGCGATGCGGCGTGAGAACGTTTTCAGGCCTCTTTGCGCAGGAGGGTCGGGCTTAGTTTTCGCTTGCCTCAGTAAACATGGCACAGACGCACGTGCGAGACAATTGTCCGTTTATTCTTTCTTTTTTTTTGCGGTGGTTTCATGCGATTATTAGAGCATTCTTGCAGATTAGGTTCATGACACTGCTTCCCAGCTTAGTGGTTTCTTGAAATGTAACCCACCACTCCTCTTTACTATAGGGTTTATGCAAGAACTTGATTCTCCGGTGCGGTTTTTGGCAGGCCGATTTTCTATTGAGTATGCTTACATTCTCTTTCGCGCAAGTATCTGCACAGGGGTTGATAAAGATGCTTCTTGCACCTCCACTGTATTGTTCCTAGTACTTTGGTCTCGAGGGTTATGATGTGCAAACGCTAGTGCGCAAATGCCGTTTTGTCCTTGCACCAAAACATTTTTCTATAATTGCACACCGATGTTCTACCTGCTAACACAAGGCACTATAGAAAAAAAGTACGAAGGTCACTTAAGACTACTTGCGTGCTTTGAATTTTAAATCATTGTTTTTATTTTCGTTTATTTTTGTTATTTTTGTCTTCCGTTTTAATTGCATACTTAGTAGCGTTGCTTCTTGGCGAACAAAGGTAAACATATGGTAGAGAGAGGGTGCGGTAGATGGTCCTTGGCGATCACAAAATGAACAAGGGAGGGGAAAACCTCAGGTTGCTAGAGCCAACGTTTCGACAAGGGGACTTGTCTTCGTCTGGGCAAAGCGTTCATCATCGGCAGGGATTAAATAGGGCTTTCGCTCCGAGGAGGAAGGCCCCGGGGGTGGGGAAGGAAAGTGGTGTGGGAGGGGATGCGTGTCAGGAAGGGGAGGGAGGTGAATCATGATTCCTTAGGCTGCAATAGTGGAACAACTTATATCCGGGGGGTGTATAATGAACAAAAGGCTTTGAAGGGGCTGCGACGGGGGAAGGGGATGAGGCGCTTATATATATATATAATATATATATATATATATATATATATATATATATATATATATATATATATATATATATATATATATATATATAATTTTAACAAATAATTTCAACTCGATAGTGTGAAAGGCCCCATTACGCAGAAAATCCAGGGTCGGCTTGCGAGCAATATATATATATATATATATATATATTGCTCGCAAGCCGACACTGGATTTTCTGCGTAATGGGGCCTTTCACACTATCGCGTTAAAATTATTTGTCGACTAACGCGGATAATTGGAATCATCTCTTGTCCTCGGTGCCAACACTTTGAAGGCCTTCTGAGTTTTCTACTCTGTGCTCTGTTCTTGTACGGCACATACGCCGCTCTCTTGAGACCTCCCCACGTTCGCATGCATGCTGTCACTGAATGAGTTCTCGGTAAGCGGCCAACATGTACAGTCTTTGACAAAACATACAGCCCAAGGGGTTTGCTTTCAAGTCGTATAGCGGGGCTCTTAAGAACATTTGACAGTCCTCAGCTTGGGAGCGTTGAGGACTTGAGTTCCTCCCGCCTTCGTGTGATTAGGGTCCCTGAGTGTGCAAGAGGAGCCGCGCTGCAGGGCTCAGAAGTAGACCCCTTAGGCTGTATACTTCTGACAAAGACTGTACCTGTTTATTGCATGTGTTCAGGAGTCAAACCACCATTATATAGCATACAGTACCAGGGATGTGACATATCAACTGTAGATATGCGAGCATGTTTTTACATATACAAGCGTGGGTCAGAAAAAGCGCTCTCCATGCGTTGCGCTGAGAAGGCCGAACTAATGGCGGGGATGGTGTACGCGAATGCAGCGGCACGTCACGGGTGTTTCAGAGCTTCAAATGAGTGGAGAGCTGGGCGGGTTGGTACATATTTGAAAGAATAAAACCAGCGGAAAGGATGTTGACACAGTAGCGACACACAGGGCGACACTGAACAACTCGCCCAGCTCTCCACTTCACTAAATGATCAGAAGCACCGTTTTTGGGCCATTTGGCGTTGATGCATACTAGAAGAATTTCGCAGCACGAACAAGACGGCGGCTAAGATATTGAACAAGCACGACAGGTTGAGCGCTCGTCCTGTCGTCCTGGAATGCTTGTTCACTGTCTTAGTCCCCGTCTTGTTCGTGCAGCGAAATTCTTCGATTTTGTGCTGAATCATGTATCTGGATCCATGGGCAACCTTCTTCGTACGCAATCCTCCAGCGGTGGTGGTAGAAAACGTTCATTTGCTCTATTTTACAATATTTTTTTTTGCGGCTTCAGATGGACTCTTCCATCTTATCATCAGGGTCGGTTCCCCTAGTCCAGGGCTCCGCTGAGGGTAGCTGCCCTGCGTGCACGCGGTGAAGCTGCCACTTGCGTAAGTGCCATCGCCTTCATTACGGGCAAACCTCGTGAAATGATGTACGCTTTGAAAAATGACTCCCTTCCTCAAGAAGTTACCGCCTTGTTTGGAATAATGGCATAGGGGTGCGCTAGCTGCGGAGCAGACAACACAAAGAATACACCAAGAGGGAGTCACAGAAAGGCGCTTCTCTGTGACTGTCTCTGTTGGTGCAGTCTTCGTGTTCTCTGTTCCGACCTCTGTGTTATTATGAACGAACATCTAGCCGCCTTTAAAGCACTGCTGCTTTGGTTGGATTGTTGGATGCCTAAATCAGCTACTGGAAAGGCGCTTGCGAAATTTGGAAGTCGGAATATTGGCGACAGCTTCGAGTTTTACAATACTGGTTGTTATTTTGCTGCGCCCGCAGAGACAGTGGGCACGCAAGCTTCAAACTCCTATAGGAACACCGCCAATTAGCTGCCCAAGTCACTGAATGGTGGCGGAACCAAGTAAACCCTCAGCTACCAAGACCAGCGTCGTCCTGTATGACTATACTGTGTTTGCGTTTTTTCCGCTAGTTTTATCCTTCCAAGTTGCAGATTGGTTGGTTGGTAAACATTTATTAAAACAGTCAAGGGGCCGAAGGCCCAGATCTAGGGGTCGGCCAAGACTCCTTGGAAACTGGCAGCCTCTAGAGCGAGACCGATGAGCGCTCGTTGGTCGTCCACGGTAGAGCTGCGTAGACGAGCCTCCCAGGTATGTTGTGCGGGTGTTGGCATGTGTTGTCGTGGACAAGTCCCCGCCTCTTGGAAGGCAATTATTTCTGAGCGATCTCTGTATTGCAGAAGCTCTAGGAGGAGAACTCGTTTACGGTGAAGCCCCGACAGTTCCACTGCCAGAGGGTGAGACGGGTGGAAGTGTTATTGCAAGCCATGTTGGTTGAAGCGTTGTTCTAAGAGCTGTATGCGCGTTTCGACCTGCGTGAAGCGGGCACCCTTGAGCTTCTTTTGTACGTGTCAACCTATCGATGGCCTCTGTGAGACCCTGAAGCTGCGAGAGGACTTGAGTAGAGAACTGCTGAAAAGTGTTATTGAAAGTGTCTTCAATGTTAGCCATGCGTCTGTCGAGGCACCTGTCTAATGAAGGCGAGATTGCGCAAGTTTTTCGTTTGGGTGGAGGAGGCTCTTGCTTTGAATCATCCTCCTCCTCCTCGGGGGCAGCGGAAGGAAGTAGTGGAGTGGGTTGGGTAGCTGATACGTTGGTAGTTGTCTGTGCGGCCTGTAATGCTGATTTAAGATTTGAAATTTCTAGTGCTTGCTGTTGTATGAGAGCTTTAAGTTTAGCTATTTCACGTGAGGGAAGTGGTGGTTGTTGTGATGGTGGTTGAGAGGCTCGCTCTACCCAGCCTACCTTGCTCGCCGTCTTCTTCTTGTTCAGGGTGTCACTTCCGGTGATGGTCGCGGGATGGTCGGGATCTGGACCTGGCGGCTGACTCCTCGCGCCTAGTCCGGCTCCTGGCGTGTCCTCGATGCTGGGGATGGCGGGAGGGCAGCCGAGGGAAGGAGCGAGATCTGCTCTTGGGATCTGCCCCAGGACTGTTTCTTCTCCTGGTGCAGGCCGAAGCGGCTCTTGCATTGCGTCTCTGTCTTAGCTTCCTCCTCGGACTTGCGAATATCCTCCCAGCGGCGTTTGTTCACAATGTATGGTGTACGGTAACTTTCTTTGCAAGTCCTGTCTCCCGTGGGGTGTGCGTCCCCGCAGAGGCGGCACCAGGGCTCACAGGCGTTGCCTGCAGCGGGTTTCAGCGTCCCGCACGTTCTGCAGCATTGATTTGGTGAGTTCACGCACACATCGGCCCGATGTCCGAGCTCACCTCACGCGTGGCAAACTTCGTAGTGTTTCTTGTAAAGATAGCACCGAAAGGGTACGCCATAGTAGTAGATCCATCTTGGGAGGGGTTCGTCTTGGAAAGTGAGTAGAATAGACGCTGTTTTGCACATTCTGCGAAGTTGGAATAAGTTCCAGAGGTTGACGCCCAGTTGAGGGGAGCCTTCATAAGAAGGTCCCGAAGCGGTACAACGGGTGCAGGCAGGAAAAGGGTCCCATTAGGTGTGAGGCTGAGCAGGAGGAAGCGCGACAATCAAGAAGTGTCTATCATTTTTATCACTTTGGTCTTTAAATCGGCCGTTGCTTTAATTCTCTTTTTCTTGGAATGCAAAGAAGACGCAGCAAAGTTCAGGCGGTGCTTCTTGATGCGTTTCATATGGTGTATGACTTTTTGTGAAAAATTATGATTGGCTTGGAAAGTTTCGCAGCGTTTGTTATCAATTTATTTCGTAACGGAAAAAGTTGGAGCGATTATGAGTTCAAGTTTTCTTTTCTATTCGGAAGTGTACTCTGCTGCTGTTTCAAACATTTGTTTCTTTTCACTATTTCTTTCGATCTATTCTTTTGTAGGAGTGCATCCCTTTTACATGGAGCTGTTACTCTAGTTTGCTGGCCGGGAGTCTTTAGGGGTGTATCAGATCACATGACCACTCGCGGATCGCGTGACTCATACAGCACATCTTACTGGCTTTCCGAATCATGAAGTCATCGCTTACATAACTCATATACAGCACTTCTGATTGGTTCCAGAAAAATGACGTCATCAACCACTTGGCCGCCGCGACGGCACTGGTTGGTATCACAAAAATTTAGAATAAATAAAAATTTAAAGATAAAATATGTGCAATGTATAAATAAAACTATTTGATGCTTCAATTATCACTAAATGTAGGTAATGATTCAATCGCTGAAACCACTCCCAGCAGCAGCGCTGTAATAACGCGCCTCAGAGTATCACAATTGTCTTTTTTTTTCGTTTTTTTTTCTGGGGGGCAATCTGCAAACTGCAAAGCATGAGCGTGTTTCGCGGTTTCCAGTCATTTGATTGATTCACTGGTTCAGTGAGTGAGTGAGTGAGTGAGTGAGTGAGTGAGTGAGTGAGTGAGTGAGTGAGTGAGTGAGTGAGTGAGTGAGTGAGTGAGTGAGTGAGTGAGTGAGTGAGTGAGTGAGTGAGTGAGTGAGTGAGTGAGTGAGTGAGTGAGTGAGTGAGTGAGTGAGTGAGTGAGTGAGTGAGTGAGTGAGTGAGTGAGTGAGTGAGTGAGTGAGTGAGTGAGTGAGTGAGTGAGTGAGTGAGTGAGTGAGTGAGTGGCATAGCAAGCTGGAAAACTATAACCACCAATACTGCCACTCTTGAAGTCGACGACAGTTCTTCCAGAGATTATCACAGCATAGTTCAGTAGTTTAAGGCGCTATTTTTCTCCGAGACGATCGCTCCGGCAATATCCTCCGAGTTTCTTCGCTCGCTGGCTGATCTCTGTCGCGTCCGAGGTTCGTCAAGGCTCTTCTCGGTGCCATTTGATTGAGTTCGACGTGAACAAGTGGCAGTGCTTTTCTCGCTCTTTCTTTCCTGGAGTTCACATGCTATTGAATCGACGCGCGAAGCATCTGACCTTGAAGTGAGCAGCCTCGCAACAGATCCTGGTACGCGTTGAACTCGGCCACATTGCCCAAACCCCGGCAGCATCCTCAATGGTGTCTTCGAGTAACTTCAACATTCGGTTTACCTTGGGCAGCAAAAGTGTGTCGCTTTGGACCTCTTTTCACGTGCTCGAAGGAAGCGTAGCAGCGTCAGAGACGCAACGATTAAAGAGACACCAATACATGCGCCGAGAAGGAAATGAAGAGTATGTGCTTGTCTGTCTTTATTCATAGCGCCCTTTATGGTCTTCTCCGCTTCCGTCGGAACATCGGAAAGGTCGACGTCGGCAAGGGTTGACTGCTTGTCATCGGCAGCCATAACTGGCGTTGACAACAGTTTACCTAACGAAATTTCCGTAGTCTCAACAGCTGACGTTCCGACTGCAGTCGTTTGGACATTTGCCACGGTCGGAATACTGTTCACGGTCTTTCGTTGGTTGTTAGCGCTCCCGAAGACGACGATTCCCTTGGTAGTAACCACTTTTACTGTCGGCGATGGGGGCGCTGGTTGCAGAGAGACGCAGTTGGCCCTGAACGGGTAGTCGCACACCTTTAGTGCGTCGTTAAAGTGCAAGTCAGCAGGGCATACGAACAGCAGTGGCGTGCCCTGCATTAAACGAAAGAACGAAGCATAAGAACAGCACGGCCCACACTTTGACACACTTCTACATAGCGAAAAGTTAGTACACTTACGGCGTTTGCATCGGGAGCTGTACAAATATAAAGGCACTTTCAGCAGTAGTCTATCGGAACTGTAACCAAAAAAAATGTGACCAATTAATGCATCCGGGCTATGAGCTTGTGTCGACACCTTGCATTATGCGATGTTTAAGGAGTTCACGATTTCCTATGGTACCTTGTAAGAACCGTTGTATGCATGTGTTTATTTTATTATTTTGTAATGGCTCTTAGATGAGCCACAGGCATTTTCAAGCTATTTTCTTTAGCTTTTGGCCTGTGGCTCATCCTAAAGACTGTATGCACATTTGTAAAATAAAACTTTCCGTTGGCCAGATGCGCCAATAAAAGCGCCAGTGCTTGACTGGTAGGGCGTGCAACACGGTTTTAGCCTTTCCTTGGAGGCTTTAATATGTGGGTTCTGCATACTAGAGACACACTATACAACCATGACAACTAGCTCTCTAGACGAATAGCTCCCGAGTTCTGCGATCCTTCTTCAGTAACGTCGGAGCATGATAAAAGATATAAGACTGCGATATCAGTGAATCATGAAAGATGCACTCAGGCCTTTTAAATGTTACTTAACGCAATGGATTGGTGCAATCGCGTGGCATTTTTTTCTCAGTCCCGCAATGCTGTAATCCTTGGGGTGTAGCCCTAAATCCCGTATATTGCCATCATTCGGTTCGATGAATTCTTTCAACTTATATAGATTAATTGACTGAGTGATGGCTTAGACCCGAGAGTGCTGGATCTAAACACACAGAATTATCACTGGGTCCTTTAGTTCCATAATGGGGCCTTTAGCGATTATTTCCTTAATTTATTGTTTTTTGTCTTGCCTATTCGTTAGCCCTACCTTTGACATCGAACCCACCAAGTGAACAGCACCGCTTGCTAGATATCAACTATCAACAGAAGGAAGGCAACGGGAAAAAGAGCTGTAAAATACAGCCTTTGACACGGAGTCAATGCACATCGTATTTTCTAGTTCATGAACCTCCCTTTACATAAAGTCGAACGTGCAAGCAGGCCGCTGGAAGACGAAAAAACGACCAAAATTGTTGGAAGCGATGTGTTTGCATCTATTTTAAGTACAACGAACTAAATCGATTGGAAGCTTGAGATATAGCGCTGACCAGTCGACCCAGCAGTTCACAGCTTTCTAACGAACACCAACCCTGCCGAGGGCCTATATTAAAGTAGAATTCAAGAACGAAGCTGTATATGCCATTCAAAAGAGGCCCTCCAGCCAACGGCGTCGACCGATTGTTATGTCGTCATGGTTAATGCTCTTGCACCTGCTAGCGTGACGTCACCGGTGGCCAGCAGGTGGAATGGTGTTAACCACGTATTAACCGGATTAGCTGTGGCGCCATGGCAATCAGCCGACGCCACTGACTGGAGGGCCTCCTTTAAGGGGCATATGCTGCTTCGTTCATGAGTTGTTCCCGACTATATTCATATATATATATATATTATAGGGCGGAACGACCTCGGGCTGCCATCACTAAAGAGAATATGCACGATTACATGTAACCAGCTGCCTCACGTCGCAGAGATAATTTATTTTCACTCAATAGTATACTGTTGGCCTGTTTTTCAGGATGAACTTTGCGATAAGTCTACTGAGGAGGTGATAGCTGTTTCGGTCTCACATAGTAGACGAGAAGTTTTAATTATAAAACTCTATAAGCCCCTTAACACACACCAAACATTCACTGTCTTTCATTTGTCCGATTCGTCGCCTTTTTAGAAGTGAGAGCCCACCACTGCCCATCTCAGAATTGTTACTGCTTACATCAGTAAACATGCCGTGCACCCACTTTCATCCACTTGCCACTTCTGCGGAAGTCTTTCGTCGCAACCTTCACCCCCATGTGGCACTCTAGAGTGGAACCGTGTACCTCCCTAGGCTTGTGTGCGTACCTGGCTGCATATGTAGAAGGTGGAGCAGTTGAGCGGGTTGGCGAGGAGCGTGGCGTTGTCGTTCCAGTCGTCGACAGGAGGGCAGCCAACGATCTCCAGAGCGCCACACGCAGACACCAGGGGCAGGCTACCGAGGACGACCACTGCCGACAGCAGCAAGACACTCCCCTTCACCGCTATCGTGAGCATGGCTGCACAGAAAATTCCGCGGACGATTGTTGGTTCTAGCAGACGAAAGCTTATAGACCTACGAAGGAAAGCGCTTCAACAAGGCAGGGTAAAATGTTATCGTCAGCCATATCAGGATCACTGCAAGACAAATCCCCCTCTCTCTTCCTGGAGCTCGATGAGCCCTGTCTCTCGCCAGCCGCTGCCAGAAGATTTTCTAATCCAGTCTTTTTATCTCAATGTTACGTTTCTTCTGTCAGGTATCCGCTGTGTTACCTGGAGGGATTGTATGTTTTCATCAGGAGGGATTGTATGTGTATCATTTTTCATCTCAAGACGATTTGCACCCCTTCGTTTCGGCTACGATACCTTCAATCGCGTTTGCTCCCTAACTACACTACACTACTTTTAAACTGCCTCCGTCATTTGTCATATAAGTGCCGCCTGTGTGGTTCACACAGAGGAGTAGGGCAAAACGCGATGCAAATCCGCAAACCATAGCTTTATTTTATTTTTCATGCACATATATCAACAAACAAATGAGTCGAATTATTTTCTTGGCGTTATGTTGAGTAAATATGAAAAGGCCAGCTAAACCGGAACGCAGAAAAATTTTATGAACTTTATAACTGCCAATGCGGCTTTTTGCCCACCTCGCAGGGTGGGAGAAGGGTGGGTTGGATTCTCAATACGGGGACACGAGGGTTTGAATGTGATTGAACGTAGAACCGAACAGAGCCGAACCATTGTCAAAGTACGCTGTACAAGTAACTGTTCTTGACAACCGAAAAGAGTACGTCACTCAGGCTCCAAAGAAATTTTGTGCAGTTCCTGCCTCTAATATTCTCCGATTTTCTTTACTCTTTTGCGGTGGTCGTCTTTGCGAACACTTAGTACGCTTGATAACATCGTTGCCGCCTGATGCTCTCCAAAGCTTTCTTCATGTCCTCTTTGCACCAGTCGCAATGTTTTCGTTTTTGTACTTTGGCACTATCCCAGAGAGCGATGAAAAATGGTAAAGATTTGGAGCAAGCAACGAAGCCATTGTTTTTACTTTAGACCCTGCAGAACACCTCGATGCCGCGTTTTGCCCCATGTTTCGCCTGTTTGTAAAATAATTTTGTCTTAAAACGCAAAGCGAAGCATGTTTAAAGTTTGCATAAGGCAAGACCAACAAGCAACTGTGATAACTGGATTCTTGATAGGTTGAGCTGCACAGTAGCGAAACTTGCGGCCTGCAGAAATTCACACCTTTCTGACCACTTTACAGTTCGGCAAGGCTCACGTTGCATTTTTTTTTCTCGAAAAACTAATCTTGTCAGCCTTAAGCTAAGTGGGAGCAGACCCGTGACAGGTCACGTAACTTAACTGTCTAATTAATTTGACTGCACGCTTAAAAGTTAGGAGAGGCGAAGTACCGAAGTGTTTCCTTTTGCTTCATGTCGCGTTCTGCCCCATGTACTCTCCCTCACTCATTCTAAACTTTTGCGTTAGTCCCCACCCCACAGGTGAGCGCGTTAATCGGATTTCTTTCCGTTAATCACGGTGTAGAAGAGCCCTATGTGAAAGTACTGGAAGATATCTGTAACGATTGCACAGCTGCCATAGTCCTCCATAAAGTCAGCAATGAAATTCCAACGAGGAAGAGTGTCAGGCAGGGAGACATGATATCGCCAATGCTATTCACCGCCTGTTTACAGGAGGTGTTGGATTGGTCTGGATTGGGAACAGTTGGGGATAAGAGTTAATGGAGAATACCTAAGTAATTTGCGATTCGCGGATCACATTGCCTTGCTAAGCCACTCAGGAGATGAGCTGTAAAGCATGATCAGTGAGGTAGACAGGCAGAGCAGAATGGTAGGTCTTAAAGTTAACATGCAAAAGATCAAAGTAATGTTCAGCTGTCTCGCACGGGAACAGCAGTTCATAATTGGTAGCGAGGTGCTGGAAGTGGTAAGAGAATGCGTCTGCTTAGGACTGCCTGCAGATCACGAGAGTGAAATAAGCAGAAGAATAAGAATGTGGGTGAACGCTTTTGGCAGGTTCTCTCATATCAAGAATGGCAGTTTACCCATGTCCCTCCAGAGGAAAATATTCCACAGCTGTGTCTTACCGGTTGTCACCTATGGGGCAGAAACGTGGAGGCTAATGAAAAGCGTCCAACTCATGTTTAGGACAACGCAGCGAGCTATTGAAAGAAAAATGATGGAAAGAAAAATATGATCCAATATACTGTAGCGCAGCAAAAGACGAGGACACAAGAGACGAGAGACGAACAACACGAGCGCTCTCGTCTCTTGTGTCCTCGTCTTTTGCTGCGCTACAGTATATTGGAACTATGTACCAACAAGCCCAAAAAGCCACGCTACTGAAAAATATGAGAAGAAAAATGAAAAAAAAAAACGTGCTTTCTTCGTAAAATATTAAAACCGGGCATACGGGCTCGTTATATTCTGCACTGAACTGTATAACGGGGTCGACTACGTGAATGCATATTTTTTATCAGTCCTTCTCAAAAGGAATGTATTCCTTCGATGAACTGGAGTCTACAGTTGCCGTTATTATATGAGCAGTTGCCTTGGTAAATCTCTTAAAAGCAACCGGCAGTATACCATTGGGCCGACATTTTCTCCCGTCTTTTACGCCAGTCTTTTTGGGTTTGTATTCCATTAGTATTCGTTCGTTTCCTCTATACAGTAGAGGCCATGATGCATTGAAGGTAGCAAGGATACCAAGCTCAGTATCCCCGCCGTCATTTCGAGGATGTGCCTTCATTGGAACTCCTGCCACTCGCACTTTGAGACTTCCTTGTAAAGTTACCTACTTCTCTGGTTGACGGTGGAGTTTTATTCTTCATGACCACCATTTTTATATTTAGCGCTGCAGGTTTCTTCGGCTGACGTGAAGATCAGTATTGAATCTTTCTACTCTCCTAACTGTCCTATATAAATCAGCGAATGTCACCGCGATATTTACCTCTGCAGTGTACATCTGCTTTCTGTCAACAACTAGCCTTATCTACGCTACTTTAATTTTTCCAGTTTGCTGAAGTGCTTGTTTGTTTTGTGTGTTGCGCCTACACGTGCAACTGTCGCTTACGTAGCGTTAATTAACTTCAACATTTCCTTTAGTTATGTCTTATCTGTGGGGCTTGATGTTCATGCACTGGCGTTTCTTAACAACGTCCTTTGTTTACTGGAAGAGCTTGCCAGTGTTACGTATTGCTACCCTATACCTCCTGCTTGAAACGCGCTCTCTGTGAGTGTACTTAGGCAAATCTTGTTATGATATATATATGTTTTGCTCGTCTTTTTTTGGTTAAGATAGATGTCTCTTCTTGAGCCAGTACTGGAACTACCGGATGTCTTCCTAATGTGGCTTCGGTTATCTGCTTCTTCCTTGAAGGTTTCCCCGTTCCTCTCTCGAACTTTTGCTACATGTAAACCTCAGGATGCTGGGTTCACTATACCTTACTTTCTCTAACACTTCACACGACACGATGCCGAATAGGAGTATATTATGAACTCTTTTTTGCTTTCTGATTTTCATTCCGTCGCTCCTGTACCCATTTCTTTTTCTCGCATTCGCAGGAAGAGATATTCTTGATTATTAGAATATATGACTGAAAATTTACATATAGCTCTGCCCTTTTGTTCAAATATCTATGTCATATTTTCATATTGCCTGTTCACCTGCATACTTCGTCCCCACAGTTTCGCAGTGAAGTCGTTTATATAAATTCTACGTAACTTAAGTAACCTTTATCATAGGCTTGGTCGCAAGCCGAGTCAAGTCCTCAGAGCGACAAAATGTTGTCCGGTTACCCCTCACTCCAGCAGCGTTTATCTTATCCCCGCGCATTTCCTAATCTCTTCACTAATCCTGGCTCAATCTCAGCTTCCGCTGAGTACATATCCTTCTTCGTTGCGTCCATCCTGTTGTTCAAATATAACAATGATTATCTCCTGGGCGCCTTACATGCGTCCACGTCCACCGCTCCCTTCATATCAGCGAGAATGTTTTTGCTGTGAGTCTGTCCTTTAACCTCTCCTGCTCCCTTTCTCTTACTTACGTCACGCTTATCATTTCTTATTCTCTTCGGTACTTTCAGCCCCTTTTCGTGGTTTTCGTTAGCATCCAGTTTTCGGCACAATAAGCTAGCGCTGACAGTGTGCATTGGTTAAGTGTACTGTACTTTTCTTACAAGCGTAAGCACTGGCCAGATGATCCCCTTCTCCAGGCGAGGCAAATCGGTCTTCGACCCTACCTTGTGTATATAAAAACACCTTGGGCCACGGCGTTTTTGTCAAAACTGCCCTTAGGGCATTAGAATTTATAACCATGGGTTTTCTTTCCGGGATTATCGGTAATTTGCTGTTGATGACTTGGGCGTGTCTGCCGAGTAGGCAGCACGCTATACTTATTCGACCGCTGATCTTCAAGAGCGACAGCGTTACAGCGGACGTGCGGAGGAAGAGGCTTGCGCTTTGCCACACTAGATCATGATTGGTCGACAGGGCTGTGACGTCACGCGTTTAGCTGTGGAATGAAAATTATTGAAACTCGCGTTAAATTGTGACTATTGTTAAAGATGAGGTAGCATGGTCGGGCGCCGGAGAGGGAATGAAGGAGGTCGGAGACGAGGATGCGGGAAAAGACAAGGAGAGAAAACTTTATACAGCAAAATTTACATTATTTACAAGTGAGCTCGGTAACGAGACGCTCACTGCTTGAACGCTGCATGAGGGCAGCACATGAGGGGACCATCAGATGAAAAAGCCTTTAGCAGTTCTGGTTTTCGGAGTTTGTCTGAGACATCCAGACCCAACTCTTTCGCAAGCTCCAGTAACTTCGGTTTGCGCAGCGTCTTCAAATCCATGGCTGCTCCGAGTGCTGCTTTCTCTACTGCCCGCTATTGTCTTGCCGCACAAACCCGGCAGCAACGACAACCCCAATTACCAGCTCTGTTTCTGACCCTAACAAAGCCTGGCAAAACTCAGCAGAAGAAAGTACCGCACTCACCAAACATCGCAGCCAAGAATCCAGCGCAGTCGTTCCGCTGCAGGCAACTAGTCAACACACAGGGCTCGTTGCACTGCCCCCGACTCGCCGTTCAGCTGCTCAGCGTCCCTTTGACCAGATCTCTCCGCTGGCGTCCGTTGTTTCTCATCCCACCGCTGCCAACCAGTTTGTTAAGTATGACGTAGCATGGTCGGGCGCCGGAGAGGGAATGAAGGAGGTCGGGGACAGTGCAACGAGCCCTGTGTGTTGACTGGTTGCCTGCAGCGGAACGACTGCGCTGGATTTTTGGCTGCGATGTTTGGTGAGTGCGGGACTTTCTTCTGCTGAGTTTTGCCAGGCTTTGTTAGGGTCAGAAACAGAGCTGGTAATTGGGGTTGTCGTTGCTGCCGGGTTTGTGCGGCAAGCCAATAGCGGGCAGTACAGAAAGCAGCACTCGGAGCAGCCATGGATTTGAAGACGCTGCGCAAACCGAAGTTACTGGAGCTTGCGAAATAGTTGGGTCTGGATGTCTCAGACAAACTCCGAAAACCAGAACTGCTAAAGGCTTTTTCATCTGATGGTCTCCTCATGTGCTGTCCTCATGCAGCGTTCCAGCAGTGAGCGTCTCGTTACCAAGCTCACTTGTAAATAATGTAAATTTTGCCTTACAAAGTTTTCTCTCCTTGTCTTTTCCCGCATCCTCGTCTCCGACCTCCTTCATTCCCTCTCCGGCGCCCGACCATGCTACCTCATCTTTAACACTATGAGGTCGTGGCATGACTCAAATGTTATTATGACATAAAAATGTGAAGTAAATTAATTACGCTTAAAATAAAATTAGATAATTAGGTGGGAATCGAAACTATGACCCATATGAGTTGCGAATAAGGCACACTACCTCTAGAAACTCCACCTCTAGGCATGTTCGTTCGACTTGATTAAATGGAGAACTAGTGTCTCTTGTTGTGTATCATGTGGTCTAGTATGCCTGCTTGTGTATGCTAATGAATGTGTGTAGTTAGAAAGAGGTACTAATTAAGAAAGAGTAGCAAGTAATCATTAACGCTTTCGCATCGTGTCATTAACGAGAAGCTTAAGTGTCTTCTTTCAGAATCTGGATCAGCCGGGACTACTTGGCTTAAATGTTTATACCAGCTATTTCTGGTTCCAGCACGTCACCTTCAAACACCATTATATTTGCTTCTTTGCCGTACTTTTAAACATTACCTTAGCTTCTTCACTTTAATTTTGTTTCATTAATTCTCTGTAACCTTTAATCCGAGTTACTGCGCAGAAAGATGAGATACAGATATGATACCCCTGTGATTCTATTTTACTTGAGTTCCTAATTGTTCCAAATCTAGATCTTGATTACTTAAAGGTGCGCAATGAACAAGAGAGAGATTGTGTCTCGATTCCTGTAAATTACGTAATTAATTATTTTATGAAAAGTAATATAACTTTTCACCTTAATTTTTTTTTTTGTGTGTGAAATGCTTTCAACTCCCATTCTCGGCAATTTAAGGCGAAAGCCGACAGAAAACCATAGCGAACCTGGAGCCACGCGCATGAGGGCGAACACGAAGATAGATAAAGCTGAAGTTATTCTATATATTTTGAAACTTTAATGCGTCCGTCGTACCGACGAAAAGAAGACCTCCGGAAGGGATGGACAGACGGACGAACGGATGTACGGAACGGCGTGGCAATTTTCACTTCGCCATTAATTCCAGGCCCGCTAAATTACTTCGGTTTAAATGCTAATTTTCTTCTTTCTCTTTCCTTTCTCCACCAATCCTCCTGTTACCGCTTACTTGCTTCTGCTTCCTGTAAGTTGAGCATGCCCTGGCTATTCCTAAACTCCATTGCATCTCGGATCTCTGAGGTGACCGCGTGCACTTATCGATGGAAGGCCTTACATTGGATTAGAGTATTGGTGCATGCCTGTGAAGAAACCGAAGTAGTGCATGCACTAGTAGAGGAAGAAGTTGGTTGCCTCTCGCTCACCCTGGCCAATCCCCATCATCATCACCACGCGCTCGGACCACTGAGGGACCGCCGCAGTTTTTCGTCTCTGCTCCGATGTTCTATGCGTTGCAAGCTACAGTTTGGTGGAGCAGTGCTGGGTACGCTTCCCGACCTGTGCACTCCGTACAGCGTCACTACGGACCTCACACCGGTTCACCAGCGTCCCAGCCGCCGTCTTCGCGGAGAGTCGCCTGAATTTGGGCCCCTTCCCCCGCCAACAAGGACGACGCAGCCTCGACCGCCGAGTCCAACTGACAAGGCCACTGACATCAGGCCCCTGGCGCCGATCCTTTGCCACCCACCGCGAACACCGCCATCTTTTCACGGTGGCGTGTTCGAAGACGCTGAGGATTGGCTGGAGGCCTTCGAGCGGGCCGCCCGCTACCACGACTGGTGCGACGAGCGCAAGCTGAATAACGTCTACATTGCTCTAGAAGAGTCTGCCCGGACATGGTTGAAAACCACGAGGCTACCCTTCCCACCTAGGAGACGTTCTGCCGGAGTCTCCTGGCTACGTTCCCCAACGCTGACCGCCGGGCGAAGGCTGAAGCTGCGCTGCACTCCCGAAATCAGCGCACGAACGAAAGTGTGCGCATGTATACCGAAGACATGGCCCATCTTTTCAAGCACGCCGACCCTAACATGACAGAAGAGAAGAAGCTTCGCCATCTCATGCGTGGGGTTAAGCAGGAGCTGTTTGCGGGCCTCGTGCGTAGCCCACCCCGCCCGGTGGCGGAATTTCTTACCGAGGTGACCACGATGAAGACGACGCTCCAACAACGGGCCCGCCAATACAACCTCGGACGCCGTTTCGTCAGTTACGCGCCCGGAAACTTTGTATGGGTTTGGATACCTCTTCGTTGCCGCGGGCTTTCTGAAAAGTTGCTGCGCAGATACTTCGGCCCTTACGAAGCCGTGCGCCGCCTCAGTGATGTGACTTATGCAGTTGCTCCCGCCCCAACAGCATGTTCATCGCGCCGGTCGCACCGAACTGAAGTCGTGCACATTGTTCGCATGAAGCCTTACCACGACCGGCTATCTGACTGAACTGTGTCCTACATTTTCGCTGTCTTTTCTCTCCTAGCCGCATCGTGTCGATGCTGCAGAAGAGGGGGGCAGTGATACATGCCTTACAGGAAGCAGAAGTAGTGCATGCACTAGTAGAAGAAGTTGGTTGCCTCTCGCTTGCGCGCTCGGACCACTGAGGGACTGCCGCAGTTTTTCGTCTCTTCTCCGGTGTTCTACTTCGCGTTGCACGCTACAATATGTTCTATCATCTCTCTGTCTTGCATGCAGCTGCAGTAAATGTCATCAATGAAGTCAAATTCCGGCCTGTACTACTTCGTCTTCAAACACATGGCCTCGCAAAAAAGCGCATCTCCTCGAATTATCGAAAAAAGGCTATTACTTTTACTTTCACTTGTAATTTTAGTTGTTCTGTAAAGTTCTAACGTCGGCTTGTCCAGCATTTCCTTTTGCCAGCGAGTATTTTCTGAGATTCCATCTTTCTCCTTCAAGGTTATCTTAGCATATTAGCCTTCACTTTGACATTTGTGTTTACTATAGCGAGCCCTCCAGTTCCCCTCCATGTAGTATAGTATATATAATTTCTATATAGTATCTCCATATAGTATCTATACGGCAGCGGTAGAGGTACCTGAAAATTATCGCCACACATCACTTCTCCATTTCCCTAAAGGGTTCTCCATACTATATGGCTCATCGGCAACGAAACCCTGCGACGTTGACCAGCAGCAGTGGTCCGAAAAAGCCCCAGTGACGTCACCATCGTCTCGCATGTCTTCAGCAGGAGACCATTAGAGAGTGACGTCTACAGCAAAGAAAAATAAAATTTCGTCCGAGGGTGCGGGGTGAACCAAAAGGACCTTCAGATTGCGAGGCGAGCACCCAACCCATAGGCCACAAAACCGCGCTGGTTTTTGGCTAATAAAGGTGAACTTACTGCATGCGTTTCCTTACCACTGTACGCTAGCCAGTAGGTGTGTCATTAGAAAGGAAGGAATCTTTAATGAACCCTGCAACAGGGCTCGCTATGATACAGTGCTCTCACATTCAAAACACGTAAGGGCCCTTCGTAATTTTGCATCCCTCGCTTCGAGCGTCGACCTCCCCTTATCACACTGTCAGAGGAGATGGAGCCAGCGCGCGCTACACGTCGTGGTCGACTGCACGACCGAAACATTAGAGAGATTTAGCATAGCACGATCCGCGATCCGTTACTGTGATCCGCTTCCACAGAGACCCAGCCGCGCCCACAGGGTCATCTGCGTGCCTCGATAAACCGGTTCGTGGTAGCCGATCGCACTATGCTAAATGTCTTCTGCAGGGGCGTCCACGTGGCGGTTGACGCAGTAGTCGATGGAAAGGCGGCGTCCGGCAGAGGCGAAGGTCCCAGCTTTGTTGTTGCTGACCTCTTCTAACATGGCGCATACTCAGGAGGGGTGATTTGTGTTCTCTATAGCGCGTGCTGACGCCTGCTCTTGGGCACGTGGACGGCTCTGGTCACGTGGGTCGCTACGCCCCAATTACGGCGAAGGAAGCCGAGCGAGGAGTTTGATTAAGAAAACTGCCTCATCATGAAGCCACTTTTCAAGACTCCAATACGACTGCCGTCATGAGCCTATGTCTATGAGCCGCCCTGAAATTCGCCACACGTTTCCTGCGGGGAACTTAATCGTTACATATTGTTACGCCGCGCTGCGGCGCTGCCGCACTGCAGTGCAGTGGAAAGAAGAAGATGAACACGGTGTGCGCGAGACTGCGGAGGAGCCCGCCTGACGCTGACCGTCCAGTGACGTCCCCGATCCCCACTTGTAAATAAACCCATTACCGTCCTCGCAACTTCGTGACACTTGGTGGAAGTGGGGTTTTAGCGTCCTGGACCCTATCTCCGTTCGCAGCAGCCGACGCTTGGCCGAGCTACCACCCGCATTCCCCATTATGGCTTGCTTGGACCGCTTCCCAAGCCTACCACGGGCCAACGCTGGATTATTGTTTGCGTCGACTACTTGACTCGCTACGTGGAGACAGCTGCTCTTGCGTCCGCCAAAGCTGCATACGTCTCGTCCTTTTTGCTACACTCGGTGGTCCTTCGCCACGGAGCTCCTCATGTCATAATCAGCGACCGTGGGCGCCAGTTCATTGCCGATGTTGTGCAAGAACTCCTACGGCTCTGCAATTGTGACTATCGTCATTCGACGCCCTATCATCCGCAAACGAATGGCCAACCGCACCCTCACGAACATGTTGTCCATGTATGTAGAGGCTGACCATAAGAACTGGGACACCGTGCTACCGTTTGTAACATACGCTTACAACACTGCATGGAACACACGACGCCACTGGATACTCCCCGTTCTTTCTGCTGTACGCGCGCATACCGCGCACTTTTCTGGACACGATTCTTTCCTTTTCTGAACACCGTGATCCGTCCATTTCGCAGACTCCTTGCCGTGCGGCGGAAGCGCGACGACTAGCTCGCAAGTTCGCACCAAGAGCCGTTACGACAGTGAACACATTGCGGGGACGTATGAGCCCGGTGACTACGTTTGGCTCTGGACGCCACTGCGTCGACGGGGCCTCTACCAGAAATTCCTCGCAAAGTACTGCGGCCCTTTTGTTGCGCTGGATCGCCTCAGTTACGTTAATTACACAATCGCCAAAGTCACTCCAGGCAATCGCCGCTCTCGCAAGGTCCAGGTGGTTCACGTAGCCCGTCTTAAACGCTGCAATCACAACGCTGACTAACTCGCTCGAGGACGAGCTTCGACTGCCCCGGGTGAAGTGTTACGCCGCGCTGCGGCGCTGCCGCACTGCAGTGCAGTGGAAAGAGGAAGATGAACACGGTGTGCGCGAGACTGTGGTGGAGCCCGCCTGACGCTGACCGTCCAGTGACGTCCACGATCCCCACTTGTAAATAAACCCGTTCCCGTCCTCGCAACTTCGTGACAATATAGTTTCGACAGATACTTTCTCGATGACGAAGAAGACTGTCAATATTTATTTTATCGGGCTCATTCTAGTGGCTATATCTTCTTTCGGCGTTCCCAATCTTCCTTATATTGCACTTACGCTTGTCGTGAAAACTCCAACTACCCATTAAGCCTGAGAGGTCGCCTGGTTACGTGTACGTGACTGACGCGAGACAGGAATAGTCAGGAGTCATTTAACAGAATTTTTGTCCTGTTTTTATTCTTAGGGATCAAAACAGTCATTTACAGTAGCACCATCACCTCTCGATATCTTCTTGGCGACGTTATCGTTGAAGGATAAACCATGCGGTTGTTCCTCACGCTGGGGAAAAACATTTCCTCTCCTCAATGCCACCCTCCGGTTTCCGCGATATTGCACACCACCGTAAACCACGAAGCAGAAGCACGCCCACGCATCGCAGAACACAGCGCATACCGCGCTTGCCAAGCCTTCTGTCCTACGAAGATTGATTTGACGACCGTACTTACCTGGCGCAGTATCCTGTTACGGAGTGCTTGGGCCCTTTAGGCAAAAGGAGGACTACATGGGAGCAGGTGTGGTTTTGCAACAGAGTGCGATGCTATTTGTTCAGCTGCTAGACGAGGCCAGTAGTCATAAAGCGGGCCCTCAAGTCATGCATGCCGGTGCGATAAAATGATTCGCGTGAAGGCGCGGCCTGCCCGGAGCGCGCAATCTCGAGCAATATAGCTCCTCTTTCTAAGGATATGCGTCGCCAGTCGTGTTGTTTTTGCTAATCTCGCTACTATCGTAAGAGAAGGACGGCATCTTGCGGGGCCATTCGTAAGCGCTTCAGTGCATATCCCGAGAGGGCGCTCATAGCACTCGTAAAAAATGCAGCCCACGTCCACGAGCATTGTGGCAAATACCGTATTGCTCGACGCATCACGTCATGGATGCAGCTAATAAATAGAACTGTGGCTGCGGCGTTCTGCTTGCCAGCACGGCATATTTCTAGCGGATTCAGTTGGCCATGACTGCCGCAGCTGCATTTCTGCATTAGCAAAGTGCGGGAATGCCCATGTTGTTACGATATCAAAGTGCTCGTTAAAGATTCCCAGGTTATCAAAATTCATCTCAATCCCTCCACTTTGTGGCGCCTGTCGCATACCACATAGCCCCGAGCCAAACGAACTCGCACATGTACTGCCTAATTAGCAAGGCGCATATCCATCTTTCTGGCCGACCTCTTTGCCCTTATGTCCATTAAACTTATATATCTCTCTCGCCGACGCATTTGGCTTTTGAGCGTGTTGCCTGCAGTAATACCCAAGGCGACTCTTTCCACGTCCACAGCAACTTTACACCTCGAAATCGGATCGATACATGCTGGCCGTAAATCCAGGCCGTAAATTGGCTGTGCCACTGCCCTGATGGCTATAAACCACGCCGACGAAGATCGACTGCTGCAGAATGTTCGTGGTACCTCGCTCAGCAAGCCGGCCTGACCGTAAAACAGCAGCGCAACCTGCAGCCCATTAATCCCTTCACCTCAAAGTAAACGATTTTTTCTTTTGTTTTTAGGCCTAAGTGCTAGCCCTGTGTCAAGTGGGAATTATCGATTTATTCGTTTACGGAGTCGCTTGTAGGTGGTGCGGTTCAAATTGATTGACTTGTATTTTATAGAATGTTCTGGTCAGCTATCTGGGCTGAATACTGTGAATGACAGATTAATGGGGCTCAGGTAGCGGGTACAGTAATTAACAGCACATGTAAATGGACATATTCCCACACTAGAAAAATCAAAAATAGTAGCAACATCTTCAACATGTACCAAAACAGGAACAAAAATTCAAGTAGATACTGTTTATAAAATATGCTACCCAGCGACTCTGGCACAACAGCACGAAGATAAACACGCATTACTAGCTAGAAAGAATATGTGTACAACCAAGCAATTGATCACATTGTTCATTGACCAGTTAGTATATTGTCACGCAGTGGTTGCTGCAGTACGGAGAGCAGGAAAACAAAGAAAATGGCTTCTAACAAGCGGCGAAGTGAGAAGGCCCCAGCGCCGGACAGATGCACTCACTGCGGAGCACCCGTTTCCGAGGCCACTGTGTACAAGCCCACGAACCTCGCTGTTGAGCACTTATGTTCTTCGAAAGGCAGGCCTCTCTTCCACTATTGAGTCGCATTTCCATTTGTGATTAACGGAGACCATTTATGCTCAAATTTATGCGAGCTTTTACGCATAACCGGACTGCATACTTTTTGTAATAATTCGTAAAGTTACTTATTCACAGCACTTTTTATGCTGTGGGACAAATTTAGCGCTAAAAGAAAAAAATTCGGCCGATGCACTTCAGACCGCCCAAGTCAGAGGAGGCGTAAGCCCGCCCGCTCACTTTGTGAACGCAATCGCCGCGCGCGTCGGCGTGATGTAACTCCATGCCACGCAGCTGGCAATTCTACCTCTGCGGGGCTCTACGTAGCTGCCGCACCCTTTCTAATTTCCGCCGTAACTTCTTGGATGCAGTCGCCGCCGTACCACGGTTCGCGCTCCGCCTTAAGGCTATGACGCGCGATAGCTAATGGGTTAATGTCCGTATGGGCAGAATTGGACTCTCTCTACTTAACATTCATAGATCCCTGCGAGTCCTCATACCCCTCCTGGCGCAGTGGTGCAGTGGTTAAGTGATGGGCCACTGCCCTACGGTGGCAGGTGCTGCCACTGCACCGGTGGGGCTCGTGTGCGATCCAGGTTGTCCCGAGCAATATCGCGCGACCAATCATTAATTTAACCGCCACCTGCCCGGTTGCATGAGGACGCCATCTTTTATGGGTACCATCGAGTGTCAACGCACACGCGCACACACACGCGCACACACACACACACACACACACACACACACACACACACATGCACACACACACACACACACACATGCACACACACACACACACACACACACACACACACATGCACGCACGCACACACACACACACGCACACACGCACACACGCGCACACACACACACACACACACACACGCGCGCACACACACACACACACACACACACATGCACACACACACACACACACACATGCACGCACGCACACACACACACAAAAGTTTTCGCTGAATGGGGCAAGTAAGGCTTACGCCTTAAAAAGAGAAAGAGGATGAGCACAGCTGCGACACGGAGGAGACAATCATAAGCGAGCGCCATACGTGACGTCAAAGGCGGCGCAGCCAATCGGAGAGTGCTCGCGCCACAGGTAACGTCACAGGCTACTCATAGAAGAAGAATAAGAATCTCGCCTTTCTGCAGCTTGCTTGACGCGAGCTGCCGGCCTTGGCCGGCGTATCTCATCTCGTAACGTCGTTGCTTGCGGCTGCGCGCCTTTTATCAGCGTTAACTTCAAGTGTTTGGTTACTTTTTTGTCCAAGTGCTACGTTTTCGTCGGCTACGGGTGCGCGCTTTTTTTTTTTTTTGCATACCATCCACAATTTGAGTCGTAAAGTTTTGACGCTGCTGCCTTCGGAAACACGGTGCGGTTCAAGACGAGGAGCGCACAGCACACGAAGAACTGGTGCTCCGTAGGAAAGTGTCAAGATGAAAACTGAGGCCGTTTTGTATAAGCTGGTCATTTTCCATTGTCCATTTCAAGTAAATTTCGTCCTCTGTCATTGGTCTTTGAGATATACCCGCGGCTTTCAAGCGTCTATGGGAAGCGACCCGACCATTGGGTGATTGGAAGCCGGTCTTCACAATTGGCTACAGATCGCAGCCAATGGCAGCCAGCGGTCGGATCCGGTCGCCTGCTGTTGACCAAGACCTACTGGACTACAGCCTGCACAAATGGCCCTTCTCCAGCGCGCATGTTCTAGTTCATGCCTTTTGCCGCTAGGATAGAAACATTACGTGCGGCGTGGCGCTAATATATACCTGTTGAAAAAATGGCCTCCTCCGTCATTTTGTTTCAAAGAGGGGCAGTTTTGTCGTTCGTCCACGTAATCATTATCATCCATTTATCGATGCTAGGCACGGTGGTACCGACGAAAAGAAAGGGGACAAAAAGGAAGACGTTTTCTATACTCTTCGAGACTGAAAAAAGTCGTTATTATGGCTATTTTTATTGCTGATGTTAGGATAGCAGGGAAAGACAAAACAAATGTATTATATAGCATGCACAAAATGGCAAACGATGATGATGATCATAGCAGACGAACAGGTTAACCGAGCGCCCTCAACGGCCAAAAAGCTAACGAACGTTGGCGCACGCTGCTCCATAGGACCCCGCCATATGTGCAGGTCTGTAGTTCAATAGGTCTTGCTGTTGACCGCTAGAGCCCCGCGATGCACCTCACTATTGGCTACATTTCGCAGCCAATGGAAGCCAGTGCTGAGGTCCGGTCTCCAACCACCCAACGGTCGATTTGTCACTGAATGCCTGTACTGGCTGGAAATGTGTGGAAGGTATGAGATGTGCTTTCAGGTGATCGTTTAGCAGTTCGTACCAAAGCGCATGTTCCGTGGTGCATTCTATTCATCTTCTGGAACCTGCAGTAGCACTGAATCATTGTGTTTTACGTTGACTCTACTGAGTGAAATATTGCGTGAGAATTATTTGTGTTCGGGGTGAAGAAACGCTATGGTCCGCGTGCGTGCAGTTAGCAGTGAAGTATAGAGATGCTTCATATCCCTCTAAATGTTGCCCACTGCGTTCAAAATAGAGAAATATGTATCCCTATTTTTTTTGCAAATACGAAGTGAACGCTGTCTGGAACTTTAGCGCTAATACATGTTACTGAGTACTAAAAACTGCGACTGTAGAGGGTTTTCGGCTCATTGAGTTCTGTGGACGTTATGGTGACGTGATACTGGCCTGATATTCTCATAGATCAGAGAAGAGAGTACGGTCGTATCATGGTGTTTGTAAACTGTCGCATTCCCATATTCTATTTGTATTTGCGGGCTAGGCTCAGCGCAGTCTTTAATGAGGTCACTTGTTTTATTGAAATCTTCCTGGGTAATCTTCTGGAAAGATAGTTTAGTAAAACTTGTAGATGACCTTGATAGTGCAGACATGGCGCTGCGTAAATGATCGTGCAGGGGAGCATTTGCGGGCGTTAAGGGCTGGAGGCACAAATTAGTCAGAACATTGTGCGAACTGTAGAGCGTGTGAGCCGCGTCTGAATGAGATAAGGACCCTGGGCAGAGGTCGCGATAAATCGGCACGTGAACTTTTAGACGCTTTTCATATGAGATATAAGGGAGATAGTTGCGTTAGCCATACGTCTGTCAAGGTCTTGAAGGCAGAAATTAAGTTTCTTGAACGTTTTTGTGAATTTTTAGTTTTCGTGGCTTGCCATTGTTTGTTATGCAGTACTGCGCATGTCTTGTATTCATGGTTTCCGTATGCATTTGGTGGCCTGACAGATGAGAGTTCGCGCGTGTCTTTGTCTTTTTCGGCCTTTTCGTGAGTGTCTTTTTGTTTTGCGCTATTATTTCATCCCAAAAATCCTTCTGGAGCAAATGCTTTCCCTGTCTCTGCAAGCTCAATATTCAAGCCAAGTCAAGTCATCTTTATTTCAACATCGCAAAGATGCTAGGGGCGCAGCCAAAAACCCTATTAAAGGTTTGACGAGGGGCTGCGCCCCGTACAAAAACTTGGTAACTTCGGCGCAAGAGTTGGCTGTACAATGAAATATATTTTTAACAGAAACAACAGGGCGAAATGGCACTTTCATATAATGTTTAACTAAAGAACGTAGAAAAGGTGACGTACAATTGCGGCAAAGAAAAAACATACACGCAGAGTGGAAAACATTTTTACAGAAATGCACACTTTCAGTGAGGTAAAAAAAGTAATAATACCGTCATCTGCACACAGTAACTAATCAATTGTGTTTAGAAGAAGAAGCATGTAACTAATGCTGTTGTTTATTCTCGCGTACCTTTCTCTTCTTTCTCATTCTGGGAACGCTTAATTTTGTTTTATTTGGTCCGCGTAGATTTTCACCGTATTGACAAAAATGTCTCTGTTTCATGTGTTCTAAAAGGCCGCCATAATTTCACCGGCAAAGGGAAGCGCAATTTACAGCGCTCTTAGACAATTTATGCGTAGCAGCTCATTCTCTGCTCGTGTAAAGTTTAAACTTGTGTCGCAGGATAGTTTAACAACCTCTTGTGTCACTGTTCCGAGTAGTCTGTGTTGTGGATTCCAACTAATAAATTAAGGCCTCGGCTAAAAATTTTCACTATTCACTTTTTTTTATGTGGGCTAAACACAATCGACACAATTCTGTCGTAACACATTGCTTGCAAACTCGGGTGCTCAAGGAAAGCTATCAAACAAGAAGCTATAACTGTGCCTGCAACGGTGCCTATCGGAAATAAAGACGAATAGTTGGCCCTGTTGGTACGTTAACACCTTGAACTTCGCTGCGGCACGCGAGGCAAAGACGAAGGGAAAAAAAACACAACGAGCGCGGACCACTACAAATAGCATCGGTAGTCTGCGCTTGCCGCGTCTTCTTTATTCGTCTTGGTCTCCTGCGTGGCGTTGAACCTCGAAGCGTTCGAGGGTTTATCTCCCCCCCCCCCCCCCCCCCCCCCCAAAAAAAAAAAAAAAATTACGTCGTTCTAACGTCGCGCTTTTGTTTTTAATCATGGCGTCATTGTTTAGTTGTCCGCACAGTTAGAAAGGGCGCTGGGTCCGCAGCATAAGCCATCATGGTTTGAACGTATGGTCTTCTATGCATGCTACGCTTCAACTCTACATCTGGCTTGCCACTGCTGGCGCAGGGGTGCAGCGGTTAAGTGGTGCGCCACTGCCCTGCGATTGCAGATGCTGCCATCGGTGGAGCTTGTGAGACACGGGGTGCTTTTCCCCCGCAACTTCCTCATGACCAATTATCAATTTAACTGCCAATTTAGCGCTGCCACCTACCACGGCGGGCAGGTTGCTCACAGTCCGATGAGCAGGTTGTGATGACGCCGCAGGATCACGTGACGCAGGATGACTTGATAAGGTCAGGTGACCGGACCATTTTTCGACAATGGCGGATTGCGCGAGGCCGGGCAGAATTTTGTGCCGCCGTTGGCCATATGAAGGCCACCCTGTATGGACAGAGTAGCCACCTGACTGGGCCACCCCACCCCAGCCGATTTTTCGCTCACAATGCCGAAGACGCCGATGACGCCGGGCTTTGTGCAGAACGGGAACCTCGACGCCGGTGTCGGCTTCTCTGTGAAGCCTCCACCTGCCGGGTGGTGGAAGGTGACGGGTGGAGTTTTAACGCGATAGCATTATTAGGGTGACGAAGGCGAAAATTGTTTTTTGGCGTCGTGTCTGCGTGAAGCCTTCTCCCACTAGATGGTGTTTAGGAGAATTTGCTTGTCTCAACCTGTCACCTGTCAACCGTCCCCCTTTCCACTTGTAAGAGAGAGAAGGGAGAAGCCAGACGCAGAATGACTCAACAGAAAACGTATATGACTAAGCAAATTATTCGGACAACAGCAGGTCTGCGTGCAAAACATACAGCTTCCCGAAGAACCATGTGCGCAAAGATTAGGCTTGCGGGAGCTTTTCCTTCTCGCATTGCTCGGGTAGAGAAACATGGATTTCACAGGTACCACCGTCGGCTGTGTTTGAAATAGCCACGTGCCATTAAAATGGCGCATCGCTTAACCGCAGCGCCACTGCGCCAGTAGTGGCACGAAGACTCGCAGCCATCTAACAATGCGCCGCATTTTGCGTAGTTACGTGGTCGGAGTTGGGAAAGGATAGCATTTGCAGTATGTTGAGGAGTTAAAGACACCCGGAATTCGGAATAGATTGCAGAAGGAAAGAAGAACGCTATCGCATTTCAAACGCATCGATGCAGTTGGTCGCCCCTAATTTTTTTACTAGTAGTAGTTTAGTTCCTGATCGCACTGTCGTTAACCTATGTGGGAGGGAGCCCGTCGATAGCGGCATTTTGCACTTGGTGATAGCATAGTTCAAAGCTGACGCATCAGATGAAAAAAGAAAGACGAAGAGTGATAGAAAGAAACGTATGCAAGAGTTTAAAGAAACTGCGGGGTCCCTTTAAAGGACCGCTTCAACTGTCATAGAAGTTGCCGTTTTCTTTCAGGAGCTTATCTCTGCCCTTCAGGTGTCACTAGTAAGCTGAAAGCTGCGGAGGCTTCTTAGCCTGGACTGCGTATGCAGTTCTCTTCGTGCTCGGCCAGTCACTGAGAAACAGAGGAAAGAGATGAGAGTAGTGCCGCATTGTTAGAGTCACTGGATAATTTCAAATCATCCAGTGGCTCTACGCAACGTGGGTACTGTGCGCCAGACGTCGTCATATACGGGCCTTTGCGTGGCCTGCGTTAGGTGGTAAAGCCTACACACTAAGCCCGGCAGAGCCGCAGATTTTTTTCGTGCAAACATAATGCTCATGCCTCGCTTGTACTTGCCGGTAATGTACGGCCAGATAACACAAGGAAAAGGTATGCCCAGGCCGAACTTTGGCCTCAAAATACTATCTTGTATCGTCCAGCATGCGATCACTTACCTTACACCGTAACACAATTTGGCTGTTGTCCTTATTTCTCGTCACGAATCTTTAATTCGCAGTTATGATATTCTTGTTTTAAGTTTTGTTTATTTGTCATCGGTATGATCATATCCATTTTATTTGGTCTTGCTTCTGTCATTCAGAAAGAGGCGGTGAGTAAATATGCTACGCTCCCGGCCCGAAGGCTTTGGGAATGTTCGTGGGCACTTCAGAAAAAAACATGATTGATTGATTGATTGATTGATTGATTGATTGATTGATTGATTGATTGATTGATTGATTGATTGATTGATTGATTGATTGATTGGTCAAAAGTGACCCTATTATCGCCATTGCTGAAGTTAAGATGACCTGCTTCTGCATAATTATTGGGAGATATTTCAGGCACGACGTTATTTCCAAAACGTTTATTCAGTGTCCTCTCAGCCCGTTTTCTTAGCAAAACATTGTGGCCGCGTCCCGGGTACCTAGGCTATATCCAGCAGTCAATATGACTGCTCTGTTTCCTTCTCAGCTTCACATAGTTTCGCGGCAGGCTGCGATACATATTAGCCAACAATACCATCACAGAACTTACAAGCTGACATCAGCGTCAATCACGGATCCCAACAGTCCTGGGTCGGCAGCGTCGTCAGCGGTGTGAGCGACTGGCTGCGCAGCCGAGTCAGCGTCTAACACGGCAGCGTCGACGTCGGCGTTGACAATGGTTGGCTGCGAACTATCAACGACCCCAGTCGGCTTCGAGAGCGCGTCGTCCACCGAAACGTCAGCATCCACAACAGCGGGTCTGGCCGTGGTAGGCTGGACTTCGGCCTCGGTCACCTCGTTCTTTACGGTTGCCGAGACGACGCCGACGTCTTCAGGCTTGAAGATCTCCTTGACTATCTTCGTGACCACAACTTTGGTGGTGGCCACCTCGGCCGGCGCCGGTTCGGGCGTGGGTTGCAGAGGGACGCAGTTAACGATGTTCGGGCGGTCGCACACCTTCAATTTGTCGTTGAAGTGCAGGCCAGCCGGGCACTCCATCAGTACGGGTGTGCCCTGCGCGCCACGCGAAGATAAAAGCGGATGCGTCACTGTCCGCCGTAAAATGGAGCCGAGATTAGCTGAAACTTTTGTATCATTTCGCAGTCTTATAGTACCGCAATACACAGGAACTACATATCACACATTTGCCAAGGCGCTCTTAGCTAGAACGAGACTTGCAAAAAGCATTCTACACCAACTTTCACGGGGTTTCATTTGCTAAAATAGAAAACTAGCCAGAATCTGGCCTCCATTACTTTTTATTAAAAACTATTTTTTTGACCGTACTCAAACTGTCTGTGTCTGCATATTTCTCAGAGAGGGAGAAAGTAAAGTTTAATTAGAGGACAGGTGGAGAGGTCGGTCAGCGGAAACATGACAGTGGAGGATGTCATAATACAAGTAAATGTCCACGCACACTCTGGCTGGCACTCGCCTCTTCCGGGGATTCTAATGCATAGCAGTCGCGGTCCATGTCTTGAACACTCACAGACGCACGTCAGGAAACTGCTCTCAGAAAAAAGAATTTCTAAAGAGGATGTCACAATGTTTATATTAGGTCCCTATATTAGTGATCGTCCTTTTGCATTAGACTATTGTGATCGCGGATTGTCGGCAGGCGACACCGCGTTATTTAGTACACAAAGTTTTATTGATTTCATAGCTGCCGAACTTGAAAATGCCCTTCGTTCACTTGAAGAATGGTCCCTGGCAAATATGTTATTCATAAATCAAACCAAGGCTCACATTTACGGTGTGAATGTCCGTACATTTACTGATAGTGTATACTGCAATTATTGGAACATCAAGCGCTAGAAAAGGATAGTTAGCAACGTAGTTATAATTCTAGTAATATACAAATTTGTAAAACTGTAGTATACAAACACACTAGAGTAAAAACATCATAATATTATTCTCAGGTAGACAATAAAATAACAAGGCGTTCGAACAAAGGAAAATGTGACGTAGTGCGTTTTTAGCAGTTCAGCATCAGGATTCGAACCACTAAACCACGACAAGAACTCTGCCAAAAAAATGTTTCCGCGACAACAGAAGACCGGTAGCCTGCCAGGCGCAGCCAAGCCTGCAGCCTCTAAGCATTTTAATTTCGTTCACATGACTGCATTGCGATTAAAGTTCGTTATGGCCGGCAACAGTGTCGTGCTTCTTCCCGGCTCTCAGAACCGCGCTGACAGATAAAGCACTAGCTGTCCTCACAATTATTGTTCACACATTCAGGCACAATATTCTGCTATATATTTCGAATTGGTTTCTGAGATGACCTCGTACCGAAGGCCACCGTCCGCCAGTCAACAGCACACGACTGTAGAAGGAAATTGCGGTTTTAGTGGGCTGCCCGAGGCGGCCAACCAAAGTCAGTCACTACCCTATACCGCAACCGGCGGCTCAAGATGTATGGGACTGCACAGTTTCGACGGCATGCCTTGTGAGGTTATGCGCCATACACGGTCATCAGAAAGAACTCGATATGCCGGCCGCATGCACAACAGCCTATTCACTGCATGTGGCGTGTAACGTTGGAAACGAAGATGTCAGTATTCATTCTGTAATATATTATTCTGCCCTTTTGTCATTGGCTGCTACCGCCTATGGAGCCACAATTGATCACCAGAAAGCAATTTTGTTTTCCGGCTCTGGTATCAGAGGCTGGGATGAATAACAACAAAGCAATAAGAGAATGGCGTGGAGAAAGATCGCGACAAAATACAGGCCCTAAAGCGTCGGTTGCCGGCCGCGCATACGCAGTGTTTAGGCGAGCGCGTCCTGAACTGGTCACCGCTCACGTGCAGGTGGTGGTAGTGGTTTATTTTTTAAAAAAAGTGAAGGAAAAGAGTGCTGCCGGCCTAGGCAATTGCTATCTAATATCTGCACCAGACTAATCTAATCTGGCTTTGACTAGAGTCGCAGTGGGAAAATTTTCGCAGTACCATTATTCTCCTCTCCCCTAGACCGGATTTGGAAGCTACCTGGTTGCCCCTGACTGACGTTTCCAGCACTATAATCGCGTCAATTTTTCCCTGTGCATTCGTCTTCGCAACGTCATTATTATAAGGGATAAATTGAACTCCTGCGGGGTTGGCAGTGCTAATATCGGGGACAATGTGAACGGACACTCAGAGTAAACGGGAAACATTTTTGTAACTCTGTGAAGCAACACCTTGCCCATGTATCTAGTCCTAGAAAAAAGCCCGGACGATTTGGAAGCCCGCCGCTCTAACGGAAGTTCCTCCACATGAGTTTGGCTATATTGGAAACATTGGGCTGCGTTCGCAATATTTCTTCCAAGGCCGGCGGCGTGGGGAAACGAGACGTAGCACTCCGAAAACTTATTCACAGTCCATAGCATTCACCTCTAGCGGCTTCCATGATGGATGACCAGGATTGCAATTAGAGGCTGCGCGCTTATCTAATCCTCCCATCCCCGCCCACTCTTCTTTAGTTTTAAAATGATTCGCTCTTTTATTCGCAAAGGATCACTTCAATTAAAAAAATGCAGATTTTTTTGTCGCAAGTAAACAGCCAGAGGAGCTTGCTTCTGAGCCGTGCAGTGGGTCTGCTGTATAGCATCTGTGGAAGTCCTCACTTTCGGAGGGATGAAAACGCGACTTCCTCTCACCTTAAAGAGATCGCGAGGGCTGGTCACCTGGGCTCTAAACTTTTGGCAAAGGCTCTATCTACGTTTGCCACCCTCAGAATCTATGTTCATCCTGCAAAAGTGCACAACACTGAAGCGTTAAAAACCGTAATTTTTCCCCTCCGGAGCGGAACCGGAAATAAATAGCGTTCTTTGAAAAGGCGTCTCTAGAAACACTTCAGTCTAACTCCATGCATGCGAGTCGCAGCAGCGCCGTAATATTAACTGAATGGTGTTCCCCATTCAGAAGAAGGTTCGTCCTGTCTCGTCTACCTTCGTCCCTGTCTTTTTAGCCGCTGGAATGTACCACAATAGTACTACCAACCAACTAGCCCAACTTTCTACGCTTAAGGAACGAAACTTCTCTGGTGATATTCGCTCCGAAGATATTCACCCCCTTGCGTTAGCCTTTACGCCGCCGCGGTGGCTCAGCGGTTATGGTGCTCGGCTGCTGACCCAAAAGACGCGGGTTCGATCCCGGCCGCGGCGGCTAGAATTTCTTTGGAGGAGAAATTCTAGAGGCCCGTGTACTGTGCCATGTCAGTGCACGTTAAAGAACCCCAGGTGGTCGAAATTTCCGGAGCCCTCCACTGCGGCGTCTCTCATAGCCTTAGTCGCTTTGGGACGTTAAACCCCATAAACCAAACCAAACCGTTAGCCTTTAATATATGATCATCGCAGATTTATCATAAACTTCGGTGATATATCCCCCTCGTTCGGGTAACCGTGTCTCACCACTATGAAAATAAAACCGCCGGAGCCTAAGCAGTACCAATAATCATAATCATCATCAGTCCCGCTTACGTCCGCTGCAGGGCAAAGACCACTACTTCCATGTACCTCTAATGAGCTCTGTCCTGTTCCGGGCGCTGCCTCCCTACCCAACACATTTTCTTATCTCATCTGCCCACCAGACTATCTGCTGCCCTTGGCCTTCTTTCCCTTGGAATTTACTGTTCCTGGAATTGAGGAGTTCGCCCCAGTCTTTTTAGTGCGAAAGCACCACTTAAGGTTCCAATAAAAAATCTTGCGTGAAGCCTCGGAGTAACTCGGGTAAGCTCGGGTTCCTTCGGAGGAGCGTCGTGCAAGCTGCAGCCAATGGGAGGAAGCTCAGGTAAGTTCGGAGAAGTGTCGCCCCAGTTGTAGCCAATAGGAGGGTGACCTTGAGGGCGACCTTGTCATCTTCAGTGTCTCTTGCTTTCGCACGTCTATTCGGTTTAGCTACGTTAAAAATCTACCACTTTTTTTTCCTCGACATTGGACGAGGAATTCGACGACGCAGCAAGCTATGGAAATGCAAATTATAGGGCGCTCGGTTACACAAAGCTGTAAGGAAACTGTAAGGATTTTTCTTTAACTACGAAGTTTCTGAGAAAGCTGTATAGCTTTCTTTTGTAGCCGTATGGCTGCGCTCGGGTGGATGTCAATGAGTAATTACTCCCTTATTACACAGTGTTAATGGTTTAATGCCCATAAATGCGGAATGGCTCATTCTCGACTTTACATTCGCAGATCCCAAGGATCAATATACTCTCCAGTTTCAACATCAAAAATGTAGCGATAAGGTTACTGATAAAATAACAAACCGACTGGTTATTTGTTAACTACGAAATTAAGCACAGTAAAGAAACATGCTGACTTGGTAAAGACGCCTGCCTACTCCTCTGCACTGTTGGAACCTTGGTAGAGCGCTTTGCTTGGCACAAATCAGCTGAAACATCCTGTATGCTGTATGACACTGTCCGGTACAGGCTCAATCACTATTGCATGTGACTGAGATTTACCCATACCCGAAAGATCCCAAATAATCGCTCTTCAGGATCACTTGATGCGGCCATTCTTCAGCAGTCTGACGTCCCCGTACGAACCCACCATATAAATGACTTTAGATGGCTAGTCGTAGCAAAACAATAGCACTACTGTGCAATCCACAATATTAGTGTTCCCACGTACCACTGCCAGGATAATGTGTTGGCTGGAGCGAAAGCATTTTCTAAATACACTTTCAAAACAACGCCTTCTTACAACTAGACATCCAGCCACCATGCAAAAAGCACGACATCACAAAGTTATGTGCACGGCACCCTAAGTTTCTATCTCCGCAGAGTCTCACATGGAACGCTTAAAGGACGCCTGTCTACTCCTTGTGACAAGGACGTTGTTCGTCGGCAGAGGAGCCTGCACAGCACCGCGAGCGCATGTTTACCTGGCTGCAAAGGTAGAACGTGGAGCAGTTGAAAGGGTTCCGGAGAATAGTGGCGTTGGAGTTCTTGTCGTCAACGGTTGGGCAGTCCTTGGGCAACTGCGCGCCGCACGCTGCCACCATGAAGGACAGGCTCACGACGACGACCACGACTCCTGAAGGCAGCATGACACTTCGCTGCACACCCATCTTGAGTCCTAAGTACGTGTCGGAAAGAAGATCGTTGATGAGTGCTAGTTGTGTACCTGGAGAACGTTTACAGACGCAGTATTTGCTGTCGTCCTGAGCGATCGGGAGCCCCCTAAGGGAATTTGGATTCCTCCCTATTTTTCAGTTTGGCCCTACATCTATACCGACTATGCTTCCTGTTGATGAACATTAACGATTAAGTTAAAAGCATAAGTGCCGACAACTTTGTGTCTTGAACGCCAATTAGTTGCTGCTTGTTACAAAAAATAGACCCTTGTGTCTCCTTCTAACGTTCGCATCTATAGTCAGAGTATTCATCACCGAAAGAGCTGCATGCATAGTCGGTTTCCTGTGTCCGTGCGTCCTGCCGTAATGACACGTCGTGACATTCTGCGCATGCGCTAACGAGCGGTACGCCTAACCTATAACTTGAAGCGTCATGTCAGCTATATTAACCCTTTAATGTATAAATACTGAAGGAATAAAAAAATAATTGCCTCTATTTGATGCTAGCCAAGTACCCTTATACAAGAGCCAATTTAAATCATTTATTAGCGTCTCCAAAATTTCAGAAACCGGTATGTCTGGAATTCGAAACAATGAGTATTTGCTCAGTTTTGCCCAAGCTGTGTGAAAGACGGACTGGAAGGTTCAGGGACAGTAAACATTTTTTTATCCAAGATTGTCTTACTGTCTTTCCCACAAAAGTTTTCAGGTAGTAATAGACCACGAGTCGTTGAACACTGGCTGAAAGTCGCACATAGTTCTTCAAAGAAATTCCTCACGGTGGAGCCTTTTTTTTTTTGTTCTGAGAGCACTGGCTACTGAGAACATGTTGACATCAAACTTTGCATGCCAGCTCCATGTAATAATGAATGCATGATGTGCAAACGGTATGTCGCAATTAGAGTCACAGTTTGCAAGCGAAGCCTGGATAAAACAGTGAACATTTTGGGTAGACAGCGGAAGGAACAGAGACTTGGCAGATACTGAAAGGCTGATGGGTTAACCAGACGACGGTATTGGTTTGATACTCTTCGCAGGTGGAAAGGGCAGCGGGAATATAATGAGGAAGGAGAAAAGACAAGTGAGTTAAAAACAGCGTATATGAAGAAAGTTAAGCACTTCACGAGTGCAGTCTTAGCCTATCGCGTATGCACGGTGTCCTCAAGAAACGGAGCAGTGTCCGGCTGTTCCTTGGCGAGAACCTTCATCTCCATCAAGGGGGAAAGTATCACGGCGGTCCAGGGCACGGAGTAGCGATTGTCTTTGGGCGCTAAATGCGAGTCGTGCACAAAGGATGTGTTCTATCATCTCCTCTCATCTGCAGCTAGCGTAGACAGAGTACAGCTATAGTGCAGTGCAGCTAGCGTAGACAGACAAAGGTGTACTGAGCGTCCCACAAATTTGGAAGCTGCGTCACTGGTAAAACAAACCTGATTCGGGACTTCAAGTTTCTTCTTGGTCTGGGCTAACACTAGCTTCTCTTTGTTTATTAAAGTGGAGTTTCAATTTTCTTTTTCAACAATTCCAGGCTCTCCTCCGATAGTAAAGTATAGTAGTAAAGTAGCCCTCTTTGAGTTAACCATATATATCTTACAAAAAGAGAGAATAAAACTTAGTGTTTATAAATATATGCATGCAGAAAAAAATTAGCAAGTTCCGAGCATTGTTAACCACAGAGCTTTAAACTGGGTTCTAACTTTCTGTTAGAACTCAGTACCAAGGAATGATTGGTTCGTCGTGTAGGCATGCTAAGGGAATGTATGTAGCGCTGAGGCCGGATAGACTATAATAAGAGGCACATTCGAAGCAGAAATTACTCCTGAAAGTATGCGTACTCACTTGACTGAGCTTCTTCAGCGGGGGCACTTGGCGCAGGAGAAGGGGAAATGTTCACGCAACCTAGGCTTCTGCGTGGGGCGCTTTTTATTCAGCAACCAGACAAGGCCAGCAGTCATAAAGCGAGCCCACTCGTCTTGCGCGAGAACCCGATAAAAAGCTTCTCGCGTCGGCGCAGACTGTCCCGGAAGGTGTAATCTCAAGCAATATAGGTCCAATTTCTAGAAATGCGCTGCCAAATGGCTCCTTTTTTACGACTGCCACTGTTGTTGAAAGTTACGGAAGATAAACTCTGCTCGGTGGTTTCGCATGACGAAATGCAGATGCTGTGGATCACGCGCAACGCTTCAAATAGCTGTCGCCTATCCCCGACAGCGTTGGGAGAGATGTTGCCACATTCAGCTCCTAAAGAGCGAAGCTAGTAAAATTCGTGGCCTGCGATACTGCCTCGAATCTTTACGAGAAACGTCGCTCTGATAAGGGAGCCATGGAGTAACGGCTGGAATAGAGCTGACGGTTGGGCCAAAGCTCGCAATTGTACGAGCTAGGCCAACGGAGAAAGGCACAACGTGGGAAAGTGTTGAAGCAAGCGAAGGTGGTCTGTAGGTCATCTAGTTGTCGGCCGGCGTAATTATAAACTCTCACAGTTTGAAATTTTATTTGCAGTAAGCATGTCTAGTAGTCAAGGTATAGGAACAATGTGCCGCCTGCCGTGGCGTCAGAAAAACTCTTCGCGGTTTGTTTTGGTACACATGCGGGAGACAGAGGCTACGTCGAAGAAAGAGTATTCTTTGCTGCGCCCTAAGTCTTTGTACTCCTCCCTTGTCTTAAATTGTATATCTCAATCTAGCGTCAAAACGACATCTAACAAGTACACTGAAGGCTTCTGTATACGTTCCCCAGCCAAACGGTCTTGTGGCGGCCTTGTCATATTCAAAGGTCTTGCGGTGTGTGAACACCTAAACCATGCCGCGGGCTAAGGAATTGAGGAAGAGAGGGGAGCGGAGATTTGGGTTAATTGACAACGTTTATACCAGCTATCACTGAATTTCGCAGTTTAGAAAGCAAGAGTAAACACGGCCAATTTTTTGAGGGCCCAATTCAGCTGTTGAGTAGACATAGACTAAGGTCTCTTTGTTCACCTATGCATTGGAGGTCTTTATGAGGGGAGGGGGGGGGGGGGGGGGGGGAGGGCATTGTTAGGCCCGCTCTTTCCCCCCAACTAATGTCGCTTGGCGACGCCCCCTTTCCGCCGGGGCGCATCCCCCGCGACTGTTCAGGGTTTAGGGCGCTCAACTGCTGAGCCCGAGGACGCGGGTTCTTGTGCGGCCGGCGCGTTCAGGCTTTGACGGGGCGAAACGCAAGGGGCATTCCTGTACAGCGCGATGCCAGTGGGCGTTAGAGAACGCCGAGGATGGTAGCCCTCCACTATGGCGCCCATTCCTCAATACTGCCTTTACCCCTTCCCTCACAGCGTGGTTTCAGAGAGATGTGAAACAAGTTTTGGACGCCAAGCATGAAGTCGCTCGCAAGCACAAGCTGGCTGAAGCTAGCCACCTGTGACGCGCCCGGCCTACAGAGGAGCAGAAAGTTTCAGATACACGTGCGTAGCAAACTGATAAAAGCAGAGTTCCAGCGTCCGAGAGGACAGCGCGTCGCGCCAGCCACACTGAAGCACAACTGCAAAGAGTTAGGCAGCACAATCCTGGAGAAATCCATGTAATGCCGAACCAGAAACAACACGAAGATTAGTGTAATGCCGGAATATCGAGACGGCTAAACTTGCAAATCTCCCAGGATGTAGGCTGGGTGACAGCGGCATCTGTAGGAGCGTAGACCGAGGTTCAAATGCCGAGTTGCGAAGAATGCTTCCGGGCAATAGCGTCGAGCACGCCTGTGACCGAGGATTTTAATGCCAACGTGTGCTGCGGCAACAGTGCTTGGCTAAAAGATACTATAGCAGGAGAGTTTGCACTGCACATGTATAACGCTGACACAGAGCCAACCACGACTAATCGCAGTGTGTTGGATTTGGTGCTGGTAAGGACGTTCGCAGTGTCGGCTGTCTGAATTTAGCGCCACACTTCGGTAAACATAAGCCTTATGTGCATTAAGGGTAATAAATTTGGAATAGGGCTAAAGAGACAGAAAATAAAATTTTAAAATAAAAGGTGACCGGAGCTGATTGTCGGTGGGGTCCTCACTGGAGGATCTGCAGTGTTCTGGCAGTGTGGCTATGTAAAATGTGTGCGCAGAACAACCTGCAGCCCGTCAACTACCGCCGCTGTTCCTTTGTGGAGTAGATCACGGACCCGTATTTTTCTTTCTTTAGGCATGGGAGGTCCGGTAATTTCTTGTATAGAGGGTGCTGGGTTGCGCATGGCAAACGAGAGCACTTCGAAGAGGATTAAAAGGTGAGTTTAGTTCTTCCTGGTAATCGGTCTTACTCCAACAGCTCTACACTCACCGTGTTAAAAAAGGTAACTCGCAATCCAACTTATATATCGCCAAAGAAGGGTTTCGTGCCACTGTCGATGAGCAAAATTATTCTTACCAACACGCCCGTATGTCGATTCATTTATATATATTAATAACGGGGCTGTGTTCTGCGTTTGGTTCCCTTCAGCGTCCAATGAGCTAGAAACCATGCTTACCGCATAAAAACTGAAAATAAACTAGACGACAGCAGCACTTCTCATAGTGAATGTTACTTCAGTGACATGACTGTTTATCAAAACTCGAAACTTTGCAATCTGTAGTAGTCGCTTGCGCTCTAATTAATTTCCGCACGAGATGATGATGTCATTCTCATGGCCCTAACAGCCATGTGGGTCGCCTCATGCCCGTGACTACAGACTGTAACCTTCATGGCGCTTTGTGTTTTTTTCTGGACATGGACTCGAAAATTTAGACCAGTGTACAGCATGCGATCTTTTTAAGCGGGGAAGGGGGGTGGAATGGTAAAAAGTCAACTTTTGGATTGGCTGGGGTTCCTGAGGGTATTGAGGACTTCTACGCATTACCGTCTTCTATCCTTTCTGTGCGACGACCAAACTTGCGAGCGTTCGGTACAGACGTTTCTCAGTCCATTTCCTCAATCCACAATGCGTTGTGCTCAACGCCATCCAACGCTGTTTGTGCGGTTTCCATAGCGTGATGACCAGCTCTTTTTTGCAGCAGCAGACTGGCAAATTATCTCTGTCTTCAGCAGCGCGCATTGCCTTTTTCCTCGCGTACTCTCGCTGAGCTTGAAGATTCAGTTGGTTGTTTGGCGCTAAGGAGTCGTTAAGGGGCACTGGGGTTTTAGTTCTTGGCAAAAATCGTTTCTGTGGCCCTTTTCTAAGTGTGTTTTTTTGTACGGCAGCAAAAAGACGCATTTATTGGTGCGAAAATCGCCAATTTTACCGCCACTAGGTTCAAAAACTTGATCGTGACGCGTACACCGAAACGCATTTCGTGTCCACCATTTTCAAGTGAATGGCGGTATAGAGCACCATCCGAGATCCTCGCACAGAAAAACCGTGTCGACGCACTGCAGTTCAATCGCGAAACGGGCCGGTGGTAGCGAAATCTATATTTCAATTTTTCGCCTTTTCTAGCGTGTAAAACCTCGGCTTTCAGTGAAAGTGGGCTAGAATGCAATAATCTATCGATGCAGGCCAAATTCGATTTGTACTCAATGACGCTAACAGGTTACGCTACAGCCATGCACACGACACGGACAGCAACCCTGGCTAAAAACACGCAACTATCGAACTTACGCTCAGTGACCAAACAATCGAACACATATTCATAGACATCGTCCCCCCGGCATCACACAGGTCCAGCCTCTTCATGGCCAATACATACCCCCCTGCCACTGGCCACGGGTTCCAACTGCTACTCAGATTTCAAGCGCACAGCGGGAGCGCACCTCGTGATTGTAGGATACTTCAGTGCAGGGCATACCGCATATATGGCTATCCCTAAAACACACCGAAAGGCACTTGACACAGTGCATGCGTGCAACAATCCGTCACATTCCTGACTGACCCCTGTACGCCTACGAGCACGGGCAGTAGCGTAACAATAGACCACACCGAAACTCACATCCAACATCATCTCCCATGAGGTTCTACCCGACACCCTGACAGTGAAAACTACGCCATACAGACATAAATACAACGTAACACAAAACGCTACAAACCCAGAACACAGCACCTCATCAACTGGGTCGCATTCCGAGAACACCTAGCCCAGAACGGAGCACGCACAGAAGACTGCCTTCTGGACGCATCGATTAACCAAACCCAAGACGCACTAAAATGCAACACCAAACGTATACAAACTACGACTCAAGCCCCTCAATTGTATACCCTGACCTCCTACACCTCTGGGAAGCCAGAAAGAGTTTACTAAAACGGTGGAAGCTTCGACGACACAATAAAAAAGCTGCGGAAGCGCATCGCACAGGTCGCAGCACAAGCAGCTGAATACGCAGAAACATTCACGAATACCGACTGGAGAGGGCTCTGCGTCACACTACAGTACACATTAAGCACCAAACAAGCATGAAACATCCTCCGGGTCTTTCTCGATCCCACAACCACCAAACGACAAACGGATGGCTGCACGCACAAACTAATACCCACTGCCACCAAACAAGGGACGGATATAATACAATAATACAATACCTACAACAGAAATACATGGCACCTCCAATCTAAGTTACGGCACCACCGGCACCCCCACCATCAACCTGCCCACACCTTGACGAAAATGTCACCGTAGCCTAGGAAAAGGCTACCCTTGCCGACATTACCCGCAGCACAACCCCCGGACCTGATCAAGTCCCCTATCAACTTCTGCACAACTTGGATGACATATGTGTGGACCAGCTCATTCGGCTCTACAACCAAAAGTGGAAGGCAGGCGCCATACCACAACAGTGGAAACACGCCAAAGTAATTTTTATTACCTAAACCTGGAAACTCGACATCACTAGACAACCTGCGTCCTATATCCCTGTCCGGCAGCTGAGGTAAATTATTCGAGCATATCATGCTACAAAGGCTTTAGCCACCAATCTGGAAGCCAGCAGCTGTTTTGCACACACTCAGTTTAGCTTCTGAACTCACCTTTCGACAGACTACATACTACTCCAACTCACATACTCTGTACTAAACAATCAGACACACAAACACGCCACCCGAACAGTACTGACGCTATGCTTTGTGGGGACGCGACTCGTCCCCTCTGGTTCGCTTTCCCGCAGTGCACCCTCAACTTGTCCTCAGTGGTTCGCTTCCCCTCAATGCACCCTCCTTAGTTGTGTTACTTTAACTAACAGGGAAGGGCGCTGTTTGCTGCGCGGTTCTCTTCTGCTTGGGGCCGAGAAAGCGCGCGGACGTGTCGCGCGCCGGTCCGCTCTTCATCGGCGGGCGCCTCGTGGTCGGAACATACTCCCGCCAACCCGTCCCGTCCGGCCTCGGAGTTTTCCCTTGCCCTAGCGAGGGCGAACATTCGCTCGTAACCGTGCTGGTGAATCGGACGTCCTCGATTCCTCAGCGTATTTTGTTGCTATCCGACGTTATTGTTGTTGTAGCAATAAATGCCTTGTTTGTGTCAGCCAGCGCGTCGTTCCTTTGTTCCCTCAGGGCAAGGCCCGCCGTGATCGGCGTGCGCTCGGTAGCGTACGCGACCACGGGGTAGGGTCCGGCGGTTTTGAACTGGGTCAGCCGCGCTTAAACGGGGGAAACGTACTTATTTCTTAAATTAAAACCCCCACAGCTTACACAAAGCCTTCGCCATTGTCAGCCACGACCAAATTTTATCCGCAGTAGAAAGAAATTGACAGACGATTACGATAGTCGGTAATGAGACACGTCACCTGCCATCGCTGGCAGATGGCATGTTATGCTAGTAGCAACCTTCCTGGATCTTCTCGGGGAAGCCACCTTTCAGGTGGCGTTTCGCTCTGCTATTTTGGACAGTCGGTTACGCCGACGACAACGTAGAATGCAGGAACGGGCGCCTAAGAGTTGCGCTCTCAAACAAACTGCGGTACGCGTACATAGAAATAATTGCAAGCATTACTGTCCCAGCGCACGGCGAACATGACTGTCGGAGTCTTTACATCAACCACCATCCACCTACACAACCGCGGAACTCCACAAGGATCAGTTTTATCACCCCCCCCCCCCCCCCCCCATTGAATGACGCCACCGCTCCGTTGGCTAAACTACTTCCAAATATCCCGAATATCTACCTCGTAATATATGTTGATGATATCACACCCTTGTCCACCACTGGAGCACCATGATATGCACAAGACACCGTATACAAACAGCAACCAACACCATACAAGCATGCACGCAATCTATTGGCCCTAATTGCGCGCCCCACTTAATCCGAACTACATACCATCACACCCCCCATTCATGCCCGTCATTAGAATAAGCCTTGACAACACTCTCATACCCACAATAAAAAAGAAAACTCCGATTACTTGGCCTTCACATAAAGCAACACACAAAGGCGACGCCCACCATATATCTCCTACAGACTCGAATAAGCCAAATAACACATCTCATCAGACGCGTGTCCATACAAAATAAAGGACTCAAACGGCACGCTCGCATCATAGACGCACTAATCACCAGTAGACTGTCATGTCACAACCTAGCTAAAACACAACTGACTAAGCTCAACACAATCGACCGAACAGCTGTCAAGGCAGCTACACCTATCCCGACACGCTAACACCACAAAACTGCGACAGCTGAGATTGCATAACAATGTAGAGGAAATAATTGAATCCCACCTATTAAATCAGCAGTGCGGACTCAGACAAACACCCACTGGGCTCCAATTACTTGGAGCACTGGGCCGCACCTACGCTAACAGCCCTCACTCCTTCACAACAAAAGCAACCTGCAGCTGAAACTACTCCACACAAACATATGCACCCAGACCACCGCAAAGGTCGCAGGAAATCACGCGCGTCCCACCTAACAAAACTGTACAACGCGAGGTAGGACATCCTATATATACCGACCAATTCCCAGGAAGACACACAGCCGCTTTCCTGAACACAGGCACTACCCGAGGAGCGCAACCCTCAGAACCACGAGCACCAGAGGCAGACTGCAGACATCTGCACCCTGCTCACAGGCCACACGACCATCTGTACAGACTCCCAAGCAGCACACAAACTCTTCTGTAAAGGCACGGTTCCTTCATCTTCAGCCCATATACTATCTACGCAATCAGCACCGCAACAACAAACCACCATTACATTGAGCCCTGGGCATGAGGGCATCCCGGAAATGAGTGCGTTCATGAGTTTTCCCGCGAACTTAACGTCCGGGCGCCGGAGGACGACCTCCCAAACCCACAACCATAGTAGTAGTAGTAGAAGACCTTTGTTCGGCCAAAATTTACAGGCCGAGCATGTCGACCGCCTGGGCGGCCAGAAGTCGCTGTTCTTCCTCCCCTTCAGCGCCAAGCCAGTCGAGCCAGGTGGTGATGGATAAACAAGATGGGGGGTAGGAACCCGACTGCTGAGCAGCCGGGCAATAGAAGAGGCAATGGGCCAGGTCCGCATAGATACAGGGGCAGTTGGGAAAGGAAGGGTCTGATCGATAGCGATAGAGAAATATGCTCACACCCAAAACGAGTCCCTCGTCCTAGGCATGCATAACACAGGGCGAGGACACGATGCACACAGCGTCCGTTCAGCAAGCCGTTCTATAGTTCTTCTAACGCATGCGCACGTGTGCATGCATCGCGCTACTTCTTGCTTTGTATAACTACCACACCGTCATACAGCGCTGCAGGCAAAGCTGCATCATATTCCCTCCTTTCCACTTCACACTAGATCAGTTATAAAGCATACTTTGGCGACAACTTCAAACGAGCTCATTCCCATTCCCTCAGTTTGCACACTTGTTCCACTCCACCAGTGGCGTAGCCAGAAATTTTGTTCGGAAGGAGGGGGGGGGCTCATGTTGCAGCGCGGCCTCCTCATAGAATTTGTGGTGAGATCAAACGTAACAATAATAAATGCATCATCATTTACAATGTCATTCGCTACGCACTGTCATAGAGAAGTGAAATATGTATTTTTTAATTAAAAGAATGTATTCGTATGTTTAAAAATCCTGGCAGACATAACTGATACTAGTGCTTCCATGTTTTTCCGTATTTAATAAGTAAAGAAAATATAATACGAAGTCTAGAGCTATATCAGTCCGAAACGAGCAAAGCAGTGCATGCCGCTGATACGAAAAACGTAAAGGCCATAAAATGAGCAAGTAGAGGACAAATATTTTAATGAATCTTTGTTGTTCAAGAACCTTTACATTTTTGTACATATGCAACGGCTAGCGAAAAATCTCAATGACGCTGTCCTTCGTTCCAGCGTACTGCGCAGCAGCAGCTGTCACCGGTCATGTATTGCGAGTAATTGCACCGAAATTTTAGTCGCAACAGCGAGCACATGCATAAACACGGAGTTGGGCAAAATATGGAAAAATGTGTAAAATATATGAATAATAAATTAATTGAAGCTCCCGAATTGAAAATCTAAAGCACGACTTTTGAATCTCAGTTCAGCTTTCACGTCAAAAGTTTATGGGAACTTTGTACCCTCTAAGTTTTGGAATTGTAATGCGTGGCTCCATAGACTCTGCGGCCGCCGCGAGTTGCCGCGGCGAGCCCGCTTGCCATCAATAGGCCCTTGGAAGCTTGTGCTAGGATGAGGCTCCTTGCGTTACGTGACTCCAGGTGCATGGACCTTGCCACGAAAACCAACCCGATTTAGCAATGTTCGCGCCAAAATGTCTTTTCTAGTCTGAAAAAGACATTTTAGGTGACAAAATCCAGAATGCCTTCCGGCGCCGGTGGTTGTTTTGGTCAGCGTTGCGTGACAGTTCGACAAAATTTCGGGAAGGGGCTGAAGCCCCATAAGCACCACCCCTAGCTACGCCCCTGCACCCCACCGTCTTCCTTTCATGTTGTACCCCCGCGGAGCCAGCCTGCCACACTCTATCACTACATCTGAGAATGCCAACATCCCATCTGTGTACCGCCCATTCACACACTCACCACAACCACCTGGAACACTGCCCTTCTGGCCCCACGAGGTGGTGAACAGCGCAAACTGACTGACCGGGCTAGGCTCAATGGGAAGGCCAGAGGGCTCTTGGGCTGAACTACCGGGATGGTTTTATCTATGTTATTAAATAAAGTTTATCCTCCTGCTCCTCCCCTATTCAAGCCTCAAAGCGCCAATGCAGCGCTTCGACTGATACATCGCGTCGCAGAACAAAGCACCCTACGCGCCCTACAAGCCTTGAGTCACTCCTCTTCTTTTCCCTCTTCTCTCATTGACGATGCCGCTACTTCTGAGGCGTGTGAGCCAAATACCGCGCTTTTCCTTTTTGCATAACCGCTTTCAGATGGTCTTACGTCAAAGAGCGTCGCCCGATGGCGAACGCTGCCCGCTGCGGTGCTTAGTCGTTTAGCTCCAGCGGCAAAACTCCTCGGTTTGTGCAGCGATTTGTGCCTAGCGCGGACCGGCCGACGTTTCAATGTTCTATTATGTTTCTGACGTTTCTATATCTCCAGGATTCTGTGCTTTCCAGAATGCTACAGACAAAAATCACTGCACATGCCGGGGAGCTATGCCGCTCCAACTAGGGTCAGGTATATGCAACAACACAGCGAGCAACCTCTCGACCCAGAATGCATGGGAGCTCCTACGGCACCTCATCGACATCACACACTCGTGCACAGCATCGCAACGTCATACAACACGCCTCATCCACAACTTTACGCTCTCACCGGAACCCCATCTGGACAAACTCCAGACTACACACACTACACCCGACACCTCGTCCCCACTCCCGCCCTACACAGGAGCCCTGAATGAGACCCTAGACGCCGACATCACGGAGCAAGAGGTCTGCATGACACTCCAAAACCTTCGCACAAGTTTTGAACCGGGAGAGAACAGAATCACTAACTATATGCTCCCCAACCGGGATGATCAATAGATCACAGATTACAGGATACTTTAGCCACTGCTGGAAAGAGGGCACCCTCCCACAGTCCTGTCTCTGCTCCAAAATTATCTTCGTCCCCAAACCAAACGAGCCCGTCACCATATCAAACATCCGTCCCATATCACTCACATTGTGCCTCGGGAAACTACTCGAGCATGTTGCCTTACACAGATTCACTCAACATATCCACGAGCACAACCAATACCCGCACAGCACCGCGGGATTCGGCCCGCGTCTTTCCGCCCAAGATGCTGTGCTTCAATTGACGCACGACATCTGTGACCCTCTCATCCCCGCTCATACTACAGCCGTCTTGGCTCTGGACTTCTCTAAGGCCTTTGATCGTGTATAGCACCCAGTCATCATGGCGGCTCTTTCCAGCCTCAATGCAGGCGTCCGCATGTAAGCTACTTCCTCTCGGGACGCACGGCTGAGGTCAACACGGGCCCACATGCGTCCCCTTCCTGCACCCTTCGCGGAGTCGGCACTCCGCGATGTTCTGTACTATCCCCTTTCCTTTTAAATGCCACACTCATTCCCATAGCCCGCGCTCTTCGCAAATTACTCACCTTCGCCACACCCTCTATGCGGACATCACACTGCAGACCGCCCGCGGCAGTGATGGCGCCTTAAAGGAAACCTTACAAACCACCGCAAACATCACACAACGCGCACAAAGCATATGTCTCTCCTGTTCCCCGGTAAAGCATAAGCTACTTCTCATACGCACCTCTCCACATACCCTTCCCACGGCACCCATTATCGTTACTCTGGACGGACGCCCTGTCCCGGAGGTCGACATACTCCGGATCCTGGGCCTTCATATCCAGAATAACGGCCAGAACACTTCCACTGTGCGGAAACTCAAGCGGGCGACGCAAGCGCTCTCGCACCTCATTCGCAGTTTCCAGCGAACACTATGTCATGAGCCCTATTTGTGCCGCCTCATTCATGCCTGCATACTCATTCGTTTCCGCTACTCAGTTCCATCTCTCCGACTCCGGTGGTGGCGGTGAAAAACATTTATGGGCAATTAAATTTTTACAGAAAGGTCACTGGGGTAGGACCCTATTGGCCCTTTCCCTTACAATACTAGGTGGAGCCCCTATTCCGGTGCCCCATTGGCAAGCAACGCCGCCCGCGTCCGTTGAACCAAGGCCTTTTGGCTCTTTAGGTCTTGACAGCCGAGCAGGGCCGCCTCCCAGTCCTCTCTGATGGGGTTGGGGTTGGGGGGATAGATGGGTTTGATTGACACGCCCAAACCATGTGGAAGGTGTCAGCCACCTCCCCACAGAATTATAACAATGTCACACCCATACATGAGCAGGGCTACCAGTCTTGGTCACAACAATTGGTCTCTGGCCTTCGCTCCTCCGAAACTCAAATTCAGCTCTCAGAGGCGGTCTCGGACGTGGACAACCACCTGCTCCATCTCTGGGAGGCCCGGCATTGCCTCGTCCGTCGGTGGCGCCGGCAGAAGCACAACCGGAAACTTATAGCTCGCATCGCCGAGCTCACTCAACGAGCGGCTGAGTATGCGGCCCAACTCGCCGACTCCAACTGGGTGGCCCGATGCAATACGGCCGCGCGGCAAATGTCCAGCCGGAACACATGGCGACTCTTTCGCGCCCTAATTGACCCAACGCAAACACGCACGGAAACTCAAAAACACCTCCAAAGAGCAATACACAGCTTTCAGGGCAACACAAATCAATTGGCGCACAAGCTTCGGGACCAGTACTTGTGCACCACCCAGGACTCCCGCGGGCCGGCGTACTCTTATGCAGGTTCTGAGAACGTTGAGCTGGATCAACCGTTCCAGCTCCATGACCTGAGGGCGGCCCTGGCAAAAATGAAACGTGGCACCGCTCCGGGTCGGGACAAAATTACAGTCAAATTGTTAGCTAACCTCCCCGACCCAGCATACCTGTCTTTATTGAATTACATTAACTCAATCTGGCTTGGGGAAGTGCCACTACCCATCGAGTGGAAGACCGCCCTGGTCACCTTCATTCCTAAAGCTGGCAAGGCCATCAACACGGACAACCTCCGCCCCATCTCTCTGACTTCCTGTGTGGGCAAACTCATGGAGACGATGGTACGTGACAGGTTGTCCGAGTTCATGGAATCCAAACACCTTTTCGCAGACACCATGTTCGGGTTTCGCCCACACAGATCTGCACAAGATGTCCTGCTACAACTCAATCGGGCAGTCCTCGACCCCGTGGAATACCCTCACAATGACAAGGTCGTACTCGCCTTGGATTTGAAGGGTGCATTCGACAACGTTACCCACGAGATCATTCTCACCCACCTCTCTCAAACTAACTGCGGCAGAAATGCCTTTCAATACATTCGGCAATTTTAACCGACAGACAATCTTACATTCGGATCCAGGATAAAGAACATGGACCTTTTCATTTAGGAACCCGGGGTACACCCCAGGGCGCGGTGCTCTCTCCCCTCTTATTCAATTTGGCTAGGATGCGCCTACCGGCCCAGCTGGACGCTGTCGCCGGTGTGCAGCATGCGCTGTATGCTGATGACATCACCCTGTGGGCCACGCAGGGTTCCCTTGCAGACATTGAGGCTAACCTGCAGGAGGCGGCGACCATAGTGGACCGTTATGCTCGCCGCTGCGGCCTCCAATGCTCCACCCAAAAGTCTGAATTTGTGCACATACGCCCCTTACCAAAGTGCACAGCCAAAATTTCATTGTCTCTCGAGACAGGTCCAATCCCTGAAAATATCGAAGTCCGGGTACTGGGGCTCTTTATACATCAAGACAGACGGTCAGAAACAACATTGGCCAAACTCCGTCAGGTGGGGGACCAGGTGGGCCGCTTGGTCCGCCGGGTTTCTAACAAGCGCGGGGGGTTACGATGTAAGGACGCATTGCGGCTGGCGCATGCATTTGTAACCAGTCGAATTCTATATTCGACTCCATACCTCCACCTGCGGAAGCAAGACGAGGATTCACTCGAAGTCATCCTCCGCAAAATTATTAAGCGGGCTCTAGGCCTCCCCATGGCCACCTCCAACAAGCGCCTCCTGGGGCTAGGCATGGTGAACACATTTCGGGAGCTCCGGGAAGCCCACTTGACTAACCAATACACACGTCTCTCGAAGACATCGTCGGGTCGCCGCCTCCTTGCCCGACTACACATCCAACATACCACTCTCATGGAAGAGCGTGTATGTATTCCATCCCAGTGGAGATGCGCCCTCCACGTGCGCCCTCTTCCCGCGAACATGAACCGTGAGGACCATAATGGCCGGCGCCTGGCGCGGGCGGAAGCCCTGGCCCGCCACTATGGATCGAAACCCGGCGTATTCTACGTGGATGCCTCAGGCCCCCATCATGGGGGATGGTACACAGCCGCAGTCATCCACCAAACCAAAACAGTGAACGGCCTTACTTTCCGAGCCCGTGACATAACACACGCGGAGGAGGTCGCCATTGCGTTGGCTGCATCTGATTCCAATTCAAAAACAATTATTTCCGACTCGCGAGGGGCATGTCGGAACGTCGAGCAGGGCTGGGTACCGTATCTAGCCTACCGCATTCTTCAAAACAGCGTCTACACCGGTGACCCCGCGCACCGGCGTATCGTTTGGGCTCCCGCTCATATGGGCCTTGAGGGAAATGCAGCTGACGCCGCCGCCCGCGCGCTCTCTCACCGGACGTTCCCCTCCGACCCTGACCATCAGGCACTCGAATTTATTCCAGCTTACACCTTCAAAGACATCGTTTTACTCTATCAATCTGGCCATGGTCTTTATCCCCGCCCGTGTAAAGGTCTGTCAAAGGCGGAGGAGCGGCTTCTGCTCCGCCTGTATACTAATACTTTGCTGTGCCCGGCAGCTCTGAAACACTTCGACCCTTCTTTCTCGGGCAGCTGTCCGCACTGTGCGGAGAAGTCTTCGGACATCTACCACATGGTGTGGGCCTGCCCCTCCAACCCTGCTATCCCCCCTCACCCCAACCCAACCCGGGAGGACTGGGAGGCGACCCTGCTCGGCTGCTCTGACCTGCAGGCCCAACGGGCCTTGGTCGGGCGAGCCTGGGCGGCGGCCGATGCCACTGGGGTCCCGAACTAGGGACCTCCACCTATAGTATTTGTAAGGGCTGGCCCCCTCTGGGTCAGCTCATGCATAACCTCCTGTATTATACCTGTACATAAATGTTTTCCACCACCATCCCCACAGAACTGGTACGCGCCATCAAAGAATCAAGAAGAAATCGCCACCCTTGATGCTTTTATCCTCCAAATTGGCATACCAGCAGCCGACCCCACTCTACTACCAGTCCCCCGCCCCATACACACACAGCTTCCTGTAAAACCCTTCCATCGGAAGGCCCACGCCACCTATCACTCTACCCGGCGCATAGCCCGTGTAAAAGCGTTCCAAAAATACTACGGTTCAGAAACCGATGCCGTATGGGTGGACGCGGCTTACATGGGTGAAGACGCGACATTTGCAGTCGTTGACCATACACTCCAACTCATCGCAACAGTTCACCTTCCTGCTACATCTATCCCGGAATCCACGGAAGGGACTGTTATCACGTTTGCCCTTACACACACTAATGCCCGGTACGTGTTATTGCAGACTCAAAAACTGGTCTCCTAAATTTTGCACGGGCGCGAGTCCACGAGACCGTTTTGTGCACCCCCAGCTGACCCCACAAACCCGCCCTGCCATGTCTGGAGCTGATCAGGGTGCATGCGCACTCTGGGAACCCCGGCAGCGAAGCTGCCAGTGACCACGCCCGAGGTCTCATCAACAGGGCGGCGGCGGAATCGGAGTCGGGCTCTCCCGGGGAGCGCATGCACTCTTTCAGCGAGCTGACCCAGGCATATCGCGCCGAACGCCAGCTATGCCCCCACCCGACTAATCCTTTGACCATTATCACCAAATATTACGGCGCCACCTTCAGACCAGCACCCTTCCCTCCCCTTATTTCCTCTCCTGCATCCACCCAGGAGCATACGCACCCTCCTGTACCCATTGCACCCACCCTCCGCTACTCTAATTGAACGTCTGTCGGACACTCCCCGCGGTACCCGGAGCTCCTGGCCACCTGAAAAGAATGGGAGACGCTACTTGACGGACCTGGCCAGGCAGAAGGTCGCCACCGACCGGGCCGACCAAGTCATGGACCCATGAACGTGCAGTGCAGTAGGATCGTTCGGGGACCAGGGACCTACGTGTCCCAAATCGCTTGGTCAATAAAGTTATTTCTCTCTCGCTCCCAGCGAGAGTTAGACAGATACTTCCCTTTCCCCATGAGCATTCAATATTACTCGGCTACTGAGCTGGAGTAACTGTGTTCGAATCCGGCCGCGGCGGCCGCGCTTTGACGGAGACGAAACGCAAAAGGCGCCCGTATGCTGTGCGATGTCAGTGCACATCAAGGAACCCCAGGTAATCGAAATTTTACCGGAACCCTCCCCTACGACACCTCTTTTTCTTCTTTCACTCCCACCTTCCTCCCTTCTCTCACGCCGTGGTTGGGGTTTCCACCGAAGTGAGATGGTTACTGCACCTTTGATTTCCTCAAAAACGTTAAGAGACTGGAAGCAAGCCAAGTGGGTGAGAGGCCAAACGCGGGTTAATGACATGCTAGTATAAATCAAGAGGAAGAAATGTTAATGCGAAGGCAAGATAACCGCTGGTCCTTAAGGCTAACGGAGTAGATACCAAGAGAAGGTATGCTTAGAAGACGGTGGCCGCAGCTGGCAAAGGACGCAGGGTTAAACGAGAGAAATGGGAGAGGCCTTTGCTCTACAGTGGACGTAGTCAGGCCCATGATGATGATGATGATGATGATGGGGCCCTCATTGGGGCAAGAACCCGGTGCCCTCTGGCGTTGTCCTGATTGGCTGGCGGCTAGGAACGTCACCAGTGACGCTACCAGAGCGGAGAAATCTCATTGCTTGGAGAGCTGACGTCACCAGAACGGCAGTCACGTCACCAGACCAGAGAATGCCCATTAACTGGCGGGAAGCGATGTCACCAGACCAGGTCCGCCTGTGTGAAGCCACCACCTGCCAACAGTGGCAGGTGGCGCATGAGAAGAGCTCGGAAGGAGCAGCCCATGGGTCTCACAAGCCGCGCCGCCACATCAGGCAAAGGCATAAATACTTCGAATGCTGTTGCATTGCCAACACATATAATGAAATTATGTGTTTTTTTAGATATAGCGTTCGTCCCGTACGTGTGCTGTGCGATGTCAGTGTACGCTAAAAAATACCTTGTGGTCGAAATCAATCCGGAACCAACCATGACGACTCTCTCTCCGTTCCACTTTTCATTCCATTCTTAATCGCTTCCTCACGACACAGATCGAGTTTCAACAGTGAGTGGAACACTTTCCGCGCCTTTGATTTCCTCATAACCAATTTTCGCAGATTTTTAGCACAGTTAACGCGATGCCGTTGCCGCTGCTGCCATAGCCGTGCGGCAAGCCGCCATTTGTCATGCGGTCGTGGTTACTGTATAGTTTGCGTGTTTACCGTACGACGGTGCTAAAACTCTCTATCGGGATTATTATAAAACGCTGAGTGAATGCCGGCATTCGTCATTATGCTGAACACTGTCCTTGAATATGATATCATTGTCATAGCTGCTTACGATCGAAAATCTAAAGTACAACACTCATCTGATGAGCCCCATCATAGCAATTAACAAACACTATTTTGAGAGTTTTATCACCACTGGACAGCCGTACCGCAAATACGGTAACGCGTCGCCCATGCTACTTTTGTCATGCTCGCTCAGCCAGATTTGCCGTTCCGTCACACTTGCCGTAGTTACTGCACTGTTTTACCACACGGCGGTGCTAAAACTCTCTATTCGTAGTTTAGGTAGTACGGGCCGAAACGCTTACAAACTCCTTAGTTGTGCCCTGCTTGTTAGAGCTTCTTTTTGTTTGTTACATTGCTGTTCACCAGACTTTAATATATATTAAATTACGCCACTCATTTACACTAGGCCAACAACACAAGCACGTGGTCTACGAAAAGAAGCAAAGATAAACAAGCGATGCGAAAAACATCAATCGTTGTGCCCTCGCCCTTTCAGAAGTTTGTCGTACTTATCCAAATTTAGAGACCCTAAATACCACAGCTGCAACTGCTCAGTTCGTTCTGCCTTGGCACCATGATTGGCGCCCACTGATTGAAAGCAACGATCAATACGGCCTGGTACCAAATAACGCGCATAATTCGATCGTGCTTGCATTCAGTCGTGTTCGTAAATAAATAATTCACATTGGTCTTTCATTCAGCTTACTGGGTCGTTGCCATGACCCAACAAACGCATATTTGCAGTTTTGGCTGGTCTTCTTTGTTACTATTGTTCTCTGTGGATGTCATTTTGTTTCTTTGTCGATCTTTCGGGCTCCCCTCGCAATCGAGGCAGGTCAGCGGGCATGTATTAAAAAATTCCTTTAAGGATATCCTTCGACATTTGATTCCTCATAAGCTATAGGACTCTCATACTTTTCTTCCTTTCTCTAGCCAGTACATGAAAGTGAAAGTGAACCTAATGGCAAATAGGTCAATTTTAGGGTTGCCTCACCGTACTCATACTACAAATAAAAAAAACAAACTGCTTGCTCGTTGTGTTTCTCAGTAGTGTAAAAGAACGATAACTAGAAGCTGTTCAAGGAAATATGTTAAAATGGTCTTCCTCTTCACTATTATTTTTTATTTAGCGAAACTTAGCCGTACGCTCAAACTGCTCGAACATTGGGCTGCAAGCACATCACATTTCCGGTTTCCGCGGCGCGTGTTGCCGTGGCGTTTGTTCTCGACATTTGCTCGGAAACTGCTTTCGCAAGCGTGACATTTTTTACGGGTAAAACTATGTGCCTGGTGGTCTTCGTTGCCCTCTTTGCTGCTCTCCTGTTATCGTCGGTCCTGGTTTCGCTAAGCGTGCACCATGCCCAACCGACACCGTACATGGACGAAATATTTCACGTCCCGCAAGCACAAAACTATTGTGCTTATAACATGTCTCACTGGGACCCAATGATCACAACACCTCCAGGCTTGTACCTCACGTCACTCTTGCTGCTGCTGCCTCTCAAGTTGGTTGAAAGTTCGGCGTTCTGCTCGTTGTTTTCGCTGCGTTGTACAAATATTGTGTTGGCTCTTGGGAACTTCTACGTTTCGTCGCTGATAGCGATCAAGCTCGCCGGTGGCGCCGACAGCAAAACCTGCACGAAGCTAGTTATTGCGAGTGCTGCAATGTCATTGCTGCCAGTGCTGCATTTCTTCACCTTTCTTTACTACACCGACCCTGGAACGGTACTTTTCCTGCAGCTCATGTACCTGTATTTCCTCTATGACCGCCACTACCTCGCTGCCGGCTTCGGTGCTGTCGCTGTGCTTTACCGACAAACTGCTATCGTCTGGCTCTTCATGGTTGCCGGCTGCAAAGCTCTGGACATCGCCGATGAGGTGCTTCGTGGGAGTGACAAGAAACCGGAAAGTGTTTCATGCATGTTCGGTCGAATGCTCGCAGAACCGTCGAAGCAAGCTCTGTTGATGTTCTACTTGGCCAAGCGCGTATTTAAGGATTGTCTAGGATATATCATTGTTGGAATATCTTTTGTCGTCTTCGTAATTGTAAACGATGGGATTGTTCTTGGCGACAAAGCCTCCCATCAAGCCTGCATGCACGTGCCGCAGCTGGGCTACTTCATGCTTTTTACACTGGTTCATGCTGCGCCATATCTGCTGCTTCCCAGCATCTTCCGAGGTTTCTGCAATAGCATTCTGCAGCGGCCATTCATGTATGCCCTGATTGCACCAGCTTGTGTGTTTGCTGTGCAAAAGTTTACCTGTGTTCACCCATTTTTGCTAGCTGACAACCGTCATTTCCCATTTTACCTTTGGAGGCGAATGCTAGGCAAAAGTGAGCTCGTCCGCTGCTGCCTCGTGCCAGTCTATATTTACACAGGTTATGCCATGCTACACCAGTTGCGGCACAAGAAGCTCTCTTGGCGGCTTCTCTTTATTTTGTGTGTAGCTGCAGCAACGGTGCCTCAAAAATTGCTAGAATTTCGCTACTTCATCATACCATATCTATTCTTCAGGCAACAACTGAAAGATGTGAAATACTGGCAAGTGCTGCTTGAGCTAGCTGCAAATCTTTTAATCAATTCAATTGTCATGTGGCTTTTTTTGAACAGGACCTTTACATGGAAGGGTGACTTGGCTGTTCAGAGGTTCATGTGGTGACTCATTTATCATTGCAAGCACTGTGTTATTGCTCTTTACAAAGAAAAGAAAGGTCTTACGATCATTAGTCAACAAAGTTTTTGCTCGGGTGCTTTGGGTAGGGCCTGAAGAGGTGAACACACTAGTGGCCATACCTCAGCAAAATCACAGGTGCTCACTCAGGCTCACTGTAAAAAGTTTCGTCAACCTGTGGGCTCACTCAAAGTCAGACTCACGCAAGCCCGGGCTCACTCGTACTCACGAACTCAAACTCATTTAAGCACACAACTCATTTGGACTCTCTCCGATTCACAATTCACCCGGGGCCAGCCACTAGTTACAAGTCACAACTCATTTCAACTCACCACGCACCTGAGCTCACGCACTCATTTCGACTCATGACTCCTGTGAACTCACTCATTTCGACTATCGACTCAGTCGGGTTCACTCACTCGTTTCAACTCAAGATACACACGGGCTCACCGAAGCCGAGCTGACCGATCACGCAACAAGGGATTCCTGCCTAGCAACACGGTGGGACTCGGACAAAGCTTCCGGTACATCCCCATGATGCTCATTACCACATCCACGTAAACTAGGAAAGGGCAAGAGACAAAACGCTGTCTTCCTCACTTCCACGGAATCTTCTTCACTCACCCCCATATGTCACCTAGCTGCCTCGCCCTCAAGTGTCCTTGGTCGCAGCCGTAAATCATGCCTTCCCTCTGCTGTCTCTGTACAAGGAGGCAAAAAAAAATCTTAAGCACACACCGTTGTCACAAAAACACACCATAATCTAAGCTTGAGCCCAGACTCGCTCATGACCGATATCATCATCATTTATTGTACCCTTAAAGATCCCGTCTGGGACAAAGGGACATTACATGACCTGAATGTGAGTACAGGCTCACTCACAACTAAGGTCATGATCTGATGCAAGTCTGGACTCACTCACCACTCAGATCATGATCTTAATGTGAGCCCGAGGGAGTCGACTCATGAGTGAGTCCGCCTTCTAAAGGCTTACAAGTAAAGCACTAGTCTTCAGACTAGTCTCCAGTGTATATAAAATAATTCTGCAAACTGTCAAGTGCATGAGCACTCTTCAGATAAAACCCTGCAGCTTTCAGATGTTTAAGTCATCTTATTTTGTGAATCATTCAGCCATTGTCACTTTTCAAGAAGTTGCTACAAGTGTGTTTCTGAGCATAAAATTAGGTTGACGGGGCTTGTCATTTGCTAAAGCATAAACCTAGTGTCGCGTGTCTGCAGTTAATGCATCAATGGATCAGTGTGCTCTGTCCGCAATTCTAGTTTTCTGGCTGCCTCTAACGGGACACAAATGTTGCTGAATGTTGATCTGCATAAAGTTTTGATGTCAGCATTTCCGGTGTATTTGTACTGCAACTAAGGAGCATGAACTTAATGGTTTTGTTCTTTTGCAGTGGTACGGTCTCGTAGCACCACAACTGCACAGCTCTTCCCAAATTATAGGTGACTCAGCGGGGTGGCTCAGTAGATGTGGCATCAGGTTTTTTTCAGCAAGTTCTTGGGTCCAACCCCAACTGCTGCCACTGCAGTTTGATGGAGGTGAAATGAAAAACTGCTTTTGTGCAAAGATTTTAATGCGTGCTTGAATACCGCGGGTAGTCAAAATTAATTTTGCCTAATGGCCTAATGCCTAATGGCCCACTGTGTTGCTTCAGTATGTAAAGCCCCATTAGCCAGATATTAGGTGACCAGGTTTTAGTCTCTGAGATGCTATGCAAAATAATGCAACCTTGGGTATGTGGGTTTACAGTTGTGCCCTGTTAATACGATCCCCGTTGTTATCGACGACTTGAATTATGGACAGTTTTCCTGAAGGTAGAGAGAGAGAGAGTAAACTTTATTTGTCCAACAGAATAGGCCGCCCCTAAACCCCGGGGCAGGGCTCCAGGGTTCAGGCAGTCAGCGTAAGTACAGGCCGGAAACTCTTGACTCCTGGCAGCATCCTCATCCACTCGGACTGTTTTGGGTTGGTTTTTTTTTCTGTGCTTTGCAGAAGGGTCTCCTTTGCAGTCTTAGTTGTTATCCTCGCTACTCTTCCTGTACCCTTCTCACATTCCCAAATAATATGGTCTAGTGACTCTCTATCCTCACACTCTTTGCATCTCTCCAATCATACTTCTGGCCATATGAAGATAAAACTTTTTCGATGTATTTACGCCTCGTTAATATGGAAGCTCGCTGTCTAGACAATGGACAGGGTGGCAGTGTATAGAGCCCGTTGCTACCCATGTATTCTTGCCTCGTTAATATGGAAAGCGATGAGAACAAAATCCCAAGTTCCTCTGCCAGATGTTCTTCCTGTTGTATTTTGCCTCCAGAACACGAGTGAAAGGCAGCATGAAAGTGCAAATAGCCTTTGTTTGGTTTGGTTTGGTTTATTGGGGTTTAACGTCCCAAAGCAACTAAGGCTAAGAGGGGCGCCGTAGTGAAGGGCTCCGGAAATTTCGACCACCTGGGGTTCTTTAACGTGCGCTGACATCGCACAGCACACGGGCCTCTACAATTTCGGCTTTATCGAAATTAGCCGCCGTGGCCGGGATCGAACCCGAGTCTTTCGGGTTAGCAGCCGAGCACCGTAACCACTGAGCCACCGCGGCGGGGTCAAATGGCCTTTGTGTAAGTGTGCGTGCATGTGTGCAAGGAGTTCGGTCAACGTGCCTTACCATTTCTTGCAGTCCAGAATGGCTGCGAAGAAAATTGTCTCTGTGCACTACATTGAGAACCACATTCAGCAGCTTTCAGCCAAAGTGAGTACAGAATTCTTGGGACGTGAACAGTTGTAGCAGGAGATACTTCATCACACCAAGAGGTGCCATCATGTGTCTCGCGAACCACTAGGCACTTCAAAACGTGCTTCAACCTGCACCACATGATTTTAAAGATAATGACAATCACAATAATACATCTTTATTAACTCTCGCAAGGTTACGTTAGTAACAGAGGAGAGAGGACGCAAGGCAAAAAGCTGCGTTGGTGCAGCTTGAGGGCCTGGAGCTTCACCTGGAGCTTCCAAGATTGCCCGATTTCCACTTCTCTACCCACCACTAGGCACAGAAGCAGTCCGTAGTCGTAAAGGTTTTTTTTTTAGAATATTTATTTTTCCTTTTCTTCATGATTGGTTATTACAGATGACTTACTTTATGGAAACTTTTGCTCTGGAACCAAGAGAGAGAGAGAGAGGGAGGGAAAGGCAGGGATGTTAACCAGAAAGGATTCCGGTTGGCTACCCTGCACAGGGGAAGGGAATGAGGGGAATTAAAGAGGAAAAAGAGAAGTAACGGGAAATAATCACAGTCTGTCAATTAAGGCAGTCGCTCTCAAAAAGCGAAAGAGTGCCTTGTAAGCCTTGATGGCAGTTGGCTGTTGTGGCCACGGACCGAGGATCTTGGCCTCCGTGAAAGGGCGAGGGTCCAGGCGGTCCAGAGCACATCGCAGCTTATGTCTTTCGGCTACAAAGGCAGGGCACTCACACAAGATATGGGTGATTGTCTCATCACAGGCGCAGTTCACACAAGAAGGGCTGTCGGCCATCGCGATCCGGAAAGCATACTTATTCGTGAAGGCAACACCGAGCCATAGACGACACAGTAGTGTTGCTTCACGACGGGCTGCATTATACGGAAGACGGAGGCGCAGTCCAGGGTCCAATGTCCTGAGGCGACGGTTGCACAACTCTCCAGAGTTCCACGCTGAAAGTGTGAGCTCCAGCCTCAAGGAACGAAGCCCACACGCTGCGTCAGCTCTCGTTAGTGTCCATATTAAAAAGGCTCTGAAAGGGCCTCAATATCAATAAAGGCTGCTGTATTTCTGAGATGGTAAAGGGCGCCACTTCACGAACATGCTCCAGCAACAATTTTTTTTAATGCGTTTTGGAGAAGCTGAGTTATCTGTCGTCAAATTTTTCATTTCAGCACCTTTGTGCCTTTCCCCCTCCTCTTATCACTTTTTGCGTGTTGAGAGGTCGGCACTCCTCCGCCAGCTCTACAGCCGCGAATTACTCGGGGGGGGGGGGGGGGGGGGGGCCTTTCTGACCTGCTGGAGCAACACTGCTGACTGCCCACGGCCATGGTAGCTGTGCGACTCCTCAAAGGATCTAATAGCTATCTCTGAACAGAATTGCACAGGAGCTTTGAACGGAGAAGACAGCGAGCATGAAAAAGTCGGCAAAAAAAAAGGACTCTCCAACTCGCAAACTAACTGCAACTGCAACTAGCAGAGATAATACTGCAAATTTTTAGATTTCACACGTGTTATGATGGTTAGTAATTAATGAAAAATTGTCTGTGCTACAGTCGGATACAATTTAAGTCTGCAGTGAAGCTCCGTCCATATTCAGGACCACCGCACAGATTTCTTCCACGACAAAAACTAGCCAATCTTTAAAGCTTTTCGTGTTACCCGAACAAGCAAGTAATCACAAAACGAAATTATTAGCTCAAGGATTTTGATAGCGCTGGCTTGTTTGATACTGTCAATCATTAAAAAACTGATTTCATTTTGCTGTTGTGATTGGTCAACAAAGTAATGCAAAATGTTGCGGACTATGGAATTGTTACCAAGTGCTGTCTTCTTAAGTTGTATCCTTCTATAGATCACCTTAATACATGCATTGTGCAAATTTCTATGCAGGCAGTCTTAAAGGGACACTGAGGAGAGCACTATTAATATTTTTTTTATAGTAAAATCCGATAGTTCGGCATGTCATGGCTTTGTTGCCACTTGGCCGGCAGCGAAAGATGCATTTATTTCTAAGAAATTTGGATTCGAAGTTGAAAAAGTTTTTCCCGCCGCTCTGATTCAAACTTGGGATTCGTCTATGACGACAGAGGACTAAGAGACGTGAAACATGACGTGCACATGACGTAACGCAGACTCCGTGATTTCTGGCTGCCAGCAGTGCGGCCTAGCAGCAGCCGAAAAGAAAGCTACCGCCGGCCGCACGTTGAAGGCATCTCTCGGCTATTGCGGCCGTCGCTACAGTCGCTTCGATTACGTTTGCACTGGCGTTTTACCAGCGTTACGATGGATCTCGTTCTCGAAGTCGTCAACGAAGTTCTCGCAAATAGACACCTTTAGCAGACCGTGTACCTTGTTACCGCTAGCGGAATACCGGGAGCCCGCCTACCGCCGGAAAACAGGCGCTGATTTGTCCCAATGCTTCAGGAGCGCGCGTAGCAGCCGGGCATGTGGCGCCATCTGGCGACATCAAGGAGATTTGCGCATGCATTGGCTGCGCCTCAGTGATGCATGATTTCTCGGTTCCTGGTGTTGCTAGAACCATTCGTTCTAGCAACACTGTTTTGTTCTATGATCTCATCACGCTTGTACTTGCGAGTTTGGCCTGTGGCGGCGATACCTGCATTTTGGTTCTTGCTCTTTTCTACGTTACAAGAGCTTTGTTGTCAGCATGAGTGGCGTTTTTGTAATCAGGAGCTGGTATTCTGTCGATACAAGCCAACTTCAATTTCTCCTCAGTGTCCCTTTAATGTCTCGCATACAATGGCAGGATCTTCACCTTACACACATTAGCTAGTTCTCAGCTTCAAAACCACAGGAATAAATTCAGAGCCTTGTTAACCACATGCTGAAAGAAAAAAATGCGATACCATTTAGGTTGCCTGCTACGGTGTCTACAATGTCTAATCTTGCATTTTGCTGCCAAAACACCAGCTGGACCGGTTCCACTGCCCTATAGCAAATGAGTCATCACCCTCTAGAATGTTGTGGTACCTATTAGATTATCATTGGGATTATACTAATTCAGTCATTATCTTATCCCACCTGAAAGGCACACTGGCAGTCGAATTTCGATGGAGGCAAAATTATAGAGGCCCGTGTACTGTGCGATGTCAGTGCACGTTAAAGAACCCCAGGTGGTCAGAATTTCCAGAGCCCTTCACTGTGGCGTCCCTCGTAGCCTGAGTCACTTTAGGACGTTAAACCCCATAAACCATTATCTTATCCCAACTAATTCGCCGACTAATCCACTTTAATTAACCATCTAATAATAATAATTGATTTTTTGAGGAAAGGAGATGGTGCAGTATCTGTCTCCAATATTTTGGTGGACAGCATATCTCAGTGAACACCTGAACAACACCATATGGGAAAGGAGGAAGGTGGGAGTGAAGGATGAGAGAGGAAGAGGTTTTGTAGTGGAGGTCTCCGGAATAATTTCAACCACCAGGGGATCTTACCTATCCATTTTGGGGTGTGCCTACTTCCAAAATTTTGGTGGTGAAGATTTTCTAATTTAGCGGTGCCCTATAACACTGGGCCACTGGTGGTCACCTGGTGTTTATGACGTCACGGCTGTCTCGACCGATGAAATTTTGTGACAGAGAATTAAGCCGGAAATTTTTTGAGAGACAACCTAATGCTGTCGCGTAAAAAAAATAAATGGCACAGGACTGTTACGCGCGTACATTTGGACTTTGGGATCTTTTTGCGCAGTGTATCTGCGGCCTGCATCACGAACACGACACTTCTTCTTGGCTGCATCCATATGGCAAACGAAGCACGGACTTTCCGTTATCCACGATACTGCGCTTGCAAGGTGGTTGTCTGAAATGCGGTTGAACTGTTGCGCACGGCATATCGGAACCCGCATGGGCATTTGCACTATGCAATGCACTGTACCTTCCTACCCCTTCTGCTGGTGTGAGTCTACGCACCGCGGAGGCGGCGTGCGCTTTAGTGCTATCTGTGCAGTCCGGTCATGATCACGCTAGCTTCAGCCTCCGTGCTCGCAGGCGACAATGGGCAGCGGGCTCCTTTCCCCCTTGCATCTTGCTTTCCCTTTCTCTCTGCAGACAGAAGATGACGGACGTCGCGATCTTGGGGAAACAAGACATTAGCACCTGGCGCTGTAAAATGAAAAGTGCGTTTACAGAGTTTAAGCGGGGTGGAAGTAACACACAACCAGTGCCTCGAAATAAAAGAATACTTTATTGATGCAACAGTCAAAAGCGAAGGAAGTGCAACAGTTGGAGTCAACTGGAATGCTATTTATTATCACAAACACGGCAGTTCCTGGACCATATCTATGTGGGGTTTTTCTGATGCCTACCTGTTCTTCACAAGTTGCACACGCAAAAGTTCAGGCACGATGTCACCTTTTTTTTTTTTAATGCACGGAAGTGAGATTGTCAGCGTGTGGGAGACAAGTGAGAAGACCAAATTCTTCAGAGTTTGTGCTGTGTGGGTAATGAACCTGGGTGCTCTTTCTCTCAACATCACTTTTTCTCCTGCACCAGCTTCTCTCAGCCTTGGTGCACATTCAAGTCAATACACAAGAGATTCAGAACAGCTGACATCGTCCACCTGCATGTCATGTCAAACAGATTGCGTGCTTCATAAGGGTGATGACATCTTTATGTGTGTGCAAGAGCTGTCATGTTTTCACTCATATCTTCCTTCAGCAGAGCTATATTGAAGCATGAGTATTGATTCATGGGGACTGCTTGTAGCACTGCTTCCCTCATAATTTCATCGGTATAGCTTCATAATGCACAAGGTAAGGTGGATCAGAAGAAAGGCGGCATGAACTCTGCACCTGCCAAACAGACATGCACACAATATTCACCCGCATATCAATACAGACCGTGCTAGTTTTATGCATAAAATTATGCGAGACACTCATCCGCTCAGTTTTAAGTACAGGAACCTTTTGCTTGCCAAGTTTGTTTGTTCTGTGTTGGGGATGCAAAACTTGACACATGTAACATTATCAAATCTGAGGTCACAAACTTTCTAGTGCCTGCAAAACGCAAATTTTCTTTCGTAGGGCAATAACTGGATCCTTTTACTATGAAACCTGGAACACCCAAGGACGTTAACAAGAAAAAGCATACGTTGCATGCCTATTTCTCTGTAATGCCTCACAGCAATACTGCAACTTTCAGAAGAGAGCCATACGCCTGATCCAAGGTTGCCCCACAAGAACATTAAGCACTGTTTTGAAGCAGAATGTGCTTAACAGAAGTGAGAATCGAAGTTCTGGCAGCTTTCTCGATAGTAAATAAATATTGCTTTTTGTAGGTTTGTTAAATGAGCAGATCCTGATGGCACAAGTGATGTTGCAGTAAAAGATTTCACTGCACCAATCCTTAAGTGTACTTAGCACCCTTAAAAGCCCCCCCGAGAGGGGGCTAAAAGTGAAATAAAATTTATTCTCTCTCTCAGCACTTTTGCTAAGTTCCAGGGCCACTGCTTGCAATCAAAATTGCACAAGTAAACAAACGTAATGAACATGCAATGGGTTTCATGCTACAGGACCTGTTTTACACATTACTTTAGCCCTAGCCAAATTTTTGCAATGTTAGAGCTGTCCACAAGCAGCTAAACAAAATTCATGGGTTGTTGTCAGACTTCACTGCTTGCCTGAGAAACGCTGCAATGAAATTTCCAAAAAATGCCACTTGAGTGCTATAGGGGTAGAAATAATACTATCCACAGTACTCAGTCTGTGGCTTGCCACTGCTACTTAGGGGAAGGTTTTCAGCACATATGTGCAGATTTCATGAAGTTGCCAAATGCGTTCATAGCCCTCGACTGGCTACTGGAAGCCAACGTTTGCGAATTGCAACCAAGAAACATGTGAAACTCATGCAACTGATCCATGAAAACAAATCTGTATGTTCTCTACAACCTAAATGCTGCGAGTGGTCTATACAAGCGGCATACATCTGTATATGAATAAAAGTCTCGCCCTGTATACTAATGCATGCCACAAAGGCAGTCTCCTCAACATTCTAAGCATACTGTCTTACTTTTGCAATACAAAGTCCCAAAAAGTCCCTATGATAGTAGTTTACATTATCCGTTTTCAGTTCAGCAATGAGCTTGACTCTGTTTTGGACTTAAGAGGAATAATGCAGAAATTAAACCAACTCACTGAAATTTGGTAGGTGCACTTTGCATGTATGTAATATGTGTATGCACCAGTGGTTGTAATGGTGAACCAATGGAACATGCACTTTTAAAGACTTCCATCTACAGATGATGCAGTCAGCAAAAAGACAACAATAAAAGAAGAATAACATAATGCATTTTGATCATCCACCATAACGAACAGATACAACCACCGAGATCACAGAAGGTTTACGCTTATCCACACACCTTTGGACACATGCTGAAGGACATACATTACCTATAACAAGATATGAATATATGCAACATGAAAGAAATGAACATATGATTGTGAACAACGTTTGCAATCACAGGTGATTTTAAGCTATGGCACAAGTTTTACAAACAGTGAAGCTTTATTCATGTGCACGAAGTAGCTTTGGAACTTGCATCATTGGCTGCTCTGTCACACCGGCCTTCATGAGAAACACACCTGGAC